>NC_142245.1:20453762-20760481 GCF_052056855.1 Sturnus vulgaris
TAATATTGCCACTGCTAAGAGGACATGGAAGCAGAATTCCCTCATGCAGGGATAGTCTGTACCAGAGACATTTATTTGAATCTCTTTGTCCTTCATCTGCTGGAATTCTGAAGAGTTGAATAAAGCAGTATAACTGCAAGCAAAATCAAATTTGCGACATTACACTAACGCAGCACAATTTCACATCCCAGATGGCCATCAACTTTGCCCATTTCCAGTTATGTCTCAGCCTTGCAGTCATCTACTCATCTTCTCTGCTGCCAAGGCTGCCTGCTGAAAGTCTCTTTTCTTAAGAAGGGCCAAGCAATCACTCAGTGGGACTACATGAGGCTGTCAACTCCTCCTATACCACTAACACTGGGCTTGTTGTAATCTTTTCCACTATAAGCCAAAATTTCTCAGCACTAACAACCCAGATGTACACATTAATTTTGGTCTGAAACTGAAAACAGAAGGAATTAGGCCACCCAGCTCTGAACTAAGGACAAACTTCCCAATCTATGTGTTGTCCCTGTGAGAAAAGTATAGGTCTCAGTTGCAGCTGGGAACATTTATGACATTTGGTATGTCTGCACATTCTCACTGCGAGGGACAGATTGTCAAATTCTGCTTCTAGTTACATGCATGCAGCCCAAGTGCAATCAGTAAATGATCACATCACTGGCCTCTCCAGTGAAATCTAGGTCTTTTACAAGCTTTGATAACAGATTCTTTTTTCTGCCTACTGTCACATAAAGAAAATAGGAAATCACATTTTAAAGGATTGCAAAATAACTTTATAAACACAGTGTAAACCAAGAAAACATCGGAGTCTTAAAGTAGGTAACCAAATGCCTTCTAGTAAAACCTGTTGGCACTGGTGTGGTGTATTTCTGACATAGCTTTAATTGCATGTAAATGTTGAATTTGAGATACTTCATGTGAGGCTGAAACTTGAGAGGAAACCTAACTTGGTAAACAGAATAGACTATGTCAAAGAAATTATTTACAAAGCAATGTCAAGTCCAGCTGAAGTTCCCTGTACAGTAATTTCACAAAGTCTACTGTGTTCTCCAATCCTCTGTAATGTATAAGCTCTTTTCTGTAGCCTATGCAGATGGTTACAAGTCTGGATGTTACCATTTTCCATTTGAATCATGTCGCTGTCTCTCAGCACAGGTTTATTTAACTAAAAACCCTCCTGTTTGTCTTAGGGGGCAACATGTAGAACTATCAGAAATAATGTTTTCTCTAAAATCCAAATTCCTGTTATGCCCTCAGATGTAGCTAATAATCCTCCAGAAAAAATAGTTTTCTTAATAAGACAAAATGCACATTGCAGCCATCATGTGCACTTCCAGTACAAGTCCTCTTATCTGCATTTCCTGTGGGCTATGTTAATGTCTCCTCTCCTCTCATCCAAATGCTCAATCTATTGTTTCATTCATCAGAGCAATTCCACAAGACCATACTTGTGTGCTTGCAGTATGTTAGTGATCAACAGTTTGCCCAATCATATCGACTCTAAAAGCAATAATTATTTGATTGTTCACTGTAGTCTAAGGTCTTTCTGACAATCTAGCACTACCTGCTATAAGACCAGATAAAGTTTGATATACCTGAAAATTAATGCAGTTTCATTTTGATTAGGACAGCAGCATATCACTTCCTCATCGATCTAGGCAGCTTTGGTTTTTCCTAGATATGATGCCAAAACAAATCTGTCTAATCCTTTTTCCAAGACCAGCTCTCCTTATAGCACTCTTCAGGAGAGATTGTCAAGCTTGAAGCCACCTATGAATGCTTCTGCTCTGTGATTGTCTGTCTTGGAAGAGCACAGCTTGATGGGTGTAGGTTACTCTTAACCAGAAGATTGGGAAGCTGAGCTGTCAGATGGTTGTATGGAAAAGCGTGGAGGTCAGTCTCTTCTTCCAGGTAACAAGTGACAGGATGAGAGGAAACAGCCTCCAGTTGTGCCAGGAGAGATTTAGATCAGATACTAGGAGAAATTTCTTCACTGAAAGGGTGGTCAGGGATGGAAACAGGCAGCCCAGGATACTGGTGTAATCACCATCCCTGAAATTGTTCAAAAAAGGTATGGATGTGGCACCTGGGGACATGGCTTAGTGGTGACCATGGTGGTGTTGGGTTAACAGCTGGACTCAATGATCTTAAGGGCCTGCTCCAACCTTACTGATTCTATAATCCTAACTACAGAAAAATAAAAAGCAGTAGCAAGATTATTTCATTTTTCTTAAAAATGGGCAAGGATATGAAAATAAGAAGATCATTACTTGTTGGTGAGTGATTTTGGAAAAAGTGAGCAAATATGCCAGTAAAAATGCTGTTGGTAAAAGGCCAGGATGTGTGTGTGGATCTGAGTTGTTATGTGATGCACTAACAGTCAGTATTTCACTTCCAGCAAGAGCGAGGAGCACAGCAAGGGAAATGCTCCTCTCTAATTAGGCCTCTGTGTGTTTATGAAAAACTGTGACAAAGATCACATAGAAAACATCATCAGTGCTGAATGTTTTGGGTCATGTTATCTTGCCTTTTCAAAAGCAAATATAACAGTCCCTACTAGTTAAAGATTTTCCCCTTAGGTGCCATGCTTTTATTTTTCTTGTGTTTCCTTGGGGATTTTCCCAGCTCCAGCAGGGCTTTGCAAGCACATGTAAGTGAAACATCCCCATGGTCACAAAAGGGGAAGGTCACAAGATGGTGAAGATTTCTATAATGAGATACTTTTATCCTCATTTTACACCCTTACTGCGATAAAGATAAGATGGGGAATGCAACTCCAGACTCAAGCCCAAAGCAACAGAATCCAGAGCCCCATCTCATGTGCAACCTCAGGGTTTGCAGAGCCAACGTACTGACGTTCAAAAGGTGAATTTAGATCCAGGAGCTGCTGAAATCAAGGGATGGGTTGTAATCTCTCTGAAATGTGACTTTAAAACCGCATTGTGATCTTAGGTACAAAGTGTATGGATACAATAACTACTCTGAGGTCCAGAGCTGCTCTAGCTTTACAAGGGATGTAACAACCATTGAAACACAGGACACAAAGCACATTGCCCTTTTAAATCTAAAAACCTGTGCATAAAATGCACTAAAACTGCATAAAATCTGCAGTGCTATGTTGTTACAGAAAACGCTGCCTTGCTTGTCAGGGAACTGGTACTGCCTGTGTCTGCCTGCATGGAGGACTCTAGACTTTCTTTCATATTGGAAGATTAATGATTTTTTAGTTCTTCATGATTACTTAAAAATTCTTCAAATATGTAGGCCCAGGAAATACTAACATTCAAGTTCTCAAACTCTTTGCTGATCACAGCAGTTATCTGAGTGGAAATTAAGGGTCTGGAGAGACTGTTTGAAACACTTTTCATCTGGAAAGGAAAGGTCACTCCAGGAAAAGCACTATGTTAAGAAACCTTTGAACCGTGGCTTTTTGTTTCATATTATGACCAAAACTTTCAAAACAAGACATTCTGTGTTGTGCATCCTGGTACCATGAGACTCTTGAGACCAACACCTGCAAGACAACACTTTTCATGTGTGTAATTATACTATGCAAAAGCAGTGAATCTCTTCAATTTCATAACTCAGTTAAATTCTAGAAAAGCCAAAAGTTGTGTTTATGTTATGATAAACACAAGTTGCCAAAAAATGGCTAAACCCAGGGTTCATCATTTCTTCATCTGTCTTCTTGATGCTTGTCAATTCCCTGTAATGATGTGTCACAGTCAGATCCACTGAATGGCCAATTTTGTGAGTTTCAAAACAAGGAAAAATGCACCATAAATTTTTTACGTATTCTAACTGACTGTAAATGCGATTGAATATGTGGGACTTCCTCCAGCTTTGTTCTTTGGTGGATTGCTATTAGTTTACATTCGAAGTCTCTGTTGGCCACACATTTCACATTGTTCTTCCAAATGTAATAATTTCTTTCTTTTATCTGATCTCCGACAGTCTCTCTGTTTTCATCAATATTTGACAGCAATTCCCAAAGATACAATATAGTCCATTCTAATATCCTTGTGCATACTCTTTTCTCCCTTTGAAATCCAATACCTAAGCAGTGAAATAAGTTATTGTGCCTTATTTAGAATTTTATTTTTTGCATGTGTTTTGATACTGTCCCTTTGAAATGAAAGTTATTTGGAAATTCAAACCAACTGTTCTCAAAACATAGCAATGAAATATTGTTCATTCTGCCCCCCTTTTCAAAGATGCAGTGTTTATCACTTTTTCTTTCCATACATTGTTTAAATATTTCTTTCACGTTTTACACCCCAAACCGTAATTTTATCCAAATGTACAAAACCCAGTTTACACCAGCCACCTGAAAAGAAAGTTTAAAAACAATCAGAACTGCACAGATCAGTGCCATCCTGAAATCACTGGACCTTTTAGACTGAGGGATCAAAATTGGAACTGAGCTTACTTCATCTGGCATTTTCTGGCAACAAGAAAACATGCCATATGTAAAAAGAAGGGAAATTAGTTTTCAGAATAAGCATGACTGTCAGCATTACCCCTGAGTGCACAGACTTAACTGTGAAGATGATACCTTTTCAAGCAACCTATAGAGAGGTGCTGGATTTTTTGTGCCTGTCTGAAAGACAGGCATTAATTAAATGCAGGTTAAGAGGTTCTGTTCAAGGATAAAGGGGTAAAAATACTTAATTAAAAAGCAGACTAAGTAATTTAGAAATGTATTGATATTTCTTAACCTTAGAATTATAATTCAGGATTCTGGATTATATTCTGTTGTAATGAATATAGAGATGCACTTACATTTACAAGAAGACAAATTATAAATGCATTCTTTTAACTCCTAATAACAGACTTATACATTCTCACTGTATTGAGAGAATGAGAAAAATTATTAACTAGATGCTATAATTGATAACGATTTAAAAAAATGCACTTTTCAATTGTGAGAGAAGACCAAGAATGAAGTATTGCTCTGTCTAAATTAAAATAACGTTAATATACTAACCAGTAGAACTAAGCCAAAGTACTTTATTGAAGTCCAACAATACAGGAAATAACTATGGCAGGGCTGAATGCATTAACTTTTTGCCCAAGCTAGAACAGCTCTTGGAAATTAACATTAATAAGAGTTTTACTAAAACAATTTTCAAACAGAATTTTAATTTTTATTTAAAACTAAATATGTTACTACATTAATTTTAACAAATATCTGTTTTGAAAAAAGAAACAAAACAAGGCCTTTCAGTAATGCCCAAGACATTGGGCATATCTTGATTTTAAAAGTTGACCCTTTTTTGTATTAAAACCCAAAAAGTTAAAAGTGATCAGCTACGTACTTCTTTTATCTAGATAAGATATTGCTACTGACTTCAAACAGTTTTTAAATTTGCATTTCATGGGAGTTTGGAAGTCTTGTTTCTTTCAAAGTAGCAGAATTTCCTTTTCAATGACAAGCTAGTTCCTGCCTACTCAATTATGCTGTTATATTGTTCCTGGGTTTAACCTTAGTCCTTCTGTTGAGAAGAAAGCTTCCCACTTAGGCATCAAATATAATTGCTTTTAATTTTCACAGAAATATTGAGGTGAGGGTGAAAAATGTCTTGCTGCAGAAGAATTGGGTTCTTTTTTTGGCCAGATTTTTGACAGATCTCTGATTCTGAGTGATTCTTTTGGTTTCCAGCACCTGAATGCATGACTGGTCTGCAGTCGTGAGTGTGCTGCCTGCCTGAGCAGGATGATTTTGGTTTTCTACCAAGAAATTTATAATTCTCAGGTAGCACATTCGAGCTCCATCCTGACTGCAAGTATAGTTCTTCTCACCAGACCTGACTTACTGTAAGTGCTGTGTTTTCAAACAGGTTAACCTGTCCCATCTGCCCACATGTGGTATCATTGCTGCACTGTCTTTTTGAGGCCCACAGAGCAACTGAGCTGGAATGGGATGAAAAGAGTTCTTTCTGGAAAGGGAAGAAACTACTGCCTGTGCAGTTCTGCTCATTTAAGGAGGGAGGAGATTGCATTTGTGGACTTACCTGTCTCCCATTCAAGCTGCAAGGGATACAAGCAGCCTGAGCCATGGCATTCTCCTTGCATTTTCTTCCCAAGAATGCTGAATATTCCCACAGCATTCCCCAAGTTACATGACCACTGACTCAGTGTTTGTCTGGGTTTGCTACCAAGAAGTAGCTTCTTGCAACCTGGTTCTCCCCTGGCAGAAAGGATTAAATGTTTCTGGACCACTGTTTCCCATTCAGGTTCTGGAGCAGGTCCCTCAAAGAAGAGGAGAGGTTTTGATTTTAGGTATTTAAAGGGTTTCACAAAGTTTCAATTTCTACAGCAGTTGCTGTTATGGAGTCAGCTGGTTCAACCAAGAACTGTGAAAATAATTACATAAGAATTGAATTTTCAATTCATGTGCCAAATAATGTTGAATTTTACTAAAATTCCTAGTATTAGGGCAAAATGAAGAAAGAGTTTGCAAAAATGTAAGAGTGTGCAAAATGTACAGTGGGATACAGTCCAGGAAATATCTGCTATCCCTCCACTCACACCACAGTTTCTGAGGAGAAGGAAAGGGGGAAGAGGGCTTGGTTTATTTATAATTTACATTCTTTCCACTCTTCTTTGGTTTCCTTTTCCTTGTGTTGTTCTTTTTACCTAGAGAGCACTGTATCAGTCCTCTTAAAACTTTCAGCGTTTGGTACAGTCTGTTTGCTCATTTGAATCAACATTCAGTAGCTGTTTGGGATTTGGGCTTAGGGTTGTGCAGAAATGCTCAGAATTTTGCAAGGAGACAAGAGAATATGTGTTATTTCTAAACCCATGAGCCTCAAGATGGTGTGAATTAGAAACTCTGGAGACTGAATGTATGGCATCAGGGATAATGGAAACGAAAGTGCTAGATGGGAGAAGAAATGAGTGCTGGACTGAGGCTGGCACTGCTGGCAGGATTGACGGTATTGGCCATGAAAAGAGACAAGGAGAAACAGCCTGAGAAAGCAATGTTTATTCTCTTGTACTTGCTGGGCTATCCAGAATGAAGAAACACAAAACTGATTGAGAAGGAAAGAACAAACATTCCAAAACTGAAAGCACATTTTGAGCACCTTAGAGTAAATTCTTGTTCAAGGGTTGAGTTTTGTTCATCCTGCCTGTGTCTGAATGGGTTTGCCCACCTTTAATTTGCATCATATGTTTCTGCTTGTGTACAGTGGAAATTCTGATCTGAATTACATATTGCACAACATGATTGCCATAAACAAAGTCTGGAAAAAAATGGAGAATATCTAAAGAATTTTTTTTTAATTGAATCAAAATTTTAATGGTAACTAGTCAACATTATAGGACTAACCATTAGCACAGCACAGTTTGTTTTGGTGTTTGTTATGCATATCCACTTAGTGATGCTTTTCTTCCTGGAATAGAAAACTTCTATAGCACTAAATAAATTTGAGACCTTGAGCTTATATTTTGGCATCTTTTTAATGAATTCGCCACCCAGCAAGTTTCCAGGGTCACAATAAGATTTAAAACTTCAAAAACCATGTTTCTTTGTTATTTTTTAAGCTCGTACTCTGACAGTAAATTATTTATGACATCTTTTTGGAAGAGAAATGTTGCATGTCTCTATAAAAAATTTGACTTTTTTATTCATTTCCAAAAGATAGAAGAAGAACGTATGTGAGGAGGCACAAAAACACAAAGAAAAGTTGTTCCAAAGATATTAGAACAATTTATTTGAGCATGTTGATGGTGTCAAGCAGTAAAGCACGGGGTGTACACTTTCTGTTTAGTTTACATAAAAGTGAATTAAAGAAACACAAAGTATTCTGTAAGCTCAGCAAGCTCAGTGTTTCATGTGCTTGTCTGTGCATACAATTTATAGCATTATAATCTTTCACATGCCTGATTCATGGTACCTAACATGGAGTAGGTTTGGTTTCATAATACACTGTGAAAAATGTTGTCATGTAGTGTTTTGCTGTGCTATAGGTGAAACTCTCCTTTTATTTTACATCTTCAAAGAACGCCTAAATAAATTTGTGTTGTAGAGTCCTTCTAGATCTTTCAGTTTTGGTCTGCATTGGAATATAAAGTAATGCTAAATCTCTATTCTTAAGGACTATAAAAAATCTTCAGCGTGTAAGAAAAATTTTCATTCACTAAATAAAGGCAATATTTTGGTTCTTCTTCCCCTCCCCTCCTATTCTAGGGTAAATAGAATTATAACTATTTCAAGCTCCATTTAGACCTGGCAAATGCTTAAATTTCATAACATAAGAAGGGTGGAGAAGTTTTTTTATCTATTTAAATTTTTTTTTAAAAATAGAGAAACTGTAGGACTGCTCTATTTATGTCACAGCAAGTAAAGAGATAAGAAAGGGAATATCGACATCAGCAGAAAACTTCTGTAGGAGAAGAAGGTGTCTTATGGAGAATTTCACTCAGCATTAACTTCTTACAGAGAACTGGGTCTCTGCCAAAGGAGTTTACATATGTTTCCCAGACCTTATTAGAGGCACACTCTTACCCTGTGCCCATTCCTCAGGAAATAAAGCATTCTAGGTCTGCTTCTAGAGACCATCAGTGCTCTCTAACTGAGGTGTTGGAGATGAACATGTTCAAGCCAATTGCAAAGACACTTTACATGGTGCAGCCCAGACAGCTGCTGTAAATTGGCCCAGCTCCACTGACCTGAGGGACATCACTGGGGTACTGCTGATGGACAGCAGGTGGACATTTGACCTCTCTTGTTGGACATAATCTTCGACAAAAATTAACTGTGGGCATCATGGTCAAAATATTTAGGGAAGGGAAGTCAGGTGATGTGCCAGTCTTTTCCTTAGACTCAGTAAAATATATATGAGCAAGCAAATCAAACCAAAATCAAATCCATAGGCAGGTCTGCTCCAGCAGTCTTTGCCTACGGAATCTCATAAATGGAAGAACAAAAACATGCAGTCACTATTCCTTGGAGCTTGATGTGTTTCTCTTAAGAAATCAGACTTTTAATGTATCTGTCTAACACATAAACTGGCGCTTCCTGACCCGTCCAATGCAAAGTACCTGTCTTGCACACATCATCCATCTTCATGTGAATGAACTGACTCTGCTGTCTGAGAAGTTTGGAACACTGGCTTAAACATTTCGTGGAGTGAAATCTTGGCTTTTTCTCCACAAAAGGAATAGGCCTTGCTATAAAGAACTGTAGGGACAAAATTCTAATCCTAGAGCCATGTGTGTCACCAGCCCTTGAACTGCTGTGTGTGAGCACTGCTGGGCCCACCTGAGGACCTGAGTCAGGATTTCTACCTGCCCACACAACCTCAGTCCCAGGTAGCTTGCCCATTCTTCATAATTTTGTCCTCTGAGGTGTTCTTCTGGGTGAATTAGAGTTATCTCCATGGCTGCTAGATTAAGGAGGATGTCAGAGATACACCTTTGCTCCATATCCCAGAGAAGAGGTTTGAAATCACCAGGAAGGGACTGACAGCTGGCTGCCCAGCTCTCCAAAATCCTGACAGGAGCAGCTCAGCCTGATCCTGTGGCAAACTATGCTTATGCAGGAGCATATGGGTATTGAGGAGGGTTGGGTCCTGGGAAAGGAAAGCACAAAGAAAAGTGGGAAAGTATATCTCTGACCTGCTGGACTCCTCAATGTTTTGCTCAGTTTTTGCCCTGAGTGATCAAGGCTATGAGAATGCCTTGGGAAACCAAGAATTGGTCTGACTTTTTAAAAAGGAAATAGCACTGGACATTTTAGAAATATATAACCTTTCCTAGCTGCTTCACAAAGGAAATGATTCCTAAGTATCCCTTATCTTAAAATTAAATAGGTGACGATGGAGAGAAACAGAACAGCTGTTTAGAGGCTGTACTGAAAGAAAACAGAAAGGATTGTGTTCTTCTATGCTGTCCTGCTGCTTCTAAAAAAGCTTTTATAGGCAATTAAAAAGTGAAGTAGTGATAATAGTCTGACAAAATTCTTCCTTATCTTTGCTCCCTGACTTTACCTATCACTGCAGGAAGACCAGTTCACAGCTTGACTGTATCTTAGGTTGCAGCATATGAATCACTATTCTCCAAAGAGGTATTATTTACTTAAGAGTGATTAACAGGGATAAGAAGGGTCAGGGTGTTCCACTTCGTGCTGTTAGATGAACTAACTTGATGATAGGCATAATGCAATGGGTCTGGGAGAGCAGTACTATGTGCCAAAATGATCCCATGCATTATCAGATCTTACCTACCCTTGTTTAAACTAAACAAATTTGGCAGCTACTCAGTTACATTTTCCATATGGTGCAGTATCTTTGGAGCAGCAACTTGATTCAGCCTTTTTGAAGCCGTATTTTGAGTTATTTTCCCGTTATCCATATTTCTCTCAACAGTGAATGTTGAGTGCAATAATAAAAAAAAAACTAAGGAGACTATGTGCTTTAATTAGTCTGTTCTTGTAGCTATTGTTTTTATTAATGGAATGTGATTTTTATTAATGTGATACCCAGTGGGGAAAAAACCAAACAAACAAGCCTTTGAAAGACCATCTCATTTTAAGAAGGCAAACAAATTACATCATTTGACTTAAAAAGAAGAAAATGGATGGATCTGATTCTCCACTCACCCATGTCATTTTTCTACCAGAGTAACATAGCTGATGTAAGTAGAACTTTCCAGGATGAAGAACAGAACAGGGGAACAGACACAGGGTGTGTATTTCTGCAAGTCTTTCAACATCAGTTCTGGGATGGGAGGGTGATCAGAGTTTGGAAGCCAACTCTGGAAGCTTTTCTGAGGACACTCAGTGTGAGTGCATTTCCTCAGCCCATGTAGGGTGGCTATTTTCTGGAAGAAAGACAGGGTAGAAAGAAATAGAAGAAGGGTGAAAAATAGTTTAGATCTGGAAAGGCTGGGATGTGAAACACATGTCACAAGATGACACAGTGGGATGACAGACTGGATGAACAGTGAAGGAAGGAACATAGGAAATAATGAGTTGGGGGCCCATGTTTTTGGTTGGCGTGAGCTTACACTTTATTCTCTTCCTTCCAGCCTCCTTCCCAAACTCTGCAGGACAATATCCTGATTTCAGTACAACTCCTCAAAAACCTGGAAGCATGACTGGAAAACCAGATCATTTTATCCACTCACATGGGAACTGGCTGAAATAAAATGTACAGCAAGCCATTCTCCAATGACTTGTGATGTGCGAACAGGGAGTATGGGGAATGGGCAATAGTGATGGATTCATTCCTTGGCAGATCTTCTTGGCCATTTCCTTCCACACTCTACAACCCCGGGGAATTTGACAGCTCAGCTACTCCAAGCCTCTGGAAGTTTTGTTGGAGCAGGAAAAGTTACGCCAATTTCTGTTCTTTGCTACACCAACCAATGCTTTCATCTAGAGCAGATTTTGATCCAGAGGGTGTTTTTTTAAATTATTGCCTCAAAATGCTTTGATTTTTCTCAGGGATTTGAAAGATGTTGCATGCTGACCCCAGGATGACTTCCATTCATGAACTTTTAATGTTTTTTTCCTCTCTATCCATATTTTAATCTCAAAACTCATTCAGCATTTCTGCAGGTTCCTTCCAATCTCTGCCAGGTCACTGAGGAAATCCTGCTCATTAGATTTGGTCACCCATAGTGTGAGAACTTCACCTCAGAATAATCTCTACAGCACATTTCCCTGTCCCTGCAAGGGGAGAGAATTCATTTCCTGACCACACTCAGTTAATCACTTTATCAATTAGGCCACAAATGTTAATGCTCTTTGAATAGATCATTTCCTTTAGCTGGAAGGAGTTTCTCTGGTTCAATTAGCAGTACAGGAAACAGTTTTGCATTGATATGATTATTTATTATTTCCTATTAGTGAGCAGCACATCCTGTGATAACTTTCATAATTAGTGGGTCAAGTGTAAATTTCATTAGAATGAATGTCATAGCCCTCACTTTTGGCTCAAAATACTAAGTACAAAAATAGTTTCAAGTCAAATGTCCTTCATCCAAAGCACCTTTGGCATTGTGTTCTTACGTGACTTAGCAATCTTCATAAAGTATAAAAAGCAGCAAAAACGCATTTATCTTGTGTTTCTGTTAGAGTTCTCCTAAGCTGGAACATGCAGTATTGAAAATAGCCCTGTGCCACTATGCTTTTCCAAAGGGATAGCCACAAGGAAAGAGGCCAGGACATGGAATGCATCCTTCAAACACAACACTAATTACCAGCCATTTTTTGCTAATACTGGAATATGCCTAATTATCTGCACCAATCTGACCTTTAGGTCAGGTGAAGACAGGATTCATGACAAAGAAGAATTGGAAATTTTGGACCCTCTGCACTGGATCCCATTTCACTGGCTACAAAAGGAACAGGAAAAAAGTGCAGGGACATGATACTGTGGTAGGGGCAAGCAGGAAGAGACTGAGGTATGGTTATGTTTAAAAGTGATAAAAGAGAAAAGAATAGGGTATTTTCCTGGAATTTTCAGGCACTTCTTTTTGTTTTGGAAAGCTGTAATTAAAGTTGCACTCATCAGATGTTTGTGGTCAATGTACTCAGCACTCTATCTTCAGAGCAAATCTCTGGATTCTTCTTCTCTACAAGGAGACCGGAACACTGTTTCTTGGAAGCACTTTTAGAAAACTCTGTTTTCTCAATATTTTCTGCTGAAAAGCCATCATTTTTCACCTAAGTCTGTTCTTCCTCAGCTTTGTAGAGGGGGACTCCCCACTTTGGGATTCATTTCACTTTGGGACTGGAGATGCATCTGTTCTGGTGGGCCTGTTTCGTGCAATCTAAAAGTGTCCTAAAGTTGGACGCTCAGGGATGTGCTCTGGGGCTGATGTGTGGGTTGGCTGTGTCCTTCTCTGACACACACACGGAGTCAGTAACAGTTTTTATAGATTAATTCTTCCAGCTTTTCTTCATTTCTGTTAATTTTCTCTGAAGTCTTTGAAGCCAAAAGTGTCAGGCGCTGTCTGAAGCATTCTAGGTATTATACCATTGTTGGTACTTTGCCATTTAAAGTAAGAAAGTTTCCTTTTTTTTGGCTAGTGACATGAATTGTCTGTAAATGCATCCCATACTTGCATGAGGCTTTTTGCCATTTTACCAGATGGAAATTTCATATCTAATTTAATGTCCATTAGGTCTCTTTCAGTGCCACTGCTTTCCAAGTATCTCCCTCCTATGAAGTTCATATTAACTGCCTGCCTGACCTCCCCCCCCCCCTACAATTATCCACCCCTTCCTCTGTCTAAAGACCTTAAAAAGCCTGAAATTAAATATATGCATGTTTAGTGCTGTGCACTCCTGATGCTTGTGTTGGATCCACCGACACCTGGTGAGAGCAGGCTGTGCTGGGATCAGCAATGGATAAACAAGAGGCCTGCTGCAATCAGTGTTTTCCTACAGGCAAAAAGAGGAGGAAGGATCATGCCAGGAGTGAGAAGCAGCGGGGTCACAATTCTGTTTCCCTCAGGAGCTGACAGCAATGAAAAAGCGTGTATGGCTGCTGCAGGCGTTACTGCTCTGGCCAAGGTGGAAGCGGATTTTTTCCACTTCCTTGCACAGCACAACCACTCCATTAAATTAATAATCCGACCCTCAATGCTGCAGATGACAGAGGAGGCCTTTGAAACCTGACTGAACAAATGCTTCCAGCACGCAGTGAACTCTCGGCACACACGGACTCCTCTCTCCATCGGGGAAATCATTCATTAGCCTGTGCTTGGATATCCCGCTGATCCGGGGGCCAGCGAGCAGCCTGTCAGCAGGAGCTTGCTGGGGACTGCTTTGGTTTGTGCCCATGCATTTTTAATTCCCTTCTGCCTGCCCTTTCATTAAGATGTTGTTCCTTGAAGAGGGGTTCAGACCTTCCCAGGAGTGCAAGTCCAGCTCATTTCGCAGCAGGAGTTGGGAAACATTCTTGCTGCCGGCTCGGGGTCTAAAAAGAGTAGGAAAGGAAATTTGTCTACTACAAATTATAGTGAACAAGGAAGGGGACGAAATCCACATAAGTCAGGCACAGGAGGAGTGAGTAATCCTGTTGAATAATCATCTATATAAGCCCCTCTTAAACAAGACAGATATTTATAGTGGCAGAAGGGCTGCATGGGAGTTGAATAATAAAAAGAGGATTTAGTTTTGCAGGTTTTGAAATCCGGGTAGGACCATAATAAGCATTGTGAGATTGTTGAAATTATCACGTACCAAGAAAATCACATGTTCTGATACCAGGCATTACCAAAACATGTCTTTGCTTTAGAACCCAATCCTGAAAGATCTGAATCAGCAACCCAAGCTGACATCCCACCTTAGAGAAGCCTAATCATAAACCTGGGTGAAAGATCCTACAGGCTCCACAGGGTCTGTTTCTGGGGAAAGAGCCACAGCACAGCCACTGCAAGGGATGGCTGTGAGTGCACACTGAAAACCCCAGGTCATGATGCTGGTACAGGAGCTCTGCAGCTGGCACAGAGCACTAGGAATAACTAGGAAACTTCAGGAAATCTCTCCAATCTGGTTTTCACAGGATGGGTGATAACCAGGATTCCTCAAAAGATGCCTCAATGCATTGCTGGGTTCAATCTGTGCAGGACAGAACTTCAGCCTTGTCGTTTAAATATGTAATTGTTGTATTAAACAATTGTCATTGAACTTAAGCCCCTAATTTTTTTGGGGGGAAGGTATTACTTTGTCATTACTAGGGAATACATGCTGCAAGAATTTACAGTTTGACAGAAGGACAGGGAATCTGATGAATGATGAGGTATACTTGCACGTTTTTAATCCAGACTGGATGTAAATTTCTCCAGCATCCAGGGACTGTTTGCATCCAGTTTTTCTCCAGGCCTATCTCTTCTTTTTTTCAAATGACTGTTATTTTTTGAAACATAACACTGTGCAAATAAAAGTGAAGCTGCACTTGAATGTCAAGAAATGTATGGAGAACATCAGTAGTGTGGGGAATATAAGCTCAGGGAATAAGCCTTCAGCAGGAATGCTAATTTAGTTATAGTTTTTAAAGCTGACTGCAAACAGCTGGGCAGCATTAACTGTATTAGGAAGACAAGAAAGGTGGAGCAACATCTAGGGGACTAAGGTATGGCAGTGCCAAATATATGGAAAAGATTTGGGATATGTGAAATGTACTGCTGCTGGACCCACACTATGTAATAACAGCGATGTGGTGTGAAGCTAACCCTGGGATTTCCCAGCACACTAAAAGACTCGTGGAGCAATGTCTGTGGCTTGTGACAGGCCACTCTCTTGACAACATGGCAGGGACACAGAAACACAGGTAAAAATAGCATGTGCTGGGCTCTTCTGTAGTGTCTTCAGTCCCACTAGAGAGGAGATCCTGACAGTCCTTTATCCTCCTTTCACACACATGTTGCAGCTACTTAAAAAGTCTGCAGATTCAAAGCTGGGAGATTAGGTTTAAACTACATGTATTCCAGCTGCATAGTGCCTACTTTGCACTTTACATTTTCTAAGAGCTGTACAAATGTTTATTAATTAGACTGAATCCCAGCAACACCACTCTCACAGTGGTAGGAGTTTTTCTGCTTTTTATGGATAGATGGAGGCAAAAAAAAACCCCTCAGGAGCAGACTGCAATACTTAGCCTCGTGTAAGTAGATCCATGTTCATGCTGTTTCCATAGCTCAAGTGCAAGTTTCGTGGACTGTGATGTTAAGCAAAAATGTTTTGTGAGGAGCTGGTTACTAGTGTGAGTAAGATGTTCAAAGTATTGCCCTCTGTGGCTTGCCCAAGACCACACAGTGAGTTAGGAGCAGAGCTGGGATTTTACTTCCTTTAACTGATTTTCTCACAACTGTGGTTTCATTGCAAACTTCTTGGGTTACTTTCATACTTTTTATATTGCTCAATGTCTCTATACCTTATTTCAGATTATTTTTTATGCTTATTATAGATGAGCCTGAGATTGGACAGCAGATGTGTTGCTTCTTGACTCTCTGGGGACACTAAGGTGTGTGTACATCCCACCAATTGCCCATTTATCTACTTCTTGTGGAAACAGAGAGCAGTTGATGTAAGAACCCATGAGAGGTGATTGAAGCAACCTTTCTTTAGAGCTACACACCTAATCAATAGCAATTCATCCACCAGCATTCATGCTTTTATGTTCACCTATTTACTCTTATCATCATATTCTTCATGTATTTCTTTGCAAGATGACTGCAAAGACTGCTGATCTGTGCTATGTAATACTGCTTTCAGGTCATTCCTGATTGCTTATCCCTTCACCTTTGCTGGAAGTTACTGTTCTGGCATATCTTCTAGGTTAAATAATTAATTCGGAGTTTATTTAAAAAAATAAATAGGTGTTTCTTTAGTCTCTGGCTTCCTTCAATGCATTGCAGTTAAAAAAAAAATGTAAAAGTCAATCTGTAATAAGGTTCATGTTACTCTTCACACCCTAACCATATCATAGAGCTGAGCTAGGAAGCAAAGAGAGGCAGAGCTGAACTGGCTGGACTTGGAGCTCAGGAGAGTTTCCTTTAGCAGACACAGAGACAGGGAACAGGGATAGGGAGGAGGCTGGGGAAGGCACTTGCTGTAGCTGGGTCAACAGTAGCAGATTTAGGTGGGCCAAGTGTGCCCAAATTGTATCACTAAGTGTAAAATTTGTATTAAAGTTTGGTTTGGAATTTGCTTTTGGAGAGCAGTTGAAAACCCATTCTCTAAAATTAGCTTTTAGCAAGTATTCCTGTTTATAAAGTTCATTCACTAGCATGTTTATGGAAAGTGAGCCCAGAGGGGAAGGAATGCAGTAAAAGTACATTCATTTGAAAATTCAAATAAAAATATTTGCTTTGAATCAGAGGCTTTTTTCGATCCTTCTGTGCTCTTTGTCCAGTTTCTTAGTACTTTTATTGTCCAGCCAAACAGTCACTGTCCTGAACTATTCTCATTACTGCACAGTACGTGTGAGAGAAGACTCATGCCTGTTGTGTTGGTCTTGTTTGTGAGAATGGGAAATTATTATTTAAAAAAAAAAAAACCACAAAAACAAAACCAAAAGACACAACATAGTCCCAGCCCCAAACTCACCCTCCATATTGGGAAGTTGGGTGTCAGCAACAGCTGGGAGCTGTTAGTTCCACTGACAGTATTGATAACACCAAATGCAAAAAATATTAATCAAGCCTTCACCAGACTGACTTAAAATAATGAGGTTCCTAAATTGACATTTTTAATTTGTCTTCTGGATTCTGAGAAGGGCTCACTAAGTAGTAATCAGTGAATAGGATTACCTTTTAATTTTCCTTTAAAGTTTATGTCCTCCACTGCTGGCTGCTTGCTCCATCCTGCCCCTCAGGCATTGTTCAGCCGTGTAGCCATTCCCTCCCTTCCCAAGGAAGGAGGGAGAGAAAGAATGTGAAAAGAAGAAGAAGGAAACTACTGGAAAGAATAAGAAAATGGGCCAGGAGGCAGATCAGCAGAGTAATGGAAGTGAAATTTGATGTTGTTACTTCCTCAGTTCCTTACACATCTGGCAATGCTAATCAGATATCAAATCCTCTGAGCACTCACTTCAGATGTTTGTACACATGGGGTTGATGCTAATGCACTTGGATAACTGGGAGGGTTTGATGCCTGGAAAGGCAGGCTGAGTCACAGCAGCACTGTTATGTGGGATCCTTTCACTCTTACCTCCTTGTCAAGCACTGCCAGGTTTGGCAGAAGGTCACAGTGGGATAAAGGAACCCCAAACTGCCCGTAGGTCACCATCCTCAGGGAAAACACAGCTCTGCTGCCCTAATTGTCACCTTCTGGATTGAAAAGCACTTTGATCACATCATATGTTAAGAGCTGCATAGCTGCAAATGCAAAGCAATTCCTCTGATTTTATTGTATCCACTCAGCATGGAGCCAGATTCCATGCAGTAAGAATTAATCTTGTTATCTCTATTAATTGCTTCTCTTTGGTTACTTATATTTAAATACACAAAGTCTATCTAACTTCTTATCTCCATTGGTTATGAAGGGAGACTGTTGAAATCCCTTCACAAATTATATTAGAAACAAATGTTTTCCACCAGCTTTGATCATTTTTTATTGGCGAGCTCTTTGTTTTCATCCTTTTAAGCAAGAAAGACCACTGTGTAAAGAGGTGGATCAGAGCTGCTGATCTGAACACACCGATTTTTTGAGAATTTTGGATCCAGAAACTGATATCTAAGAAAAAATAATTACACTGAGCCTGTTTCAAGCTCTGCAGAGACTGAGATGTGAAGGGGAACATGGGTCACCTGGTTTCTCTTTCGATGTTTTTTGTGAAATTAATATAATAGATTGTGTTTACTTCTGCTGGCTAAGCAGATCTGCAAACTACCCAGGAGAAAACGGGAGAAAATTGGCCTGGCAGGGTCATTGCCATCTCCAGAGATGTCTTAATCCAGTACCTTTTGCAAACACCAGAATAGTGTCATTAAGAGTTTTAAAAAGCCAATCAAACCCTTTCCCACGTTCATGTGTCTTTAGCTGTGTGTGGCAGGAAAAGGATCCAAAGAGTTTTCTCTCATGTGTTTGCTTTCATGGCAATGAACTGAACTGTTCCCCAGAGCTTTCACTTTAGGGGTTTCATGGTACAGAAAATTTAGTAGGCTTTATGCTGGCCTTGCCTTCTCTGTTGCTGTAAAATGTGCAACAGTTACTGTTCAAAGACGTATTTAAAGTTCTCCTTGTTTAATATAGGAGCTGGTGAAAAAACATAATTACATAATTTCTGCTGGAAATAGTTTTACGTTCCAAATCTTGTTCAGTCACCTACTTGTTCATCTACTAATTTACCTTCAGAAATAAAGCTACTTCAGAACTTCAGAAGATGCTATTTGGTTTGTTGGTTGTTAATTTACTAAAATAAAAAACAAACAAACAAAAAAAAAGAACCAGTGTTCTCACATAACTCTTAAGAAGGACAAAATTACCCATTTTCCTCTGAGTTCTTCTTCCTTCTCATATTCAAAAGAGAACATCAACATGAGCATTTACCTCAGCAACTGTGAATTGCATATTTTAGGGGCTTACTGTCTTATATGCTTTTTATTCTGTGCTTTTTGATGAGGATCTTAAAATGCCTCACAATATCTTCTTTCCATCATGAAAGCTATTTTGTAGACTGAGAAAGTGAAATCAAACAAAGCTCATTTCTAGCAGAGTCAAGACTTCTGGACTAAAGTTTAAAAGCCTCCAACTGTACAAAGCCATCTTCTTTTGTATGTATCTTCTGTAATTTGGTGCAATCATATTGTTACAGATATATGGACAGTCTGAGTGCTCAGAATTTCAGAACAACTTTATTCCTTCTGTTTCTCTATCCCAAATGACAGCTTGCAATTCTCTCTGATGATGGCAATACAGAATTTGGACTTTCAGACTCTTGATTGCCTTTATTATATCCAACAGATAACAGGAAGACCTATGTCCTTTAGTGATAGAGATGGAGTCTCTTCATGGATATTTGTCAGCTATTTATGTTTCCCTACTGTGCCTTCCCTCTCATTACTCTCCAAAAACATGTGTGCACGTATGCCATGTGATTCAGAGTCTAATGGCTTACATGCCCCGATTGCTTCACTTGGGGGAAAAAAAAAAAAAAAAAGAAAGAAAGAAAGAAAAATCAGTGATTCTTCATTGGTCATATCAGCAAGATTTTCTTCAGCTGGATGACTTTTGTGTTCCACTCTTTGTATTCAGCTTCAAGTTTCAAGTCCAAATGAACCCCAAATAACAAAAAATCTCTGAGTCCCACATGGTTTCAATACAAAATCATGTTTTGTGTTCATTTCAAAATAGGCCCAGGTTGGTTCAAAAGATTCATGGACCTTGGCAAACTTTTCAAGGAGCACGATTTAAGTTTCTGTGTTTGTACTGTGTGGTTTTATTGTTTCTCATGGTCTTAGTTAGGAGCATAGCATGGGTTCACTATACATCAGCCATGCTGATATCTGGCCTGCATTTGATGGTTGATGCTCATGTTTTGATTCATATCCACCACTATTCCTATATGCACAGCTGAGCACTTGCTTAATCTGAAAGACTGACTTTCCTTAGATCAATTAAGGATTTGGTATCACTTGTAAAATAAACACATTCAGAATTACAGATGGAGAAAAAGACATCTAAGGTCAAAGAACCTTAGAACTTGGCAGATCTTCAGAGGAACTATATCAAAGAAACAAGTATAAACTCTTTAAATATGGAAAGAAGGCTAGTAATTTCAGTTAGAGACAAATTTGATTGAATCATGAGCTTTTCAGAACCTTTGAAACAAGGAGGAAGGATGCAGAACCATCCGTTTTCATCCTCTTTCGTGGTCTCCTTAATTTCTTGGGATTCAATGGCATGATGTAGGATATACAGAGGTAAATATTTTCTAGTTTTAACATTGGCAAACTAGAGTTTACCTAGGTTCTTAATTCATGATCTTGAGTGCTAGCCAGGTGTTTGAGACATTTTTATTCATCCCGCAGAATATGTTTCCACTGAATATTACTGCATCACTGGAAGGATCTGTGTTCTGAAATTTGGACTCTGATCCAAATTTTCTCACTATTTGGGTGGGCTTTAGATTTTGCTTCATAATTAGGGCTATTAGGAGAGATGTACTGCTAATGATCTGCATTTCTATATTCCAAGTTGTTCCCTAAACTGAACCAGAACTCTGTATAAAGAAGCACCAGTCTGCTTTTCAATTTCTGCATTTCTGTTTTTTGATATCGCGTTTCCTTCCAGTCAGAGCTCTTCCATTTAGATACTACTTCAGCAAGAAAATATGAGAAATAAAATCAGAGTGAAATAAATCTATCTTCATCTCATTTCTCTCCACCATTCACAGATGTCAAGTGAATACAATAGCTCTTTGAGATGACGGACCCTTGTGGGGCAGCAGCTCCAGTGACCCGAACACCACGGTGTACAATTCTGCAGAGATTCCATAGCAACAGCAGAAAAAAAAAATTGGTAAAAGCTTGGCACAAAGGTATACTTTCAAAAGCACCCCTTTATTTATATAAGCATGTGTCCACATTCCTCGAGATAGCTCAGAAGCAGGAGATTTTGAGGTCTCCCTGAACAGTGTGTCAGTCATTACTCAGCATGGAGATGGGTTTGCAGCATTGGCTGTGGCTCACACAAGGCAGGAGGACTGCGTGCTACAGGTCTTGTCTCAATGGTGCAGCTAAAATCACCAAATCACATCCTCGTGGCTCAGCTGAAAGCAGTGCTCCTCTCTGCCTGGCTCACATCGCTGCTTGTGTTTTCAGTTTTAGCTGGCTGAAAACATTTTTTTTTTTTCATCAATAAATAAGGTTTCATCAGCAATTACATTTGTTAGGAGGAAATGTAGAGGTGCAGCTCCTGAAAAAAGGGCCTTTATCTTAAGCAGTTTCCAAACTTTACGCTCTTCTTTTGGAAATTTCATAAGAGTTTATGGATCAGCTTCTGGGTCTTACTCTGTGTGTCTGTTTATGCAAAGAGGCATTTTCAACCCTGAGGGTGCAAAGGGCATGACCACAGACCTCCAATCAAAACCAAAAGGGCATCACCTCTGAATCTGAACCTGTAAGCACTTCTGGAGCAATCTGGAGCACTTCTGGCAGCTGATGAACCTGGAGAGAAATTGCACGATATCAGCAGTTTATCTTCTTAAAGACAAGCTCAGGGCCACCTTGCAGTTTGGAAACAGGAAAGTTTGGATGCACACTTTGCTGGATAGTCTCTGAAAATCCCAAAGCCATAATCCTAAAAATCTTTTTCCAGTGGAAGCCATGGACGCTCTGGAGCTTGTCACACCCTTTGGCAGCAGAGCACAGAGGCTGGGCACCGAGCAGAACACCCTATTGCCTGAAGCCATTTACTGCTGCAAGTCACAGGAGACAGAAAACTCTTCCTAGAGGGCCTGGAAAAATGTAGACCTAACCCTATTTTGTGTCATCCTCAAGCTAGGTTTGGTGAGAATTTGCTTGGCTAAACTGACAAAACTGCAACATATATTTTCTTCCAATAAAAAAATTCAGGGGAAAAAAAGGATTGTAGGCTTACATAAAAGTGGATTAGAAACACCAATCTATGTTTTCACCAGGATAAATACCAGCAAAATGTAGCCTGATACTTTATTAATTTTCCATTTTATTTCAAACTGCTCAATATTTTCTGTTCTAAAGTAGTTTCAAGCCAGTGAAGATTCATTAAAACATTTCAGTGGCAGTTTAAGAGCACTTTATGAACTATATTAGTATTTATTATTAATCACGTGTTGGTGAACTGAGAATTCAAGAGGTCAAATACAGTTGGCATTTAATAGCTGTTTCTCACTAAAAAAATCATCTTTTAAGCAGACTCAGTTTGTAATGAAAATTAATTTTCGGGTTGAGCTGTTATCAGTTTGGGAACGTTTGACTCCCACAGGCTGAGGAGAGAATGTGGAGGAAACACTGACAACCAGCCGAAATTCTTTATTGCCTTCCTATGTGATGCACATTAGCTCTCCCCAGGATAACCAGTGTCATGCTTGTCAGCAGTACATAAAACAAAGTAACCCTTTTTTACCCTTCCTTTATGTGACTGGAGCCCCATCGGTTTCCAACGTCTCAGGATTCAACAGAGTGCTTGTAGCCTTTACCACGAATGCATTTTGTGCTTCTGTGGTCCATGTCCTCAGAGAATCTCAAAACATTTTATGTATGCTCATGATTCAGTGGACTCCGTAGTATTCCCAGGAAGTAAAATAAATTAAGAAACATAAATCCCCTGATTTGGAGAAGTGTGTGTCAGAGATCCGTGTTAGCTGCGCTCGTTAAAACAGTCAGCGCAAGTTCCGAAATCCAGAGCACGGGATGTGCAGCTCCTGCTCTCCAGCCTCCCTCCTGTGTGAGCTGTTAGTCTGCACAGATGCTGATGTGGCTTCCTTGCCTGTCCTCTGCACTAAATTACCTTTATTGGCTGTAGGATGCCAGAGTGGATTTCCTCATGTAATTGTGGGTTTACGTCTTTCAGCATAGGTTACTTTCCTTCATGTCTTGGCTGTCTATCCTTATCTCCCTCAGAGCAGTTTCTGAGCTAAAGCTTTAATAAATTCACATTTTGGTAGACCAGAGTCCTTCTAAAGGAAAAGGTGCAAGTAGAGATAAAATGCTGAAGGTGAACATCTTAAAGACTACAGAGAAACACAAAGGAGTAGATGACATCTCTTGTAATGACATTTCTTAAAGGGCTTCAAAAGTTTCCGGAACCTTTACTTCTCACCAAATTAATTCCATCTGCATGCTTGCAAACATCTATTTTTAGAGTAATGCCTAAAGTCACAGGTGCTTCAGGCTGTTAGAGAGGATATTTTTACAAATGCAGATGGAAGCCTGGATCTAACCCTGTATTTCAGGTTAGCCAGACTCTCACATCTCCAGGCACAGAGCAGAAATACGGATAGCTCTGTGCTGCACCGAGCAGTGTAGTGGGGGCATTTTGGAACCCTGAAGCCTGGGAGTTTTGAACTTTCTGTGCTTTCTGGGGCTGACACCCAAAGGAGCACTGCTTTTGACCTGAAGCCTTGGAGAAGGCTTCCAAATTTGAGTGATGGAGTTAGAATCACTGGTGTGTAGTTTGAATAGAGGTGGGATGAAGGGTTTGGAATTTGGGGTTTTGGAATATAGTAACTGGTATGGGACAAAATGGAGGTTCTGGGGGGTTGGCTCTTCTTCCTTCTTGTTCCTTCTTCTCAGTTTTAGGGAGTAGTTTTTGGTTGGATAGAGAATCCTACAGTGTGGGTCACAGGTGTTTGGTCATTGGGTCAAAAGTATAAATAATATAGAAAGCTTTTAATTGGATAGTTGGGCCTTAAAAGACTGTAACAAGCGAGATACATCTCCATTTTCTCGCTTTTAGCTTGTTAGCTAGAAGTGCTGTAGCACTCACTGTACTGCAGATAAGAATTCATAAACAGGTGAAAATCCTGTCTCTCGTGCTTCAATCCCGACTCTGACTGAAGGCAGAGGGAAAAAGAAGCTAGCCACTAACAGGGGCATCCATGACTTGGTCTTCCAGTCGGTGCAGTGAACGAGAGTTACTGACACAAACACAGCGAGGTGCTGGGCTTTTATGGCTTTCCAGAGAGCAGAGTTGGGGTGCAGGTGGCAGTGTGAAGGTGGAGGCCAGGGCTGGCTGTGGCCACGGGGCTGTGCAGCCGCTCCTCCGTGCCAGGCGAGCGCGGGGCGCTCGCTCCGAGCCGCAGGTGTTCTGCACAAAGCCTCCACAGATCAATCACAAATGTTTCTATAAAGAGGCTTAAAAGGATTTTTAAACGTAGTGGGTTGGCCCGACTGCCGGTGAGATTGCCAGCACTCAGCAAAAGAGGGGGAGGCCAGGGTAGAGGGGTGGAGCGGGGGCTCCGGGGAAGCCACACGGTGCCTTCCAGGGGGGGTTTATGATCCTAATGTGGATCTGTAGCACTTTCAACTGGAACTCATTAAGAATTCATGGAGCAGAAAATGCAAGACGCTCTGGAAATGAGGGCTTTGAAAGGCCAAATGTGAGCTGTAAATAAAATAGAGTGGGTATTCAATTTTGGCTATTAAGTATCTCAGAATATTTTCTCAGATCAGCAGATCAGGCTTTCAACTTTCAAACCTACTTCTAAAAACAAAAGGAGAAATAAAATGAATCCCACAGACTTCTAAGGCAGAGAGCAGATAAAGAACATAATCAGATATTGTATGTCTCAAAAACATGAGAGCTTATTGATTAGAAGTGCTGAACAGCACTATTCATTCTGGCTCTGATTGAGCAATGTACCAAAGCATGTGTTTATCTTTAAGCGTGTTTTGAAATCCCATTGACTTCAATCACCATTGACCCCTGTTACTGAAATGGGACCCTTGGGAAGACACAGCTTTCCTAAATATTATGTGTATAAACAAGAGAATCAGGAACACCCACACTTGAGAAAGCCAGCAGCTTAAGCAGAGTGTACCAGGATCACTTAGAAGTTACCTTCTAACTTTATCTGCCACAAATCGGTGGAGCTGGAGCTGTCAGTCATTCATCACTGTATTTTATAGGGGCCAAGACCGTGGTAAGAGAACATTTTATCTGCTGCTCTATTCATTTGAGGCCCTCTTTAGAGAAAGGCCTCATCCCCTTCATTCCTCATTGCTGCCTTAGGACATGGACACCAAGTCTTTTCAACAGTTTGGGGATGAGTGTATCAGTGTAAGTGAAATGTTGGACTAGCTTTATAGTGAGGACCCTTCAGGAACAAAAGTGCAGTTGTGTTGTCCACAGCTGAATGCCAGATGAAGTAACATCACCTGGTTTGCAGCCTTGTTCTCTCCTTTTGCAGGTGCAATTTTGTGCTGGTATTTAAATGCAGCCACAGTATTTACCCCAGCTATAGTAATTTTCCATTAGAAACTTGGAATTTTCTGCCAGAAGTGATTTGAGCATAGTGGTCTTTTCTGCTTTGCTTTCTGTGTTGAATTTGGTGAATATTGATGTTACTGAAATTTTTACTCAGAACTCTTCAATGATAGCAGTCCAATCTATTATTTCAACTGTGCAATAATAAAAAATAAATGTTTGCTAGCAACCTATCAATCAAAATTTGGGGTCAAATGGTGAGGAACATTTGCAGCAGATCTAGGAAAAGCAAAGTCTTTCTGTGTACCAGGTGAATCAGTGCAACAACACAATTTAGTCTGAAGAAATCAAGAGTATTAAATCTGGGAATAATAAATCAAAAAAGGGAATAAAGTCTCTCCTGCTTATGGGAACAGCTGTTAAAAGTAAACCGAAGTTAAACAAGCAACTCTCAGAGGAACTGATTATTGCCCATAATTTTCGGTGGTGGTTTTTCCACTTAAAAGGAGCACTTAGCTGCTTTCAAGAACATGTTAAAAATTTCACTTACAATTTTAATGCAAATATTGGTCTCTCTGGTCAGTCTCTTCAGTCCTTGCATGGGGTAAGGGTTATTAAACATATGAAAATACTTGACCAGCTCTGAGGTCTGGACAGATACAATGGGAACTAGCTGCTGTTTCACTGAGATTTCACCAGCATTTGGGTAGGTCAATAATTCAACACTGTCTTAACAGAAAAATGGCTTCTGGAAAGAAGAACATGGGAAGCTGATGCCTCCCTGAAATGTTATGAAATTTGATTCTTATGTTCAAAATATTCTGAAGTTCTTAAAAGTATATGAAAAAGTAAGAAGAATTTGAGTGTTAAAAGTGGTGATTTGAGTATAAGCAAATTTACAATGCACATCAAATATGAAAATTGCTTTCCAGTTCAGGTGATTTAGCATATATCTATTGACACATTTGAGGAGTGCCTAATATTAGCTTGTCTAGAAGAAATTTGGTCTTAAATTTAAGAGGTTTCACGTTTGGGTGTCTGCAATACCAAAATTTCATGACCACTGCAATGGTTAGAAAAAGTTCATTTACATCAGTTTTGCAGTGATTAACTTGTTATGACTGAATGTTAATGTTTTGGTTTGTTGGGAGATTATGACTGCATTGGGTGAGAAAAAATTTCTAGCTCAACTTCTTAAGCCCATAAAGTCATTGAAAAATATGTGTTGGGATAGAGTTTTAAAAAATAACTGGAAATCCCTTTCCAATTCACAGAAATTCATTAAGGTGCCTGGAGATGTTACAGTTACACCTTGAAAAAGACCATATTAAAATTATGTCTGGTTTCTGAGGGCTCTGCCTCTTGTCACTACACTCATCCCTGATAAGTACCTGTAATGGGCCTTCTTTAAATCTGTCCTAAATAAGACCCTTTTTTCTCTCTCATATTAGCATTCAGTTCTTTCCCCAACACAGAATCTGATTATATCTTGGAAAATGTGAACTGATAAATTTCTGAATTACCAGTACTGCACTTCAAGCATTTCAACTTTGTATTTTATCTTGCTCTTTTAATAGAATTGCCCTTCTCACATGAGCTCCTCTCATTGGTTTAACATTACATCACAACATTCAGATGCCCTGACTTTATCTGCAGGACGTTGTGTTCGTCATCTCACACCTGCCTGTATCTTTGGTTTCCCACTTGCGTATTCTGCTCTGAATTCTCCCAGATAGATTAATCTCATTCTTTATACCCTTTTCTGCATCTTGGATTTGCTCCTTCTTTGTGCTGCCCCTTGCTCTTGGGTTGCTCACTGGTAATGCCATCAAGTTTGAGGCAGCTCAGCTAAAATCTTGTATATAAGCAAACTCTTTTGACCATGAGACAAGTCTTATCAAATGGCTCACAAAGCACAAACTAAATTTCTTTTATGTCTCAATTCTTGGCAGAATTTAAAAAAGCCCAAAATAACAAGAATTGTAATTAAAGCATAAATGTTTCTATATTTTTGCTATGGATGGTTATTTAACATAAGGTCTGATTTTGCCACACTTGCTGAACCTGCATATTTTAACAAACACTTCACAAAATAAAATGTTCTGCTTTCATGGGTGATATTCACTTTTTTGTGCCCTGAATACTTCAGCTCTTGGTGAAAAAGTTTCAGCCTCACTGAAATTAAAGGAGTTGATCCTTACTTTGGATCAACCTGGATGGAAACAGCTGTGCTAATTTCACATGGCCTTCCCACAGCTGGCAGAGTCCACAGAGTGGCCAGCAACCTCTCCTCTGAGCTGGGGATCTGGCTGAGCAAACAGGGCAGAGTTATGTCCTTTCTGACAGGTGAGTCAGAAGCATAACCATGGTGACAGCAGTGAGGTGTCTGTATGTTCTTCCTTCTGCTGGGTTTTGAAAGAAAATTAGGATGATGTGAAAGCATAAATACTGCCTTGTGTTTTCCAAATAGACCAGAAATAGCCGGTGCAATGTTGTTGGAAAGGCTGCTGAGATTCTTAAAAAGTTTTGTACGACCAGAGTGTGTTCTCTTCTTTATCTTTCAGAAGCATTTCTTTCTTTATGGGGAAGGAGGAGATCTCTAATCCAACTGCTCCACTGGAAGATTGCTGTGAAAGAAATGTAACAAAGGCAAAAGGAAACTGCAGGTTCTTCATACCAATGTCATGTGTAGGATTCTAAAGTATTGCCAGAGAATAAACAGTTCTGGCTCAGCACCTTAGCTCATCTCTGAAGACCTAATGCTATGAAGGAGAATGGGATGTATTTTGGAGTCAGATGTTGACATCCTTGGTGCCATGTAGGGATTCTTTACTTTCCTGAGTAGAGCTTCTTGATACTCCATTTACACATCTAAAAATGGCCTAAGTGTTGAAGTCAAAGCCAATATTTTGTTGGGTTTTTTTTAGAGAAGATCTAGCAAGGTAGGAGTCCTTGCAGCACTTAAGTTTTAAGTAGCACTCTCAGATTTTCTTGCTGGTCTTGACACCTTGCCTAAGTGTGCACACCTTCAAGGATACACATGACAAGCTGGGAGCTTTGCTATGACAGCCCCAAAAATCTGGAAAAGCAGTTCAAAAAGCTGTTGCACAGCTACACACTGACCAGGGAGAGTGGAAGCCATCAGAGTTCACAATCCCCTAGGAGCTGTGGCAGTGCTTTTCTGGTCTCCCACCACAAAGCCTGCCTTTAGCCTCTTGGTTTGAGGTGCTGTCCCAAAGAATGGAGCCACCCTTTCCCTCTCTCTTCAGCAGGAGCAGTGGTCACAGGGTGAGCTGTGGGATGCCAGGCTGGGACACACGTGGTGCTGCCGGGGCCCCTTCCCTGTCACCAGGAAAACATGTTTTCGAGTTCTCTCTTGAACGCAATCAGCGCCCTTAGCAACTGGACGCCTTAAAATGTATTTATTACAGCTCCAGAGAAAACAGTATTTTGCTTTTATATATGGACACCATAGTGACATAACAGTAAACTTACAGCAATTCTCTGTGTTGCTGCCATTTACAGTGGTTGCCTCAGGAACTGCAAATAAAGTTACATGTTTTATTTGAGCGTTTGAAAAGGGTCACTGTGAAGTAACTTAGACCAAAAATGCAAGCTTTGGTAGGAAAGGATAGAAAGTCTACAAAAGGCTCCATTAAGAGGAGTGTTTTTGAGATTTTAAAAAGGAAAAGGTAAGTTAGAACTTTTAAAAATAATTTTGTTATGTTCCCCTGCAGCATTTGCAGTCCATCACCAAGGATGTTGTATTAGTCAGACCACCAGCAAGGGAAGGAGAAGCAAAGCTGATTATGTCTTTTCAGCTCTTTGATTGTACAAAAACTTCAACAGCATTGCTGTTGAAAAAAAGTGAGTATGATTTGTCCAATGCTATAATTTTCAAAGTTTGAATGTCATCAACTCAAAGCAAAAAAGAAGAAAAGACCATGGAGTGCAGAGTTTAACCAAAGTTTTCCCCCCCAGCTTTCACAAATATGGTGAATTTGCAGCATTTTTTCATATTTGAATACTTCAGTGATTTTATTAAAAGAGAGAAACCCATGAACTACAATGAAGAACATTTAATATTTCCATAATACGGCCACTGTCCATCTGACTGTGGGATGCACTCCAGACCACATTCCATTTGGTTTACTAGTCCTAAATCCACAGCAAGTGTCCTTAATCTCAAGTGTATGGGTGTTATTATGATCTGAAAGCAGACCTGGTTCACCAGATTTTAGGGAAGTTTTTAGTTACATCATACTCCTTGTTGGTGGACTTGCACTTCCATGAGTTCCTGCCAAACAGTTGCCTTAGATCCAAAGATTTAAATGGAGACATCTGAAGGAACAAGGTCTTAGCAACTCCCACAAAGCAAGATTCTAAAATAAGACTTTTGACATTTTGAAGAAATTCATCTCTGTTTCAGACTGGATCCATTCTACAGAAGATTTGCATTTGAATAATCCAGGCTGAAGCATGAATGGATTTGTAATCTTTATGTCCAAAGATGTAAAAAGTGTTACTGAACACTGCACTTTGCTACATGGCTGCATTAAAAATAGCAATTACCAAGCAACAAATTTCACACATTCCAAGGATAAAACAGCTTCTGCTGTTCTTTTGCAGGTAGAGTGTTGGTAGTGTATAATTTAATGCAGTTCTAAATGTAGGAAAATCTCTACACTGAAGAGGTAGAAGTTGCCTTTGCACCTTATAGTATGAGCTTAAAGATCTTAATGTTTTACAATATCCATAGCATATCATTAAACTGTGTAAAGATGAAAAAGAGATTAATTGGCCACCCACTTCCTCAAACTTCACATTGCTGATAATTAAGCATGTGAATCTAAGAACATCAAGGTTTAATGACCTTATTGGTGTAAACTGTCCCATAATTATCCCATCCAGCCACACATTAGCCTCTTCTGCAAGGACCAGATACTTGAGTTTCCTTTCTGCTCCAAGAAGGAAAGATAGGAGTTTCAGACCACCCATTGAGCTGTCTCCCTGTGATGTTTAGGGCTGTTTCCACATTTGATGATAAAACCATAAGGTATTTGTGTTCCACTATGAGGACATGTGGCACTATTTTAGAAAACTCTTGCGTAACTTTGACCACTGAAATATACAGTTAAAAATAGGCCTGCATTCCAGAAATGCCTTATTCCTCCACATTCACAATGGTTTTATCATGCAAAATTCAGAGAAATTCTGGCAAGGAAATTAATCTCTTTATTTCTTATAGCTGCAGAAGGAACAGGGACAGCTTGGGAAGCAGGAGACATTTGGAGATACAGAATTAGGTCAACAGATATTGCACCTCCTTACATAGATACAATATTTTAAATATTCATCTCACATGGAAAACATAAAATCCTGGGGGAGTTACCTAAAAAAAAGAGCTCAAGAGAAAGACAAAAATATCCAAGGATTAAATATAAAACCAGAAGGTGATCAAATAATTACAGCTACTCCAATTGGTGAGTTTGTTAGGAGTCACTGAAAGTTTTAGGAGGTTTGCTTGAGCTTTGTTTACTTCAGGGCTTTTTATTATCTCCATGGGAAAAAGACAGAGTTGAAAAAGTATGTAACAGAAAAGAGTCAAAAGGCTTCAGCTGTCCTTTCAACACTTGTGTTATTTTTAATAATGGATTAAGAGAGGAAGGAGGGTTAGGAAAAAAAAGGTAAGCAAATTATTGTTTCTTTCTTTCTTTTAAAATAGAACTGTTTTTGCAGTTTTCTTTCCTCTTCCTCTCTGCATTCATTATATTAAGTTTTCCCTCTCTTCATTGTGCATTTGCATGTGCTGCATTTTGTTGTGAAAGATGCACAGCCTTTTTCTTGTCTTGATTCTGAAGGTTCCAAAGTTAATACTCAGCAGTGAATACCACTTGAAGTATCCTGACTGCCAGAAATGTCATGGTGTGCCAGTTGTGCATCCCTTTTGTTTCTTCCTAATTTTTGTGTATCTTTTGTGATGATGAGGAGAGAGCATAATCTCCCCTGCACAAAGAACAGGGACAAGATTCAAGTTTGACTACCCAAACAAGTCTGACTCTGGGGAACTCTGTGTCCTTTTTCCATCTGTATTCATAGAATCATAAAATCATAGAAAGCCTCGAATTAGAAAGGACCTTAAAGATCATTCCAACCCTTATTCTTAAATTGAGAAATCTTTATGAACACCATATAAGCCCTAGTGAAGCAGTTGCTGTAATAAGCACTGCATAAAGAATTAAAAACCCAAGTGATGCTGCCTAAAGCACTCACATAAAATATATCTGTTAGGATGTGATATTCAGAAAATCTTTAGGTTTTGAAATTAAGGTAGGAACTGAGCAGAGCAGAAAAATCAAAAAAAGAAACATGTGGGCCAAAATCACAGGTATGTTGAATAATGAGTAGGACTGATGTCTGGAAACGTGGCACCCTTTCTTCAGGTGGTGTCATTCAGGGTGAATGATGGGACTGTGCATGTGCTTGGAGTAGACTAAGGAAAGGAGGTCAAGTTAAGCATTATGGGCATGAAGGAAGATGGAAAAAACCTTGTGTGTGTAGGAGATTGAATAGAATGGAGATAAACACTGTGAGATTTTACAAACAAAGATAAGAAGTTTATTTTTGATACAGTAAGGGGGAAATAATTAAAACAAGAATGCAAAGAGAAGAGTGCAATTAGACTGCCAAGTCATGAATTGGGTTCTACCAGCAGTGTTTTGAGTGGATGGAAAGAGGATACAGAACTATGACAATGTTTATACACCCTGAGAGATGAAACTTGTATTCCAAATGAAAACACAAGAAATTACAACTTTCTGCTTTCTGGGCAGACAGAAAAGAAATGAATATTTGGTACAGAAACAGAAGTGGCAAGACAGGGAGATGGTGTGATGTGGAAGCATCTGGTTTTCTGCCTCTAGCACCTCATTGGAAATGCTGACTGTAGTCTCTTCACAACCAAGGAGTCCATTGCTCTCCATTGGGATATTTCATTGGATTCCCTGGCAAAAAAAACCAAACCCTAAATATTATTTTGTAGAATGAGGGCAGTAATACAGACCATTATACTAAGCCAGTTTGACACTGGATCATTAATTCTTTTTTCCTGTTACTATTTTTTTACAGGATACACCTTTTTAATGAATACATCCAGAAAAATCAGGATGAATAATAATTCTGGTTATTCTGCTTTTGTGTGCTTCTCAGTTCATCATAAAAAGGCCTATCACAAAAATGTTTCATTAAGTAGTAAATTTTACTTGACCACTCTTTTCTCTTTATGTCACATATAGAGCAGTAGCAAATAAGTTATGGGTTCCAGTAACACAGGTGTACAAGGAAATATCAAAAGAATTCTCTCACAATTTGCTTTAGAAAAGAGGTGAGTGTGGTCTTTCCAACTATTTGCAGGAACTGTGTTGGTGCTCTAGTGTTAGCACATATAAATATCTGTATTGCATGATTACACATATGTGGAACAAATACAGTGTCTAAGTGTGCTAAAAAACCTTGGAGATTTTTTCCCAAGAATATTAGTCTATTGAGAATATTGGTTAATGGAAATAAAAATGTTTCTTGAAAAGCCATCTCTTTTAGTATTCTTTTACTGTTCTCAAAACCCTGAAAACTCTAGAAAATTTCAATGAACTGATTCTTAAAAAGAAAAAAAAAATAAAGCTAGAAAGATATTATACTAAGAGAAAGATTGTCCCAACATCCCAGAGTTTGCAGGAGATTTTTAGAGTTGTGCACTCAGATTGTCTGAGCGTGCCTTTGCCATCCTTCCCAATGACACAAAACAAGGTCCCCTAAATTCACAAAGAAAAGATTACTCAATAAATGCTTTGGAATTTCCTTTAAACTGAGAAAGTACCAGCTGCCCAGGTGTGAAAAAGAAAGAGAAATCAAAGCATGGAACCCTATTCTAGGAGGGAGTCTTTGAGAGTTTCTCTGAAAGAAAATTAACATGGGAGCAACTGAACATAAGATTCACATTGGTTATATTTTGTATCTGTATTTTATTAATTGAGTTTATTTTATAAAAACAACTTTGCTTCATGAGCATAACATTTCCTTTTGCTTTGAGTGTGTCTCATGCTTATTCAGGAAACAACAAACAAAGGCATTTTAATGGAAAGGATAAATTCCTATGAATCAATATAACAAGCAAGTTGTGAGGAGCATCTGCAACGACTAAACCAGCCCAGGAATAGGTGTTTTATCCAAGCTCTGTGGGGATTGATGCCATGGTAGGAATGAAGATTTTTGCAGGTGGACATAGCTCAATGCTTCACTGGGAAGGAGCTGAGAAGGAACACATGACTTTTGGAAATATTATATAGGAAATTTGTGATGCTTCCTGATTTCCACATGAAGAAAGAAAGCAAAGTTTAAAAAACCTAAGAGGAAGTCATAGTGTAGGACAAGACCATACTGCAAGGGAGATCACAATCATACATCATTATTGAAGTCCCTAAAGGAGGCCTAGATGGAAGGGACTGTTCACAAGGACGTCATGACAGGACAAAGGAGAGTAACTTTAAACTGAAAGTGGATTAGTTCAGATTGGGAGGAAATTTTTACTCAGCTCTTTGTCTGGAATCAAAGGCAGTGAGGAACTGTAGAGTCTCAAATGAAGCACCAGACATTAATAAACTTTAATTATTGAATTAAGGAGTTCAGGGCTTGATTATTATATAGCTAATGAATGTTTTCAGGCCACAGGTTTGCAGGTCTTACATGTGGGCAAGTAGAGGTGACACCCAGGGGTTTGCACACTATACCTGGAGGTCCTACTTAGGCTTATTGGGTGACCTCAAACACTGTTCTCATATCAGTACATTTAGGGTGTTTCCAGCAAGGGGATCCTGAACTTCCTTGCTTCAGACCCCACTCTCAGTTTTGCTTCCACACTACGTGTCCTAAGAAGACTTAAAAGAATAAATGTGAAGGCAAAATTAAAAGGAATGGACAAAACCACACAACTGGAAAAATCTGTGTAAAAACTGTTCATGCACTAATTTTGAATGCACTAATTATCTATTCCCAATGAGAAATCCTGGTGAGGGCGTGGGGTGAGGGTGTTGAAGGCAATGATTTCCAGAAAATGGGCAAAGAAATCCATGGCCTGAAAGTAACATGAGGGCATTGAATTATAAGCTGTTGAAGAAAGGAACCACCATGGTAAACCCAGATTTCAGCAGATGGTCTTGGAACACAACACAGGCAATTAGCACTCTCTGCTGCTCTCATACCACACCAGACAAGAAGAGATAAAATATTCAGCTGGAAAACAGAACTAGAGTGAGATATCTCAGTAGAGATAAATTGAAGACTACTAGTTTTGTTAACTATGAGGAGCACTTCATTAAAGAAAAAGGAAATATTAAATAGTTACTATAATTAACCTTCTACAGATGAAAAGATGATTAGAGTCACTTTTAGTTAGATCTCCAATTACACGAATGAGGAAGTTAACCTAGGGAGCAATATTCATGAGATAGAGGAATCAGCAAAGGGTCTCTATGAACACTCCTAAAATAACATGCTTTTTTCTTTCTATCACCTCCAGGAATCTAGAAATATTTGGGAGACAAACATTCTGCCTAAATGCCAGCCACCAAACAGAAATGAACCCTTAGAAAGGTCACATGGGGAAGAAATTAAAATAACTGATTACAGGAAACCTAGAAGCCTTTAATTATCTTTATTTTGGGGGGGTTTTCCCCTTACTTTCAAGACTTTGGTTCACATTCAGAGTAACGGTACCAGAGACAGCATTTTTCAATATGATTTTTTTTTGTTTCAGGGTAAACTCTTCCAGCTGTCTGTGGTGACTGTCCAGGGGGATTTAAAATTATTTTCCACATGATAATGACTGGCCAACTTTCCACTGTTCTCAGAGCAAGGAAATATCATTTAATTGTTGCACACAAAATGGCTTCTGCTGTGGCCCTCCCAGACATGGCACTGTTGATACCTCACATTTTTCCTAAAGCCTTTCAGACTAACATCTGAACAGAGGAAAGATGCTGGGTGTGAAATATGTTTCTATTATATCCTATATGACCCAAAGCATAAAGGTTGTGAAGCAATAATTACATTCTTTTACAAATCTGTGCCTGACCATGAGGGGGATAATTTGTAGAGAAGACCAAGAGGCACCAGCTAAGGGACCACACTGCAAGAGGAAATCACTGTGCTTGGTTTAGCCATATGTGTGCAGCCCATTGCCAAGGCTATGAAAAGCTCAGATGGTACTGTGGAAGACAAAGATACCCTCCCTCCCTCAGGAAATAAGGGGGTCCTTTTCTGAGGAATTGTCTCTCAGAAACCTGAAAGCCACTGTCACAAGGCTGGTGATTTCAGAGAGTGAGAGCTGTCATGAAAATTGTCACAGCCTTTGCCTGAGAGGGCAGGGAAAGGTACACCACAGCAAGTTGCAGCCCAGGAAAGCTCCCATGGGTATGCTGAATAACTCACCTACTGCAGCCAAAACCATTACCCCAAAATTTGAGGGATGGCACAGAGGGAATTTATTCCAACTCTTCCCCAAAATGAATTTCTTGCCTAGATGGGTTCCTCTTGCAGACTATAGCATCTCTTGAATCGTATTACCTTTGAATGAAAGGTTTTTACAGAAGTTCCTCCACACATGTCATAAACATTCATATATTTTCATCTTTGTATTGCCTGGGCTACATCCAATGTCTCTGTCACCTTCAGACAGCTCTTTCTTTTAATTCACATTTCCACCGACATTTCTGGTGGGCCTACAGTGAAATATTCCATAGCTTTTATGAATGTGAGGAATGTGGTGGTGAACCACAGGATTCCCCCACCTACAGCTCCCCCTTTCAGCTGCCAGCTGCTTGTCAGATTTTAATTAACGGGAAAGTTGCTAGGAGTTATTCATGCTGGTTCCCTCTGTTCCTCTCTGGAGAATTCCTAAGCAGCATTCAGAGCATTGAGCCTGCATTTTCTCCTTTTTAATGCTCTTCTTCCCAGCAGCCAGTGAAAAATGTAAAAAGTGATGAGTTTCTGCACCCAGAGCTCAGTTAATAGAGAATTATGTCCACCAGTTATGCATATGGCACACAGGGCCTCCCTTCCTTCCACTTCCCCCTCCTGTTTCCTACTCAAAAGGAATGGAGAGGACTTTAAAAAATTGTGTCTGCTCAACTGTAGATACCTTATTAAACATTGTATTTTTTGCAGTATCAGGAACTTAACTGGGGTGAAAACACTGAAGGACAGCCTGCACCAGGAAATCCAGTATGGGCAGGGACAAGTGAAGTTATCACTGGAGTGGAGGGAGAGCTTCTGAAAGGATTGTCTTTAGCAGAGTCACAGCAGCTCATGATGGGAGTTTATTTCTCCTCTCTCCAGCCAATCCCTAAAACACACACCATTTTTCATGCCTGTCACTGGGATTCAGAATTGTTTGGCCAATAAACATCCAAATGCCTCCAAATGTCTAGGATCATATCAGAAAGTCTGAAGGATAACACAGGAGTGCAAGAAGGTGAAAACTCGTAAAATATCAGCATCCAGTGAATATCCTGAGCTGTAGCCTAGCACTGGCATCTCACTGAGATCAGATGGTACTGCTAAATGGGAAGGTTGTACTTCTCATTGCTGGCTACCAGCCTTTGAAAATTATTAAAAGTCAGCAATGTGCAGCTCTGATCACTCTAAATGTTCCAGCAGAGACTCAGAGAGCACTTCTGCACCCAGTCTTAAAAGGCAAAAGCAAATGGTAAACAGTTGGTTACAAGAGATAGCAATTTAATAGACATATCTTTTGAAAGCTGCAGATAAAATCAGACGTACTGTGGAACCCCAAGGAACTGTCCTATACTCTGAGTGTAAGTTTCCATTATAAACCCTGTTTTGATACCCTCAACCAACCCTTCATTCTACACTTCTGCAAAGAGCTCCTTCTTGTGTAATGTTTCTGCTATGTGGAATCCAGCCAGAGAAAATCTGGAAAGAAGGGAGGGAGAAGAAAGAAGCTGGAGCTTATTCTCACAGGTACCATTAAAACAAAGGACTTTGTAAAGTGTAATATCTGTTTTGACATGTTATCAATCTTTCTAATGCAGTTTTTATTGTGTCTCTGATTTGTACTTCACTTTATTTTTAGTTTTTTCCTTGTCATTTTTTTTTTTTAAGAACTGGAGTGAGGAACACAGCATTGGTTCAAATTCTGCAAATGGTTTTGTGGCCCTTGCTGACTGGGTGCTCCCACAGAGCTGATGGTGATGCCTGGAAAGGCTGACTAGAACAGAGACTAGACAAAGCAAAAGGAATAAAATAGGTATTTATTGAAAGGAGACACCTTGGGCAGTGCAAGAGTCTGGCTGGGGCTACACCCAAATCAAATCAAATCCAAGATGGATCCCAGTCATGAGTTTTTGCACTTTTATAAGTTTTGTTTCATCCACACACCGGGGTCCAACCATAGCCCCAGGCTATGAAGTCTCAGCCCCCTGGCTTGCCCCCTTCCCTTTGATATTGTTTCTGCTTTTTGGGTAATGGGTGTCCTTGATTCTCTAGCTGGGAAGGGATTGTTTTGTCTAATTACCCTATGAAGAGAACTTATAAACACCCAATATGAAGTTTCAGAGTTACACACCGAGCAACAGAGAATCTGAAAAATATAAAAGCTAAAACTCAAGGCATCAATGGTCTAAGCATTTCTAGTCCTGTGAGACAGTAATGGCCCAATTTAGGCATCCTCTCCATTCCAGATAAAAAGTGTGACCATGTGGAACTTATCCTACATTAAAAGAAAATGAAGCTTCTTAGTGATCCTTCAGTTCCTCCATTTTATACTAAAAGGAAGGAATTAATTCCCTTCCCTCATTACTAATATCCAGAGTATTTCCTCCACAAGCACTCTGAGTAGACATCGAATAAACATGGACAGACATTGCAAAGCTTTGCAGACCATCCTGCAAAGCCTTTAAGGGTTGTTATCATGAATCCTAAATGGTCTATGAGAACCAGCCACGTTTTTAGAAAGTCTACAGATGTTATACTACCCTGTGACCATCATCTCCTCCAGTCTTAACCTACTTATAAACTGTCTTCCCTGCTTTTTGGCTGGGCTTGAAATGATACTGCAGGAATCCTTTAGATGAGAGTATCTTCAATCCAGCCCTCTCATACCTATTCACTAGTAAAAAAATGATGATTTGATTGATAGGTTTAATGTGAAGGGTAGGTGATGGCCTTTCCTCATGGCCAGGAAGTGTGGAATTCATCTTCTCATCCTCTGGAGATCCCTCTGATCTTCTACAAAGTTCTTGTAAAGAGACTATTGACAGCAAACTAGCAGGACAATTGTAGGTCTGAAGCAGTGGAAAAGTAAAACACAAAAATTGTCACGAGAATAACAGGGCCAGCTCCTGGATAAGATATCCACGTCCATAAGAATGAGAAATGGCCTCCAGCTCTGTGGACTCAGAGCTGAAGCCACACAAAGTTGCACAGTTCCCCACATGGGCACATAATGGCACAGGTTTCCAGAAGTGCATAGGGGATTTAGGCACAGCTCCCAAATCTGACCAGAGGACTCACTCAGATGGCCCTCCCTGGAAATCTGACTGGAGTTCTGCATGGCAGACTCTCTCCTGGTTAGGGCTGACATTTTCAATCTGTGCAACTACATGCCTACATTTGTTTAAAGGACAGAAGCTGAACAAACTCCAATCTATGCCTGACAAAATTCATACAGGATGATTTCAAATATTCCAAATAAACTCCAATTGGCCTGGCTTTGCTTTGAGGCTACAAGCTTCCATTCATCAGCAGTCTCTTTTCACTCTTTGTTTCTTCCTTTGGAATGTTTCTGTAAAGCAGCTTATAAACTTTTGGCTTTAAATAAAAAGATGCTAGGGTTTTTTGTTGTTATTTGGATGGGTTTTTTTTAAATCGATTGCAACAGCAACTGCAAGGTCTCTACTTCCACAAGGACTCCCCCTGAGAATTAAAACCACAGTCAAACAAAAGAGAACAGAGAACAGAGAGGACAGAGAAATCCCCTACAAGCCTCTGAGGAGACCGACTCATCTCTTTATCAGCCTTTGGCTTCCATGTATCCCAAAGAGGATGCAGAATGTTCTGAGGTTGTCCCATGCAGGAGGTGGTGGTTATAGTGTTACAAAGGCTCTTCTGTCAACTTCACAGCTGCCTGAAAATTGGCTTTTATTTCATCAGATACTCCAGCTCTGAAAGAGGGTTTCTCTTTTATCACAACATTGCATGCGTCCAGCCTGTCTGATTCATACTATTCTGGCATTCCTTCTGTTCATTAATTAAGGTCTTTAGCTAAAAAATAAAAGATGAAAAAGAAAAAAAAAAAAATGAAAAGAAAAAAGAAAAAAAAGGTTAGCACTATGTATTCAAAATTCCTCATGTGGTCCTCAGTTTAGGGTCCATTTTAATGACTTAAATCAAATGGCAACCATGCAGTGTAAGTAGGAGCATAGGACTTGCCTTATCAGATCAGACCATTGGTCCATGAAGTGTTGCATAGTGAATCCAACACCTGATTTGTGAAAGGAAGGTAAAAACAACTGAAGTATTATCCCTCTTAGCTAAGTCTACAGCACTACCCCCCAGGAAAAAATTCCTCCCTTGCACCTGTGGTGATCAGATCACTATACCCTAATTAAAAAGGGCTTCTCAGCTCAAACCATGCAAAAAAGAATGTAAGAAAATGGATAGAAAAAGGATAAAAAACCAGGAAGATGCCAAGAAGCTTGGAGGGTATTTCCATTTACCAAACTTGTTCACAGATGGTTGCAGAATTAAAGGAAAAAGTTTGAGCACTGCAGGTAAAATATGAGAAAATGTTCAGAATAACTGCTAGCACAGCATCAGCACAGTAACTCAAAATAAAATGTATGCATGGAGTCATGTGTCTCTGACCTTTACTTGTCATACAGTTTCACTGCAGACATTAACACAGTCTCTAAAGGCCTGACTGACACAGATGTGGTCATTCTGCTCCCATTTTAATGACAGTATATTAATACTTGCTAGTAGATAGCAAATTAATCTGGAATGTAGTGGCCTCTTTATGATGTCATCCTAAGTGCCCATTGCATAGCTGTAAGGTCATTGTAAGGACATGTCTTTTGGGGCCTGAAAGTGTCTACAAAATGCAGTTTTCATGGGGAGCTTGGTCACTTGGGATGTTTAAAAATCAGTTCATCTTAGTTCCCCTTCAATCATCATGCAATCTGGAATTAGTATTCAAAAAATGTTAGCTTTTAGGACTGTATCATGAGCTGAGTCCTCCAGCATGTGCACTAATTACTTGAATAAGAGAATGTCATTCTGTAAAATAATAAATGAAGTCATCTTTTGCTTATGAGAACTACCAGCAGGATTTGCTCTGCAATGCCCTTATTTGTTAAACTTCTGGAACACAGGCCTCTGTACAGAATTGTGTGGTCTCCCTTATCATTGTTGTTTTGCATCCCTTAAGTTCAGAGACATTAGCAGGGTGTGGCTTTTTTTCCATTAAAGGCTGTTTTGGGTAACAGTAATCCAAGATCTATTTTGTTATGCTAACAGCTAAAGGCCTTGTAACAATAATTTCTGTTTGGCAGCATCAAAGTCAATTTCATTGATGTTACAGTTGTTTTAATTCTTTTTTTCAGGAGAGAGAAAAGATCCAGTAATTCTTTTGAGATGGTTTCTCCATACTTTTCATCTTTTGCTGCAAAAGGGATTGCCAGGGAACTATCCAAGAAAGAAATGCAGACAAGCAATTCCACCACCAGAAGGAAAGGGAAGAGAGAAGAAGGGGAGGAAAAGAAAGGCAGAAAATACTTAGGGATTTTTGTGAATCTCAAACAAAAGCAAGAGGAGCTGTAAACTGGCAGAGACAAACAACTATGTAAACCTACAAAATTCCTAGCACTTGTATGGATACAGAGGTACTGATTTACCACTTATATGCAGCTGACTGGTTATAAATTTCAATGTTTGTGGTAATATTAACTAAAACCAGTATGTGTGGCAGTAGTGGACTAAGCCATAATTTGTAATTATAACAATGATAATATGACCTTATCCTTATATTCTTCAGCTCTTTGTTTCACCCTCAGCATTCAGCCTTTCTGAGAGCAGAGCTGAAGGTGAGCTTTTCAAGGTACTTTTAAGTACAAACCAGAATTTGTAAGAAATTTGCTGGAGCAAGCCAGGGAAAAAAGGACTTGTTGAAGCCTTTCCTGGTTGAAGGAAAGGCTTGTGGAACAGACCCCAGCCTTGCCTTGCACCTCCTGGTATCCTCCTGTCCATCCAGGTACCTAATGGACAGCTACTGGCCTGGCCAGCAGGGCTGCAGGCTCATGAGAGAGTGTGCTCCTGCTGCACCTGACACTCTTCTTGAGGTAAAGAAAGCGGGAGAGGCTGGCAATCAAGAAAGCATCCCGGGATGCTTTCAGGAAAAATGTAACTTATATATTCTGGATTCACAAATGCTTTACTTGTGGGATCTGTGCTCCTAAATCTTCAAGGTGCTTCTGGAAATGTTTCTTTTGAAATATGAATGTATTAATTTTTGAAAATTCACCAAAATGTTAATAAATCCTAAGTCAGTAGTCTTACACCAAAGTCGACCTTCTCTGTTCCTGTTAGGAAGGAGAGCTGCTGGCATCACTTGAATTGAAGGGGATTTCCTTTTGTTTTGCAATGTATGTGCAGACAAGCAGGCACCAAGCTACAAGTGAGTAACTTTCCCACTAATCCTCCAAGGCGTGTGACAATATGACCCTGAGCTTTTACAACTAAGAATATTATGGTATGTAAATATTATGAACATATATGGTAAGTGCCGTACTTGCTGAAAAACACAGAAAATTATTCCCGGGAATGCCTAGCTGACCCTAAAGCTACATAGATTATTCTTTTTTTGTCTGCAGCATTCATCTCTGTTCAAAACCATGATGATATATTAGATGCAAGTTCACTGAAGCAGGAATTTTGTCTTGCTGCCTTTATTTCTCAATTAGGATCTGTTTTATTTTGGGTATAAATAATAAAAATGACAAGTAAAAAAAAATATTGTGTTGTATTTGCCACTGCATTCTTTCCAAAAAGGGAAATAAATAACCACTTGTTGAACTGAGAACATTTTTACTGCTAGCTGGAAACCAGAATGTCACTAATTGTGCAGCACACATTAAATGATGACAAAAAGCGTGACTTGTTCTCTGCAGTCACACACCAAAGCAGCTGAAGAAAATCTGTTATTATTTCTTTGAAAATGTCGTGGCATCCATTGAAGTCACTAGGATATAGGAAAAAAAAATAAAAGAGGAAAAAGAACATTGTTTTAAGTCTCTTGATGGAAATTTCATTGCACAATAGAACGTCACCTTTTTTTGATTAATGTTTATCCGGCATAAAATAGATCAATGGCACTGAAACAATGTGCAAAACCTAGGTTTATTTACATAGAAGAGCTAGGACAGAGTAGGTGAGGGAAAAAAGTACAGTGGAGATTTACTGATTTTGCAATGGAAGAGTCATGAATGTACTTTCAGTAACAGCCTCAACAGTTGCAAAGGCCGTGTGCCATCTGCCCACTTAGTGAGAATATATTCTATTATGGAGGTACATTACAACCTTTGAAAGTATTCATCCTTTAATATCTGTATAAATCTCATTAAATTCTTGCAGTTCTCACTGTGTATTTTCTTGATTTGCAATTCAGCTTTCAATATGGATAGAGACTCGGAACCTGCATCCCACAGAGGAGTCCCAGGAGTGGAGATTTATCTGTGGAGTTATACCAGGAATAATTTAGACCATGCCTCAGAGGCATCACTCACAAGGACATGAACTACTGGCTAAGTTCCATAGCAACTGTACTTTGGTTATTTCCATTTCCTTTAGTTTCAGTTCATTAGATTCCAGCACTTGGTAAACTTTATCTTTTTAAATTTTTTTTTATTTTAAAGACTATGTTTACATATCAAGTACATTTTTCACATCCTTGCTCAACATCTGCAAAAGACTCTTAATAAAAAAGCAACTTGCAGCCTTGCATGTAATATAGCAAGAACCAAAATTCCACTGCATCTTGGGAAAAAGCATTGGTTGAGGGAAGAATATGATGAAATTATCCAGGTGAGTTTTAATTAAATGTAAGATGAAGTTAACTCCTGGTGACCCTATCATTTATTCGGGGGCCTTAAAATCCTTCCACTTTCTTCACCATGCCATTATTGTTTAATTATCAGTTTGTTCTTATAAAAATGTTTGTGCTGATTTTTTTTAATAGAGGAGAGAAAAAGACAACAGCTGTGGAATTAAATGGGATCAAAATGACTTGAAGCAAGGATTTTGCCACCATTTACTGAAGAACAGAGTTCAGTTTTTAGAACTAGGAATAAACTTATGTTTCACACGGACTGGAATTTTCAGTATGGCTGAGCTGTCGCAGAAGACAATTAATAAACAGAAGTGCTGTATCTCTTGGTCCCAGATTGCTGGCAGTGTTTCAGAGCATTTGAAGATTTGTTAGGATTTACCCTTGTGAGCAAATATGTCCTTAGGGGGAAGTCCAATAGAAATCAGAAAGGTTTTCCTTTTAAGGTCTTATTCAAACCCCATTGATGGCAAGGTCAAAAAAATCCCATTGACTTTGTGGGCTGAGTTCAGGCCCACGAAGCAGTCAGTTCAATGGCAACTAATTTTTCACCTCTGAAAGAATAATAGAATTGCTCCATTCATTAAAATAATGTGCAAGTACTTTGGCAAAATTATTTCAGGGTGTATTTCACTGTTTGTTGTTCTTAAGCTCATGTCATCTGTTGTTCACGGATATTCAGGCTAACTCACAGTTTAGTCATGAAAAGGTTTGAAAATACCAGAAGTTCAAAAGTTTTTGGACAAATGATCAATCATCTGGAAATTCATCACAGAAGTCCATTATACAGTAGCTGTCATCATTGCAGTCTTCTGTTTAAAGAGTATCAGCCACTCAACTGGAAGCAAGAACTGCATCCAAGATTTGTGTTAATGCTAAGGTTATAAATCACCTTCTACAGAAAAGAAATATTTCTGGACAACAAATAATCAATTACATAGATTTTAAAAGCCCCAAAGGCCACAATTTGAGGGTCAGTACTATTTTTTTTCACTAAAGCATTAACATATAGACATGTATATACAGCTATAGGAACCATACAGAAGGTTAAGGATTATGTTAACAAGACAGCAAGAACTAAAATAAACACCTACATTTCAGCACACCAAATGCAAAAGCAGCTGACTCAGACAAGATGTTTGTACCTAGAAGTATATCAATTTTTGATACAGCTGTCTCAGAAGCCAGGCTGGTTGTGGCTCTGCAAATTTAGGACCATCCTCATCCCCATTCAGTTGCAGGATGCTGAGGCTCCATCAGGAACAGCAGGATGGAACTGCTGCCAGCTGACAAATTGATACAAATGGCAGAAAACGTGCATTTTTTTTTTAATAGAATGACTGTGACTAATGATGGCCAGACACCACTTGTTCTGCTCTGCCCGAGGTTGGTTTCCATTTTTACCATGTCGTGGGTGCACAGGACAGCTGTGAGCTGGAGCTTCTTCACTGGTCACATCCAAATCCAGCACAGCTCACCATGAATCAGAAACCTAAGCCTGCATACCAGTTTTGTGAGATGTAAGCAGTTTTCAAATGCAGAATTCATGCCAGATAAAGCCATACTGAATGACCGTGGAAGCAGCAGGAGCAGTAGGATGTCAAAAGGATCTTGGGTAAAGATTGGGCTGAGTGGTTTTGTAACCGTACTTGGTGAAACAGAAGTGAAGTTAAACTGCAGTCTTTACTCAGGGATCAGGAGGGAGTTCCACGTTTAGCTCACTCCCTTCTCCAGAGCTGCACCATAGGGTGGGTTCGTTGTTGTGGTTTTCCACACTATCCAGATGCTGCACACGTTGAAGTTGGCTGGCAGGAGAATACTCAGCTCAGCACAGAGCTGTCCTGACCTAAGAGAACAAATCCTCTCTTCCAGCCTCCCACACACTGTGGTCCTGCACATGCCTCTCTGTTGCACAATAATCATGTTAATAGTCATTTACCTCTTCCCAGCCCTAATAATTAGTTCAAATTCCGGTTTCCATGCTCAGTAATCCAACACTGTGACTTCCACCCTAACTGAGGGCCAAAGGAATCTTCTGGTAGAGCACGTTTTTCTGTCATTGTGCCTTACAGGTTATGGAGGGAATCAGAGAAGTAAGAGCAAACAACAGAAGGGATGCTCTCAAGTAATGGAGAATTCCCCACTCTTTCTTCAGTCCTGTGCAATAGGTGTACATAAAGAGCAAAGACGTTTTCTGGTGAAAATTAATATTCCTTTGAGGGAGTCAGAATTGAATCTGGATTGACATTGATTTTAAATGCAGATGCTGGCAGGGCAAAATTATTTTTCAAACACTGAAGCTTTCCCTGGTAAAGTATTTAAGGTTGCATTTTCAAGCTAGAAGGAAAAAGTGATGAAAAGTTCTTAAAATTGAAGAAACAAAATCCTTGATTTTGATCCAAAGCCCTGCAAAACAAGATCCCATATTGAAATGGCTAATCTTAGGAGAATGAAGGGAGATAAAATGGGTACCTTTCCTTCTTCTCTTCCTTCCCCCCCCCTTTATTTTTTTAAGCTGCATGTAATATGCCACAGGGGGGTTTCTGCCAAAGACATCCTTCACAAACATTTATCCCATGCTTTATTCTTCGTGGCTCTGCAAGGAAATAGGCACATGGTAGCAGAAGGCATGACACAGCACCAAGCAGGGCAGGGCAGGGCAGAGGTTAGTTCAGGTCCTGAGAGTCACACAGCCCTGTTTCCAGCCTGGTTTTTACTGTTGTGATGGCTCTCTGTACTTCAGATCGTTCTTCTACCTCTTGAACGATGTATTGTAGGCAAAGCAGAAATTCTTCTGTACAGTTTTAAACTTCCTTTCCATGTTATCTTGGGAGCAATGCCTGGCCTTGGTCAGACCATGTTTTGTACTGTGCATAAAGCAGTTGTAATCCTCACTTGTTCTTCCGTGTCCAGTGAAAATCAAGCAGTCAGGGGATAATTCTGTAGATATTACTGGATATTATTATTATTTATTGATGATGCTGTTAAAGGATCTATGGGGTTTAAATGAGAAAAGGTCGGTGGTGTCCTCAGTAGGTTCCGAAAACTAAATAAGGCTTTTCAAGAAGCCTCTTGTGTGAAAAAACCTCCAGAAGGATGTCTATTGTTCCCAATCCACTGCCATAGATGGTCTTTTCCCATGTTTTACATGAACAATCCCTTTGGGAGTTCAGTCCATTCTCCTTCTTACCCAAAAGTAACCTTACACTTGTAGAGAGCCCTTGACTACTCATCTGTAGAAGGGTTTTCACAGTGAGGCTGGACACACCTCCTAACTTTCATCCTGAAAATTGAGGCCTTATAAGAAAAAGGAACCATAAAGCACCCTGTTGGCACATAACATATGATGGCAGCATATCAAGGATGTCTTGCAAATTCAAGTGATATGCAAAGACTGCAGACAGTTTTTGGTGTCAGTTATCTTATGTTAACCAGCAACCTGCCTTTTCTGAAGTTGCAGTTGGCACTAGGTGACATAATTCGGCCATAAAGTATTTAGATCATAATTAAATTAATAATGTAAATATAAATACATTAATAATTCATAAATTGATATAATTAATTTCATTGCTTCAGGTTTCACTGGGAACTGTATAGAACCAGATCAATGGATGAGAAATAATTTAGCAAAGTATCTTGTTATGAAATCTCAGACAATAAAGGAAGTACTCAACACCAGGTTGGATAGGGCCCTAAATAACCTGGTCTGGTGGGTGAATCCCTGCCCATGCTGGGGGATGGGAACAAGATGATCTTTAAGGTACCTATCAATGCAAGCCTTTCTATGATTTTCATCACTTACTGGAGGGGCAAAATTGTTCACACTGAGAGTTTTGGGAAGAAATTTATTCTCCCATTTATATTTTATTAATTTGGTAGTTACTGGTGCTACTCAATTACCACTTCAGCCCTACTATCACTTCTATCCCAGACCAAGAGGAGGAAAAGATATTGTGTGATGGCATGAAACAACAGGTGCCAGGTTAGTCTGGATGCTGAAGAGCCAGAGATTCTTACACTGTTTTGCTTGTGTTCAATTTAGTGTTGCAAAGGCTCCCATAAAATTCATTGCAAGTAGAACTGGTAAAAGCAAATTAGGAAGGAGAAAAATTGAAATAGGATTGTGTGACAGAAAACAAGCATTCAGAAGAAAGATGAAATATATAGGCTTTCATTCAGAACTCAGAAATAATTTCAAAAACCCCTCAAACCTTGGAATATTTTGAATTCAGAAAGCTTTTTTCTTGCTGTCCTAAATCCAGTGCTTTTTGTCTGCATGGACTTTAACAGACTAGAGGTGTCTGCCAGAGATGGAGTTGAGACAAACCTCCATGTCTGTCCCATGACCTGGCTCATTTCATGGACCTGAACTCCACAGGCTTGCTGAGCCATGAGAAGTGGAGAAAGGCAACCTGAACCTATTAAGACACTTTCGAGAAATGAGGGTGGCAGGTTTTTTTTCCAAAATATTTCAGCTTTGATTGTTTCTTGAAATAAACCCAGGGTTCTCTGGACAATTTTTGAGGGGAAAAAAAATTCTTTATTTACCTAACAACCTAATTTTCTGCTCTCAAATGCCTCTCCTGGGCTTTGCTCTGCTGCCTGTTTTCTTCTGTGGAGAACAAAGCATTGTTACTTCTTGAAAACCTCTGCAGCTCCCTAGTGAATAACTCGAATCCCTCATCCCACACCCATGCCATGTTTAAGTGTGGTGGCTCAGACATGGAAGAATATACTTTTCTGAAGTAATAATTTACATGAGTGAGATCTTTAGCCACGATCAGCTGATAAAGGAAAGGAGCACAGTGTTCCTATGCTATGAGAGCAGTTCCATGTTTTTGGAGTGTGTTTTTTTTCACAGCTTGTACAGTGAGCATTCTCCCATATAGCTCCTACAGTAGTAAGTTTTCTATAGTAGAATGTTCTTTTTTGGTTTATTCTGTGTATTGTACAGTGAACCGCAGAAATGCAGTATTATTTTACTGAAAACTAATTAAATGGAAATTAACACTTAATAATTTTTATTTCATTTTGATTAGCGTGTAAAACATACTTTAATTACATCAGAATAAAAACTGGAACTTGAGCAATTATTTAAATATACCCCTAGAGTTTAATACCATTTAGGGCCAGACTCCCCTCTGATGTTGTGTGGGGGCTTTTTATAGTGAAGCATTTAAAATAACAGCTAATTTGTAACATACACACACACATATGAAACACATTATTTTTAGAGCATTATTTTTACTGTGTATCTTGAAATAGAGTGTGTGTGTATATTCATTTAACACAACTTGAGGTCTTGGAAAACTCGGCTCAAATTCCAATTATTATACATTACTTCTAAAGCAAAGTACAAAAAAAGGAGGGTGGTTGTTGCTGTAAGCATTTTAATGGGCATCACTGTTGCAAATGGCAAGAGCTATGGAAGTCTTAGAAGCATTTCATCCCTGCCAAGGATAAAAGTTTGCATTACTTTGGCCTGCCCTAGTCTCAGCCACCTGGAATTTCTATTGACCTACCCTATAGTCCAGCTTTGGATGTGGTACTAAACACACTGGTGGAGGTGCCAGACTGGAATTTTTTTCCTGCTGCTTGCCTCCTGCAGCCACAGCACCATGCACCTCCTGTCACATTTTGTCCCTTGAAGCATCACCCTGTGCTTGTTTTCTCTCTTGATAAAAAACACTCATAAAGAAGACTTGGGGTTTTTTCCAGAGTGCCAAACATCTCCTGCAGACTTCTGCAAAGCATTGTCCAGTATTTTTGCCCAGAAAGGGGAAAATATGGGCTCTGAGTTGTGCAGTTCAGATGTAATGGTTGTTCTTTGCTGAGATGTTGAGAAATTTCATCTCTGTCGATTAATTCAGCAATGGGATTCCAACTGTTCTAGAAGCTCTTTCTTTGGATTTCAAAAAAATTAAAGGGAAAAAAATAAATTAAATCAGCCAATCAAAATATCCAACTTACATCTTGAAAAATAGCCTAGCTTAATTTTTTCACTATTTAGTGATGTTGCTCACTAATGAATGCTACAAGATAAAATCAGGGTGCTCTCTGAAGCCACAGCTTGAAAGGCAAGAAATCAGGTTTAGATCAATCAACATTAAGAGAGATGGGATATTTTATGTAAGAAACTGGCTCACCAGAGGTAGAGGAAAGTTTACTTTTCCTTAAATAAAGAATAATCTGCTGACTGAAAAAGAAATTTTTTTACTCCATCAGGCAACATAACAACAGCATGGATTTCAGTGCCATAATATGATTAAAATTGTGGGAAGGGAACACCAGGTCACAGACCATGACATTCAAAAACAAGAGTACCTCCATCTGCTGATGTCAGCAATTATCTCAAGTAGACAAATGTTAATAACGTTCAGCTGCTCAGATTATTTAGGTTTAGGAGGGTTATTTTTAAATTATTTTCCCTTTTTTTTTTTTTGTGATTGAAAGAAAGGGAGTTTGGGATAATTGTATTGGCTGTTATAAGTACAGACTGTACTCTCTCTTGATGCTTGACCCTACATTCTTTCTTTTATATGAGATGAAGTTCATTTTCCTTGGGCTAGCATAAAATGAGAACACCATGGAAGTTTGCATGGTTGGCAGAGGTGAAGGGTGGGCTGAGTGGATGATCTAATTGGGCTTCTCCATCTCGATGTTCTCGCACCCTGTGAAGTTCTGTGATGAGCTGTTGGTTTCATTTTACAGGACCTCAGTGGCCACCTTGTGAAATCTGGCTAGCAAGAACATAATGGAATTTATGGCTGGATTGGCTAGGTTATTTGTTTGTTTAGGAAATAATTTTTTCAGCATATAAATCATAAAAATAAAGTTACTTTTCATTAACACTTTAAAAGTTAATCCATATCTTAGTAGCTTCAATGGACCTTTTCCAGTCATCTATTCCTTCTGATACACTGATGGCAATGCCTGAAAGTGTGGGGACTGAAAGTCTTCGAAAACCTAGAAAGAAACTGAATCTGATGTTCGGTAGTATTTTTGAAATATATTATTATGATTATTATTATTATTATTATTATTATTACTATTATTCCCTGTCAGTATCACAAACTGGATTTCACAAATTATTTGCATGGGGGAAGCCTCAGTGTCTAGTTTTCATATCACCACGAAGCTATTTTGAAGAATAAACTTAGGAAAAAACTCTTAATCTGTGGTTTCAATTTTATTTGGTCCTTATCAAATACTTAAAATGATTCATTGCTCCTCTGTGCCCTGGGGGAGCTTGTCTAAAAAAGCCAGAGCAGGTAGGGAAAAGTCACATTCTATTTGTCTTCATCTGTTATATATTGATGAACTTTGAGTTATTACCTTCAATTTAATGACATGACTGCATTCCTACCACCACTGAAAAGGAAATATTATGGAAAAGTGAATAAATTTCTGGGAAAATGTATACAAACAACATAAAATTCTCTCCTCCTGATGGATCAAACTGCATCTGCCACCTGATGGCCTTATTTTTATGCTGGTACAGAGAGTGTGATAAATTGCCCAGAAGATCAAACTAATTAAGTAGCTGTTATTGTTAAGAATGCCTTTTACAAATGAAAAATTAAGTTGTATTTAGCACTCAACACCTACACACCAAAGCACATAGCCCAGATGAGCTAAGCATTAAAACTGGCTCAGAAATGAGCTAATGTTTTAGGGAATTGTATGCACAATATGGCAAGAGATCAACAACAACTGGGCAAAAAAAGAAAACAACAACCAAAAAACAACACCTAAAACTACTCAGCTGCTAGCAGTAAAGAAGTACCAAGTTTCAAAATGCATTAACTGTTTTTTTGGCTTGTTTGCATCATCTGTTTTGTGCAGTTTCATATGACAAGCTCATGTCTTGGCACCAACACTGAAATAGTGTTTGGTGTGACAATGTGCACCCTCAAGACTCGTGGCAGCCATGCAGGAGAAGAGACAAAGGTGTTATCCCTGCAGAATGATAAAAAAACATTGACAATACTGAACAGATGGAAGCAGAACTATGTGCTTGCTGTATATGTGCATACACGTATTTATAGTCACATATCCAAGCACACACAGGCACATATATCAATCTCAGTAACAAAGTTTTGGTTTTAAAAGCATGAAGTTGGCCTCAGGAGCTAAGAAACTGAATTTGTGAGCTGTTAAATGTCAGAGCTGACCTCTGGGAGTTTGAGGAGGGATGATGTGGTGAAGGGCAGGCTTCAGGTCATGTTTTATACAAGAAGTTTAATTGTTCTGGCTAGGAAGCAAAAGTGACTCATTTACTTGAAGTGGGTCCCTATCTCCCAATGCAGATTTCTAATGGAGGAGGATACTGCTAGCAATAATATCTTTAAAAAAATTGGACTGGTTTACTTCAGTATTTTAACTACTTCCATTCAGATTCATTTGTTTTGGACACATAATTTGATAGTGTTCCAATGATAGCAAAAAACAGTGCTTTGGTCACCCTTCTTGAACTCATGCAAGTCTTTTTGTTGTGTTTAAATCAGATTTTTTTTGCCAAAGAAAATTGTAAGCTAGTGGGTTCTTTCTGAGCCTTTATTGAAAAATGTAATAAACTGTAATTTAACTGTATATATTGTAAAGTCATTGTGACACTGGGTTTGTGGTGTTGCTCTTTTCATTTTCACTTCTGTCTCAGAAAGTTTCCTCTACAGATGAAGTGTGTGAATTTTGAGTCATGACAGAAGATGAATAATACACATATAGAAATAAAAAACATAATTAACTTGTTTAGTAGCATCTAATTTATTAACATAGGGCTGTCATTCATTTCAGTTCAATTTTTCTGTGTCCTTTAACCACTTTGATTTATTTTACCAAGCTCATATTTCTGAGTTACCAGCCCATTCCCAGTTTTTACTTACGTCCAGTTTCAATTTTGGAAACTTCTATTTATTGGTGATTTAGTTTCTGTAAAATACGACTCTGAATAAAGAACTTTGCCCTAGAAAATGCAAATACATTTCCTGCTTTCTGATCCCCTTATAATTAAAAGAATGTAAATAATTTATCATTGGAAATAGTTGCTTCAAGATGCTTTGAACAATCCCAAAGGGTAAACATAATTATCACTGAAATGTGACAGCTCACTGCCACGGAGACCCTGGCCATATACCACTGAAATAAAAGTGAGTTTCGTTATAGAAAAAGGGAAATGCCTGGAGAGGATGATACCCTCTTTGCACTGAGCAGACATTTCAAACCTGCAGCTAAGATCTCATTTCAAGTCACTGGGAAAACTTTTTCTACTTCACAGAAAATGTGACTTCTCAGAGATATTATTGAAGCCAAAGTTAAAAATACATCACTGGCATTTAATATAAAAATACTATGAACTGGGTATCTTCAATCATAGTAAATCATAGAAATGGTGTGTGGAAGAGACTCCCAAAATGTCCTGCCTTCTGCCTGAAGCAGGATTACCAGCTCCCCAGTGAGAAGAGGCACTTCTTCCCTTTCCAGAATGTGAAATAATGCTCATGAGGCTTCACTCTTCACTTAGTGATAGGACCCTCAGAATTGGTTGCTGTCATGCCTTTACTGAGGGTGATTTGCAGGCTGCCTTCAAGCACAAGTCCCATCATTTCTGCTGGAGCAAGGTGAAATTCCTGCTTCAGTAATGATACTGTCCCTGGCAAACGTAGCGTTGCCTTAGTTAAAAATTGAGAGAATTCTCTGAAAATGAGATTTACTGATGAGTAGGATGAATAAGAAAATATAAATAGAAGATACATAAATGTATACTAAAAATTGGGCCAAGCTGTGAAAGCTGGACCCACAGCCAAGTCACCCTGAAGTTTGGAACACAGACATTCAGTGCTTTTTTCAGCTCATTAAAGGCATAATTGGAGGCCAAACACAAAAAAATTTATCTGCTGAAGTTCAAGAATTTAAAAAATCTGAAAACTGTTTTCTCTGTGAGCCCAGGTGTAGTATCAGTGCTCTTTCATACACCAGGAAGCTGCAGAAGGAAAACAAATACAGTATCAGTTAGAAGAACATCTGCAAAAAAAATGTAGGGTGGGTGAAGATATGCTTTAGACTAGTTCTTCTTCTCTTATGACCCCATCTGGTGAGTTCTGTTTGTGCCTGAGAAACCAAAGCATTGGACTTTGCTGCAGTTCTTTCTTACAAATATTTTCTTTGGTTGCAGTGAAGACCACACTAGCCAAAAATCGGGGCTGAAAATCCGTCTCAGGGTTAACTAAACCCACGTACTGTATCTGAGGGCAGGAACACGAAACCTTATGAGAACCGTGGGTCAGCGAACTCAGCCCTTTACTATAACTAGCAAGTGTTGCAGACAGTAACAATCTGTCTAGGAAACGAATCCGGGGCTTTCTGCTCCTGCTGGTCCTGCTGGAAGGCTGGGTCAGCCCCTCACTCTGCAGAGAGCTGATAACCCCTTCTCCCTTTCAGCTTATGTTTACTCATTCCCACTTTAAGGCCATTCGTTTCTTTGTCAGCAGTGCCATAGAGAATCAACTCCAATGTTTACAGAGTGTGCTAGTGTCTCCTTCCTGCTTTTATTCTCTTAAGCCTAATTATCAATTTATTCTCATCTTTCCTCATCCCTATAATGAGTCCAAAAGCCTTTCTTTCTAAAGCTATTCCAGTTCAAATAAAGGAGTTCTGCAGCAGGGTTGCTAGGGTGTAATGTAGAAAATTCAAACAAAACAGAATATAGCATCAATTTTGAGGTCCCAGCTATAGGACAGGTTCAGTTTTGGCTATCACCAGGCACAATTCATTGTAATTTGCAACCGACAAATTATGCCATAAAGCAGATCCAAGTCTTGAAGTAAAACTTAGCAAAGACCGCACACTTAGCTAGCTTACTTCATATCAAACAGCAAGAAATCATAAATCTCCCCCTTTTCATTCAACAGATTCATGAACTTAAGCCAAGCACTTGAAATATACAGCCTATGATTTTATTTTATAATGAAAAATGAGAGCAGGTGAATTTCCCATTATTGTCTTTTTACTGTAGAAGTTTTGCATGCACTGATCAGATGAGGCACCGTCTCTTCACCTCCAGATTGAATCCTTCTGGTATGCAGAGTGTTTCAAAACATAAGCCAAACTGAAACTTTGCAAATTGCACTTATCTTCATCATGCACTGGGAATAAACAGATGACTCAGTACCAAGCCCCAGAGATTTTTTTTTTCTTTTCCTTCTACAGCAAACCAACCTTTTCGGTCGTTTCCACTAAAGGATTTTTCACAGGTTGTTTTTTAACCTATCCTGTATCATTATTTCTCATGGGTAACTGAATTCCACATAGTTCTTTCTCTTATGAATATTTCCTTATTTATGAAAAGCATAAGCACTAATAGATCTGATTAGAAAAACAAATATAAATATGCCCTTAAAACGAGGGGAGAAAGTTCCATTATTTTTATTGCAGTTCTTCCAAAGATGCAGCAGGTGTTCCTGCTCTCCTGATGTCAATTAGAATTAACAATGTGAAAAGCAGCACCAGCAAAGTACTTAGAGAAGTATCACCATCAAGAGGAAACATTCTGTTCATAGACAAAGGAGGCAATGTCTTTGTGTAGCCTACAATTAAATTTTAGAACTCATTACCACCTAACACTGTGAAGACTGAAAGTTTAAATGGATTCTTTGAGTAATAGGGAACTCACTGTTAGAGATCCTGGTAAAGACATGCCCTGCAAAAATTGCTCCACAAGAGAAATCTGTGGGTGATGATGATAGAAGGACTTGCACTACCTGGTAATGAGGTCACAGAAGTTTCACAGTGCTTCTTAGAAGCAGAGGGAAATCAAAACTGGTAGACATTTTTGGCCAGACAAACATTTTGAAACTACATTGTTTATTTAGACCTCTTGCCTCTACAAAATGGAGGTTGAAATCTTCAGTGAACAACCTCCCTAGTGAGACTTGCCAGACAGTCTCTTCCAGGATATGCCAAAAATAGAAGATTAACATGGTTTTTATGTGTTATTTGAGCACTGTCATCTGCCTGCCTGAACAAAAGTGTGAAATGGCTGAAAAAAAATAAAATATACCAACAGTTTTGATTCCTTTCTGGTTCCCAGGGATTCTATCATCAGTAACAAAGCTGTAGGTCCTTGACTGAGGAGCAATCTAAGAGGTAAAGGTTGTGCTGCAAAGCGCAACAGCTTCAACATTTACTGGAAAATCTCTTGGCAGCCAGCGTGGCCAAAGCAGTGTGTGGAGTGGTGGCCAGAGAGTATCCAGGAGTGCCTGGATGAGACAGTGTTTCAGCAAGTCTTTCCTTTACTCTTCATTAAAGGAATTTCTATGTAGCTGCAAATAGAAGCTACAGCTGCCTTGGAGTCAATCCTCAAGGACAGACAGGACTAGGAGCATAAAGGGGCATTACAGTGTATTGCTCTTGGACCACAATGGAAATGTGGTTTGACTTTTGGGAGGGCTCAGGTTAGTTTTTATTTGGCAGAAATAGTTTAACGAAGCCTTAGATTTCAAGTAGGTCAAGCCGGCGTGCTGGTAGCCCTCGCGTAAGGCTGCCCAGTGCAATTTGATTTTATGGCCTATCAGAAGATATGCAGCAACTGGGTGCCAAATTCCATTATGCAGATTCACAGCAGCCTTTACAAACTTCCCAACAGAATTTAACCTCCCAGCCCAGAAAACACGGATCCACTGAAATCCAAGTTTCTGCGTATAAAACAACTTATTCTCGTCAGCTGATTATTCCTTTTGTGTCGCTGGGGAGTGGGTGCTGAGCATCTGTTTTATATGACTGCTCCCCATGGTTGCTTCACAATGTTGCTTTTCATGAGAATGTGGTGAGCTATCTAAAGCCTGCTTTATATGAAGTGTTTGGAAATGCGTTTGCAATAATGAATGTGTAGTGGAAATTCATCAAGTCATACAGAGGCAGATACTGTGAGGCAATGAATTAACAGTAATAATAGCATCTGATGCCACGGGCTATTTTCACTTTAAAACAAACTAGCTCATGTGCAATACATGACACGTGCATTTTTTAACTCTTTTCCCCTTTTGGGTGCAGACAAATGAAAAATAATCATGCTCTGGAAAGGTAGTATTTTTAAGAAGACGTTTTACAAATGAAATTACAGCAAGACATTGTAGCTTAGATTGCACATGGGTAAACACGTGCTTTCACACCAAGGGAAAAGTTTAGCTTGGCAGCTGAGGCTGAGAAGCATGACTCCGATCTCATTTAAAGCCAAAACTGCAGAAACTCAAGCCATTTCCAAAAATAACATCAAAATTAGAGCCTTGAACCTCTCAGATTGGTCATGCTGAGAATGATGATCCTGGGGACCAACAAAGCTACTGAGTCCCCCATGGAAACATTTTTGTGTGCTGATTTTGTGCTTCAGCCATGGAAAAGGAAATATATTTCAGCAACTGAATACAAGTATAGATTAAATTAATTCAGTTTCTAGGATTATTTTGCTGATTAAAAATTGCTATGAATTTCCAGCACTTTTTAGAATCATACTAAGTAGAATACAACACCAAATCCTCTTAACTGACATTCATTATAAAGGAAAGTAGATTGGAGGGAGTTCACCTATAACTTTCTTGAAAGTTCAGAATAAGCTCTTGAGATACTTATGAAGCCTCAATTAATGTAATCTCAATGCCCCACGCTATTTCAGTGATTTTTCTTTGCAAAATCTGTCCAGTATCAGAAAGGTAGAGAATCATTGTCATGTCTATGTGAAAGATGGAAAGCCTGCAACCTGATTAAAGATCTCTATTAATCAAAAGTAAGAAATATAAATTTTTGAAGGATCCTAGGCTCTGTTCCGGTCTTGTGGCTTTAAATAAACATGCAGTGTTGGGATCTGTATCTGGACTTTGCATTCCTTTCAGTCAAGTTTAGCATAAAACAGGATGGGAATCATTCTCCTGGGTGAAGAGTGAATCCTACCAGCTCAGTGGCAAAAGATCTACCTGGTCAATGCTTAGGGGAGAGAGGGAGGTCCTGAGATGTCCACTTTAGCCAGGAAGGCTCTGCAGAGATAAATACCAGGTGCTGAAGGAGCACATTTTGGCGATGGTGGTCTTGAGCTGCCTGCCCTAATTTTCAGCTCCTTAGAATGTGCCATCTTCTGTACGGAATCTGTGGGGAGGTGGAGAACTGCACACTTGTCTGAATCCAAAGGGAAGCATTAATCTCTGGTTACACTCCCTGAGATGGAACCAGCAATGACATGGAGATATCCAGGATTCCTGTCAGGTTCCCAATGGCAGGAAACCATCTCCCCATTAAGTACCTAACTAGACAAGTCCAGCTAGGACATGAGGCAGTGGGGCCAAGGCAAAGAGTGCAGGAGGAGTGGAGGTCCCAGTTTCCTCTGCAGTATGGGTAGCCTGACATGAAAAAGAAGGTGCATCTTTACAGACATTTTTCCTGCATAAGACTGCAGCCAGGATCCCTAAGGACTTGCAAAAGAGGAAGCATTTTTACCCTTTTGTATGAATGTGAGACACACACTTGAATGTGAGACGTTACACTATGAATGTAAGGAGAAAGAATCTCCTCCTGATGCAGACCTGTGCTAGGGGCCAACCATCTCAGTGATGCTGCCATGCACAGGAGCAAAAGCTCCTTTCTCCCTGGGGCAGAAGTGGCAGTGAGGGGCTCTGAGGGATGTGGAGTTGTTTCAGTCATAGCTTGCAGTCTGTTCCACAGTAGGAAGCAAGGATGCAACACCATTTTAAAAAGGGATTTCAAATGAGCCCCCACCCAAGCATAACTGGCGAGTCTCAGGGGTTGTGCTCCATTCAGCAGTTCTTAGTGTGGGCTGTGTGCAAATAGCACTAGCTAGCACAACATTATTTAACCTTTAGTGTGTTTATTTGGCGGTAGAATAAGTTTTGATTTTCCAATTTATAGAGATTCTGCTGGGAGAAACAACATATTTCACACTAGCCATTGCAGTTCCTGAGCAGAGTAATAAAGGAGAGTGATGGATCGTGCACCCCCTCACTCCCTGTGCTTTATTATGCATTTCTACATAAAACTATTTTCTGTATTTTGAGAAGGAAGTTCTGACAATCAGCACTGGTGTTTATGAAACTCCAGACCCTATCCAAGAGTCCCCTGACACAAATGTTCTTCCTCACAGAAGGAACTGTTTCCTTAGCTCTTTTACCACTTTAGAGCCATTCCCTACAACTCTTTTGTAGGCATTTTCCATCTGAATACACTTTATTTAGGTTTTTTGCTCTTAGGCAGCTATTTAGTTACTCCATTAGAAAATCAAAAAATCCCCTCAGAAACTCAGATGGATGCCTGAAGACCTTACATAGGGGGGTTTTGTTCAGGCAAGAGCAAGGAAAGATTTAGGGATCTTTTCAGAGTTTGCCCAGCGTTGCATACTTATCAATATTCATATTCGTGCTGGGAACTGCTCCACGGCCCTGTGCATTCTGTTGCTGTTTATCAGAGCTCCAGCACACAGCGTGAGGAATAACAGTTGTTTATTCATCATTTACAAAAACTGTTTACAGTGCTCCGTGGCTGTGTGGTGCTGCTAAATGCACTACTAGATTTAACAAGGCCACTCATGTATTTAAAGTTACTCCCATGCTTACATACTTTGCTGAATCAGGGCTTAAGTGAACTGCCTAAAATCGCTCTAGATGTATAAAAAGCCAGAACTCCTGACTCCTAGTTCTGTGCATTAACCGCAAGATTATCTTTTCCCTCCTGGGAGCTTCAAACCCAGTTCATTTCAAAATGACCACTACTGAAAGACAGATGAATGAAACGGTACACATAAAAATAACTATGATCAGAAGTTTTCCCTCAAACTAAACATTAGCACAGACCCATCTGAAGTTTCCATTTGAACATTTCCATTGCTTTAAAATTTATTTTCCATGTTCATGTACATCTCGATTCTGGCCCAAACTAGAAGGTGAAGTGCCAAAATACTGTACGAAAGGATATTTTTGTGGTCCAAGTGCAAGCATTCAATGCTGAAAGTCTTGCAACAAAGCTTGTTCTCAAGGTCTGCAGCCAAGTCTTGAAGATTTCAAGTGCTTAGATAGATTCTTGACTTCAGTGGAAATATATCTCTTCGTGCCAGCTGAAATTCTGGCCTGGACACATATTAAGTGTCTTTCTAATCCGCTATTACTCTACTACCTAAGTGTAGAAAACACCTGCTGAAATATTCCAAAGCCTGTGTGCCTCCTTGGACCTCTCTCTCAGGAAAGATATAAAGAAGGAAACCTTTAAGCATCCAGTAGTCTCTTGCAAAGTCAAATACAAAACTGTGCGATTTCCTCACCTTAGAAAACCTCTTTGGTTTTTTGTCCTGAGTGGCTTAATAGTCATACCAGAGACTGTGGGCTACATTATGCAGTGCTGATGGCAAACATTTTGGATGAGCAAACATCCAGTCTCTAAATCAATGGACACTGCATCCACAAGTAATCTTCTCTACCTATTTCCCCTCCAATACACACAAAAAAAAGCCCCCAAAATTCCAGCTTTCCTTGTAAACTGGTGTGCAGTATCAATGAACATGGTTAGCACAGCAATGAGTGAACTTGCCCGCTGTGGTGGTGTTACAGCCAGACATGGAGAAGAGGTGGATGTACACAATAAGGCAGCAGGCAGAATGTCTGTGCTTGTGGTGTCTGCAGCAGCTTCTTCTGACCCATCCTCTGCCTGGATTCATGTCCCAGTGTTAGTACAGAATTAATGACCTCCCATGCCGTTTGCATCTCAAACATCTCTTTGTAGATGACCCCAGGACCATTTTTCTTTTCCCTGTTTCAGCTGAAGTGAAATTATGTGAGAATGCATAGAATCTTCTGCTGCAAACATGAACTGTATTACCTAACATTGCTAGACATAAGGTGAATGACAGGCTGGGTTTCTAAAGCCACCCAAAGTGGATACTGGCTACAGGCTTAGGTTTACAGAAGCACCTTGGCACCCACCAAGCAGAAATCACAGGCATGCAGAAGGGAGCTGGTCCTAATGCTTCAAATGTGTTTATACTGGAACTCAAAATAAGTAAGGAATAATGTGTCTTGTGTGTGCTGAGCAAGCCTATGACACCAACAAATTGAGCTGTTTTGGAAAATGCTGCCTGGGGAAACTTTAGCACTAAGCTTTGGAAGGAGTGGAGCCAGAAGTGGAAAAAAAACCCCAAGCCCAACAACAACAAATAACCCAGACCATATTTCAAATCTGTGCATAAGCTATAGGAAAACCTTAAATTAAACAGCTTGGCTTTGGGCAGCACACAAATCTTCACCACTTCGTAGCTCATTAAAATGGTCAGGGTTCCCAAGAAATATAAAAAATCATCAAGCACTTAACAAACACACATCTTATTCAACAAGAGTTGAAAAGTTTTCTGCGTTTTATAGAGGTTGAACATGAGCTCTTTAAGAAGGTAAAATAATCTGCACCTATAATGGTGGACAGAAAGATTGTCTGAAACAAACAGACACAACTGATTGCCTCAGGAATTCCTAGTCATGATTGGAGATTTAAGAAAGCATTGAAAGGGATTGTAGTTTCTGTAAATCAATGAATTTTGATGCAAAGGAAAGCAAGGTATTGATTGGGAAAGTTAAACTGAGCAAAATAAAGGCAAGATTCTGCACAAGGGTCCTTTGTCCTTTTCTAGCAATGCCTCTATATTGCAATTCCATAGTCCCAGAAAGCCACAAACAGCAATACACCCAAAACATATTCCTTATATTTTTCCTTACAAATATACAATAGGAGTACTGAACAGGCTTTTAAGACCATTTTTACTAAGGACCTGTGAAAGATGTGTTTGATGCTCTGAATTATGAGCACATGTATAATAAACATCAAAGAGCTAGAAAAAGTTTGATAAACTCAAAGAATATTTGTATGTTTCACTGAAGTCTCCACACCTCCTAAACCTATACAATTGATATGGTTTGTCATCCTTCTCATTGTATTTCTACTAATTCTCGAGTGCATAAATTAAAATACTGTACTGTATTGCCCTAAGCAGTGCTCTTCTCCTGGGACAGGTCTCTTGAGACCCTCATTTGAACTTCTGCTGCTCTCCTGGTGAATCTTTTACAGCCACTCGTAATTATAGCCCTCGAATCTGGGAGGAAAGAGCAGCTGGTAAATCCCAGTGGCCAATAACGTTAGAAAGGTCATTGGGAACCACACTTTTCCCACACGGGGTTTTCACGGAGCCATAAAAACCTGCTCTGCACCGTGAGCGCTCTGCATTGTATCACAGCGCAGGGTTAGAGGCTGAACACTTCTCTGCACTCCTACAAATAATCCTGGCTGGGACCGTGCAGCTGGGGAGTGACCCCTCAGCAGCTTCAGCCTCCCTGACGAAGTTGGCTCTAATTTTACAGCCCACGCCTGGGATCAGGTAGCGAGTGACTGAGACTGCTAACACACGGTGGCATTTTCCTGGTCTGCAGGGAACATATTTCTACTTGCAGCCCAAATCAAGGCCTGTCACACCTTGAAAAGTGAGAGTTTGATTTGCAGTTGCTGTCGCCATTGGCACATAAATAAATTAGCATCTAGTAATATGCAAACGATTCTGTGTGTCAACCTCCTATTATGTTAAAAATGTCATTATCTGTATTAAATGCTACACTCCCTAAGTACTAATATATAGATTTACTATATGTTAACATAAATTATATTTTCTATTTATATTGTGGGTTTATATCCTGATGTTACTACAACACTGTTATATTCAAAAAACATTGCCAGTATACTAATTATGATCCTACTTTCTATTGAATTTTATGGATGCAGAATTCACTGAAGTTCCCATTCCTATAACAGAGAAAAATTCATGCCAATTAAGTTTTAGATACACATGAAGATCTTCACATTTGTGCTGAAAAAGACAAGATACCACCTTATGAATAAGTTTTATACAGTTTGTGACAAGAAAAATTCATTGAAATCTGTAGTCACAGTTCAGTCTTACACCTGCAGCTATATTCTGTGTTACTTGTTTTAAACTATTTTCTAAATGCATGACACATTATCAGCTCCTTTTTAACATGAACATTTTTGGAATCCAAGATGTTTTTTATGCTACCTTCTGCATACATACTTATGCCATGTTGCTTTCCTCTTCATCCTTTTTGTTTCTTTCCAATGTTTAGATCAGGTTTTTTTTTCTGGCTCTGACATTCAAGGTTTTTCAGATGCCCATTTTTACTTCCTGTATCCACTTTATCATTTTCTCTTATTGCTTTATATTTTGTGCCTGTAATTGAAATTCAGTTTGGTCTTGACCTTAATCCTAGTATGGCTTAGTAACCCAAACATTCTGCCATTTGGTGTTCCTTCCTATATGTTATTTTTCTTCCTCTGTAATTATCATATGCTTTGTGAGTTTCATAGAAACAAATAATTACTTATATTCTAATCTAGGTTAGTTTCTTTGTCAGACATTGGCTGCAGAATTTCTGGAAATTCCATAACTATTTAAGAAATCTTACTGTTTTCCCCCAAACTAACAGATGTTTCAATCCCCTGAACTAAATATAAGAGGACAGAACTAAAAGAAAAATCAGCCAAAGACACTAAACAAAACTAGACCAAATTATATTGCCTGTAGTGTTCTCCCATTGCTCCATCATATTTTCTGGTTTTCAACAGGCTCTCCCTTGGCCTCCTCGAGCTGCCTGCATTTGAGTTGCTGGTGGTGGTGTTGGTAGAAGACATTGTTCACTGGTTAGTGTCTGTGTAGGGCCCCTGGCAGTGTGCTTGTTTCTCATTAAGTCAGGCATTTCACAATCCCCAACAAAACATAATTTTCTGGAAGAACTTAGTTTAACAAGGAACTACTGTAACAAAACCACAAGGCCTGTCATTTACTCTTAGGCTATATTTTTGCTTTTTGCCAGTTTCCTTTCTTTCTCTAAACATCATTAGGATACAATCTCTTTCCTAGAAAATACAACTATTTCCCCTCTGAGCGGAACACACTTTCACACGACAAAGCAGTTGGCCACTTCAAGAAGCTTTCATGTACTAAGAGCAACATAGTTCTTGACATTCTTCCTAAGAATAACTTTTGTAAACCGCCTTCCATTTTCTGTTTTTTTTTCAGATTAAAGAGACACTTCAAGTTAAAAAAGAAATAAGGTAAAAAGCATGAAGTCCTCAGCTGAAGACTGAAGAGCATCTTTCCCTTTCCTAGGCCAAGCCTCTTCCCAGCTACCCTGTATTGCCTTCTCACGTCTCATTGATTTAAACTCTTGGCATCCATAAGTTTCTTACTCTCTACTCCAATGTGTTTCTGATCTTTGAGCACAGAGGATAGAGAAGTTAAGGACTCATCTATCCATCCACTGCCAGTACTTGGGCTCTGCCCAAGCAGGAGAAAATGCTGCACTGGTCAGGAGAAAAATACTATTCATCTCTTCAGTTTTAGCAATACAGCAAATGCTGTGGGTTGAAAACTGAACTTTCACTGAACTGTTGTATCATGTGCCATGAAAAGCCTTTAGATAAATAACTGAAAAGGAAAATGACCATTTTGTTCTAATTTGTCCATTCATTTCTAGTGGGTTTGAATATTGTCAGGCTGATAGCTATCATTTGGGATATAATTCCTCTTTATTATCCAAAGCACAATCATTGCAGAGACAGGCTTCCCCTGCTTGTCTCACCAAGGCCCTGCCTCTTTTTAGGAAGATAATCTATGTTGATAAAACTGCAGTCCCTGCTGAGCCTACAGAATTGAATTAGGAGTGGATATATGAGTCCTAAAGAAAAACAAAAAAACCCACAAATCTCAAAGGATACCCATGGAAAATATGACTGCATAACTTCCATTCAAATCTAGGAAACTTTTAGAGGACAAAGAGAACGACCTGAAATGCATAAGCCAGAATTCATACACTTCATTGCACTCTTTGGGCATTGCCTTGACACTGTACATCCGAAAATCTTGTGCATCAAGCGCTAGGATGCTGTGACCTAGGAAGCAAGATCCATTTTCTGCTCCTCACCTACAGAGAAAGGGCATGTGTTTTGAGTGTTTTACAAAGCCATCTCCCCTTGGGAAAGCTGGAACACTGAAGTGACATGGGGTAGGTTACCAGCAGCTGGGCAAGTTGAGCAAGCCCTCACCCAGAGCAAACGAGGAGTGGAAGAGTTTTAAGGAAGGTGATAGAAACCATAAGTTTCCCTGAAGCCAGCTGTCAGGAGTCAGAGGAGCAGCTGGCACAGTGACCTCATTCCCCTGTTCTCCTCCTGAGCAGCAGCAGTTGTGGAGGTGGTGCCATAATCCATGGCAGCCACGCTGGGTGTCACAGGCAAGACTGGTGTCCCTGCTGACATCCTGCAGTGGGCTCTGCAGGCGAACCCTCAGACCTCGGGCTTTGAGCTTCTGCAGCTTTGCATGGCAGGGAGAAACTCAGCTAGCCCTTCACATCTCAAGCTGGGTGTGCAAAGCTGATTGGGGTTGAAGCAAACAAGCTACAGGTTTTGTCTAATCAACTCCATATGATATCAAAGACATGGATGGACAATAAACAAGCCATTTCCCTCCTCTCCCTCTCATTGTTATTAAAGCTACTTTCCACAGTATAATAGTGTTCAAGTAAGGGCTGTAGGGTCAGGCATTAAATCTGATCATAAAAACCACCTGGTGCCTGAAATGGTTAATACCTCAACAAACCATGAGAAACAGATGCTTCTTTGAAAAAGGATGTGGGGACTGTGGAGATTTGTAATGCTTAAGTCAATAGGTGAAGTAAAAATCTCCAGGATCTTGAGTGCAGTCTGCTAAAACTGTAAACTTTCCATTTAGAGCATCTGCATTCTTTGTTTAATACCTAGCTCTCAAGCTGACCTTAATTCCAGGTTGAGCTTGGTAAGGGGGTGGCATTCCAGGCTATGCAGGCAGCACACACTGTACTTCACACTGCCTGCCCAGGGATTAACTAAGTGCTTGCTTGGCTTCATGCAAATGTTGTCTCACGTTTTATTAACAGCAACAAGTAGTTTGTGATTTCCCTCATATAAAGGTATAAGTTTTGAAGCTCAATACTTAATATTTAGCGTCACAAATTCATTTTACAATTTTAAAAATAAGTGACCTGAATTGCACAGCAGCCACAGAGACAAAGGAATTTCCCAGTGTTCAACAGCTGTGAAAATTAAAAGAAAAAAAAGTTTAATTGTTAAATTTGAGTAGGAGGGCCTCAGGGAGAACTCAATTGCAAGCAAGATTTGGAAGCAATCTTTTGTCCACTAAGACAATTTCTCCCACATGCAAATATGGTTACAATATGTGCTCTCACACCTGGCATACAAAAAGAGATGTTTAAGAGAAACAATGCCAAAAATTAGTTGTACCAAAACAACAGACTGCTTGAAGATACTCAAAATCAAGGGAGAATGTTGTCAGTTCTTCTTATGAAGAACATTCTGCTTTTGTCACTGCTCTGTAGCAAAAGAAGGCAAATGTATTTAGCTGTATTCAGTGAGTGTGAAAGCAGTATAGCACACAGAAATGGGGCACTGGACAGATTCCCTGTGTGCTGAATGCTTTTCTTTAATGTCAGATTACTTTATCTTCACTATGGAGCCATAAAATAACCAATAACCAGTATACATGGAGCAGCCTAATGTACTGAATAAGTTGACAAGAGAATATTAGATAAAATTAATGTTGGAATTCATGATTCAGAAAGAAAAAGAGAGTGAGAAAAAGACAGAGAAAGGAGGCAGGAAGGCATGAAGACAGGAAGGCAGGCAGGAAGGAAAGACTAGCAAATTGAGTAGAATGGCCCTCTTGATTACTCTTTTTGTGACACAGAGTATATAATTCAATCCTTCATTCTTTGAAAGCTCACCTTTGGCTGGGTGCTTAGGTATTTAGTTTATACCTAAATGCTCTCAGGACTGAAACTATGGGATACCAGACACTTTCTCTCATAGTTAGTGAAAAAGTACAGGAATAGTTCACCAGCTCCAAAAGAAGGATTGTATAAAAGACAAGCCTTCCCACAAACTGGAGACAGAGACACTCTGAAAGAGCTGGGGGACATACAAATTACATAATATCAATTATACATGAAGAAAAAACCTATTTCTTGGCTGTGGATTAAATTTGCAGCAGCACTGAATGTCACATAACCACATGAATGGGATACAGGCACTTAGGAAGGAATCAGGAATCCTTGGTGTCCTAATTTCTTGTTTAAGGTGCTAAAATTAACAGAAAAATGGTAAAACTTGTGCTTTTAAATCTCAAAACACTAAGAAAGCTTACACTAGCCATTAAATTAAGATATTTGGGAACAGAAGGAAAACTCAGAAACATGTTGAAGCCCAAAGGAATAGTTCAGTCTCTGGAGTTCATAACCAGATGAAACACAGGAAATTACAGAGATGTAAACAAGTCTTTCAGCCAGGTTTACCACTACTTTTACTTTTCTCTTTCTATATTTCAGTCAACAGCTTAATCCCATAAAAAATAAGTTGTTTCTTGGGCTTTCTTTAAATAGTGCATTCAATTACCACTGACTTTATCATTTAAATTAATGGGCAGAAATGGGAACTGAAAGGCTGTGATGTTCTGGGTTTGGTGTAACAACAATCATTGATATCACAAACTCTTGTACCTTGGCAGTTGCTTTATCGTCATCTTAATGGATTTGTTTTCCTCTGTCTAGGGTACAAATTGAATTTCATCGTGTGTTGGCCAGTGATATAGTAATGGAAAATGGAATTTTTTAGCCTCCAGGCTTTGTTATCTGCTTCTTTGTGCATTCTAAAAAGCCAGGGTTGTTAAAAACAGCACTGCAAATGTTCAACTAGAAAATGCCCTTTTGTAGCCTTTGCAGATTATAGCCCTCCATACAATGTATTCAGTCCACTTTCTTCCTGTTTCCCAATCAGTTAAATATAGAACTATTGTCTTGATCTATTAATGAGATAGAATATCTAGGAAAGTCAATGAGCACTTAGAAAACTGGCACCTACCTTGTCTCTGAACTTCTCTGAAAACAGAAAAGTTTCTTAATTTTGGAGACTACTGCCTCATAAATCATCTTTCCTTTTCCTTTTTATTCTGCAGTGTGATGCAAGTAAGAAATGATTATGTAAAAAGTGCATAGAATGTGCCCAGAGTAAACTGTGAAAAAAACATATTTCCTGAGTTGCCTGAAATGACACTTTGATGAATTTCTGCTCTTTCTGCTCTTTTCCACTCTAACCTGCTTCTTAGGTTGTCTATTATATTGCCAGTGAGATATGGAAGGTTATGGACTAAAAGTAAAAAACAAACAAACAAAAACAAACCAAACAAAAAAAAACAAACAAAAAACCACCAAAAACAAAACACGAACAAACAAAATCCATAAAAATTATCTCCATGCTCTTCAAGGTCTTTGAAGGCCTTGAAGTTCATGAGACTTTCTATTATTTTGTTTTATTATATAGTAGTTCTTAAGGCCCCCAGTATGCTTCAAGTGCAGAAATACAGACTTCACAAGAAGTAGTCATGGACTTTGAAAAGTTTTCTATCTAAATACCTAAGGCAAATTCTAGAGGAAAGGAATGTTCCACTGAATAAAATGAGACTGGCATATAGGGGGTCAGATATGCCACGTAAATGTTATCTGCTTTCATCTCCCAGCCCCACAAAAAATTTACCATCAGACCAACAATCAGATCTCAGATCTTTGCCATACCCCAGACTGGAGCTCCTTGAAATTAAAATGTTTTCTTAAGTTGTTTTTACTTACTGATTTTCAGTCTTGGGCACTTCTTTTGCTTTTTCTACTCTGCACTATTAATGCAGTATTTTGCCTGAGCCTTCAGCTGGTTGTGACCCCTTCCATCTGCAGATACACAAATACATGCTTAGACATTATGCTTGGCTGAGAGGAATCAACAATAACAATAAATTAATAACAATTCATAAAAAAGTAACTTCTGATATTTTCTCCTTTTATAGCATCTTAAAGGCTTATTGCAGTTCCCTCTGAATCAGTGGAAACACCTGAACCATCTGAAATATATATATTCTGGTTTTCATATTTTATTTCAGAGACATGTCACACCAAAAATTTAGGATGAGATGTTTAGAGGGTCCCAATCTTGTTCTCCTTACAAGCACTCAATATATTGCAAGTCTTCAATCAGATTTATCTCCCTAATTGCCTTCCCCATGAGTAACCCACCCACCAACCTCAGGTTTTTTTCCAGCATGGAGCAATGATCTGGAAAGGGCATACTCCTCGCTGTTATTTCTTAGACTACTGGGTCACTTTTTACATGACAAATCAGAGGACACAGGGCCAAGAGAAAACCACTCACTTGGCTTCTTATCACTGGGGTTTTTATCCCAAATGGTGGACAAAAATAAAAAAGGGAAACACCTCAAGTATCCATTTGATGGTGTTAGTGACAGTATTATTGCAACTTCTCTTTTTACCTCTGGAAAGGTAAACCACAGGCAGCTCAGAAACCCCATGTTATTTGTTGGACTTTCTTAAGCACATCTGACTAAATCTTCATTACTATTTAAAACCTGGTCTCTCCATTATAGAAGCAAGTAACTGTGCTCACTAATACAACTTTTTGTTTTATTGTGCTTATCCTCAGTGAAGTTTAGTGGAAGCACCAAACTCACCTCACAGAGCTCCAGAACACTGAGCCACCACACCTAAACAAATAACAGTTGTTGAAAACTTGGGATTCATTGAAACAAACTCCACATAAAGGAAGACCCACTTTTAGCATGAAGCACTTGCAGTGAAAAAAAAAGAAAAAAAAATCTAAAAATCTACTGTAGATTATAGTTTGTGCTTGTGTGTGTATATACCTGCTTTTGAAGATGTTCAAAACAAGAATAAAAAAACTCTTCTTGCTGGGAAAGGTTTTATTTTTCTAGTAGGCTAGACATAATTTGCAATAAAAATGCTAATTTTGTTTGCTTCCCCAGTGTTTTTGCACTTTCCATTTTGCTTTCTGGAGCAAGAGAATTTTACTGAAAAAATTCTCTGAAGAAGGAAAATGTCCAAGTCACAAACATGAATATTTGTCAAAACTCAAAGTTTCACCGTGCACTTACAGACTGCAGCAAATAATGGTTGGTTGCTTGTCCATGAATGGAGCAAAAAAGTTCTCAGGAGATTTAATCTGTCTGGCAAAAGCTACTCATTCCAGCTCATAGTTCTAATATTTGTCACTTGTCCAGAAGTTAAAAATATTGAAAATATTCAAAATAGTTTCGAGTATTGAAAAAGTAAAAAACAACCCCAACCCGTTCTGTGAGAAAATAAGATTGCATGACTAAAATATTACTACTATGAAATAATGATTAAAAAAAAAAAAAAGGTCTGGAACATTAACTCTCATTTTCTAGCCCAAGCAGAAAATGATTAGTGATCAGTGCACAGAGATTATAAAAGCAGTAAAGGGGACAAGATGGCTCAGGGAATTGGTAATGTGGTACTGTGCCTTTTTGGTTTCAGTTTCAGCTCTCCAGTTGCTGTTACCAGTGAATCCCTCACGCTTTAAAAAATGGCTTTTATGTTTTGAATCTAAGTTCTCCTGCCAAGTGGCAGAGTGCCTGAAAAGTCAATAAAAGTTGGGGTCTGGTGCAGCGCTGCGCTGATCCGGTATCACGCGAGCGCAGCTCAGTTGACTTCGGGCAGTGTCCTGGAGCAGCAGGACCCAGGAGTGCAGTGCTCAGCAGCAAATTACACTTGCTGGGGATATGAGTTCTCTCAGCTATAAACTGGGATGCAGCCCTGCCAAATCCTGAGATGCTGTGATGAATCTCACAACATTTGATGCTTTCCTTATTGTTTCATGTCTCCCAGCTCTAGGATTAAAAGGAAATCTCAGTTTTCATTTCAAAACCTGTTTTTCTAGAAAAACCTCACATCATACTGAGAAATTTGGGACTCCTGTACTGCTTTGAGACTCAAAAATGGGGAATGGGATGATAGGGGTTTTTTTGGTTTTTTTTTTTTTTTTTTCCCCAAGGTGATTTTTTAACCTAGTCTCTTCCCACTAGGGGTCTGCCTACTTCTCTTTGTGGTTGCCAGTGTTCAGGACTGTGAATGTGCTGGCATCCTGCTCAGCCTAGTACATGGCTCTGTTGACCAAGAGCCTCATCTCATATTTCTCTAGGAAAGATGAGATGAATTTTCTTCTGTAAAACAGTGCATGAGGCAAAATGGTGCTGATCAAAACCACCAGTCCAAGCAGGATGCCTCCAGGGGTTTCCCCTAGAATTCTGCCCAGCAAAATAGGGTGTGGAGGGAAAAGTCTACATTTCCCTTGAAAATCATACACGTTTCCTGTTAACATTAATGAGTGTTTACATGCATTCATAAGACTGAGAGTAGGCATTGTACTACATATTCATAACATTTAAAAAGCGAAATAAAAATAAACCAAAGCGTTATTCATGAGCTAGTATTGTTACGAGCTGGAATACATTACACTAGCTTCTGTTTCCTGACCAATTATGCCTTTCATAAGATTTGTGTTGAATTCCCTGGCCAAGTACCATCCTTGCCTTAATTGGAAAAGACATTTGAAAAAACTGATATGGAAAATCTGCATTTGACCTTGTGCCCTTGCTTCATGTCAACAATTTCAACCACATCTGCTCTTACACTGTGAAAACGTTGGCATATTTCTGTGAGCTCTGCTCTGACAGCTGCAGGCACTCTCTCTTTGTACAGGATAATTCCACTCCCAAATACTCAGAGACCAGCGAGTTCAGATCTTTCATTGCTCCCTCATTTAATGCAAAGGCTCTGCAAGAAGAATGCAGAGAAGTTTCCACTGAAAAAATCTCTTTGGTTCTGGGTCCATGGAAAATATTTTTTTCTTTTTGTTGCCACAAGTGATGGTGAAACCACGGCTATGTGATCAGTGGAAGGTAGGAAAGTGTTTGCAAAAGGAATACAGCAGTAGCCACTCATTGTATATATTATGCCATGCCCAAAAGAAAGGCAACCAAATTATCAAGTACAGACTTCCCATTGTTTTTAACACCTGTTAGATCAGAATCTGATCATATAAGCTTCACTGAGTATCCTTGCCCAATTTGTTGATTAAATCTGCCAGATGATAAATTATCAGACCAAAGACTGCAATTTATTTCTACAGAAATAAATCTCTGAAGTAGACCTCTGAAGTCCTGCTGAGATAGCAGTGCAATGCAATGCAATGTACATGAGATACTGGATGAAGCAGGAATCTTATTTTAAATTAGCTTAAGGTAATTTATAGTGTGATTCCTCACTACTATTTCTTGACATGGGGCTAATTGAAAGCAACTTGCTTTTGGAATGCAGTTTGTTTCATTGACTGTACATATAAGAATATCTGTCACTTATGTGTTAAGGGTGGAAGGAACATCCCTTTTGATCTTCTCCTTGACTTAGCTCAGCGAGCACTGCATTTATTAATCCATTTATTTGGGTAAGGAATGCTGAATATCATCTACTGGAAGTTTCCAGCTTTTGCTGGATTCATACCTTGGAGGCGAAGGAGACATTTTCCACTTTGCTCTCATTTCAAGCATAGAATTCCACACTAAGGTGAGGTAGTGGGAATTGGACAGGGAAGAGAAAGAAAAGAACCCTTTATTTCATTACATGGAAGTAAGGATTGTCAGAATGTATTTTACATTTCCAGTCAGGCATGAAGTTGGACCCATGACAGTCAATACTGTAAAGAATATGGGAATATTGGAATCATGTACTTTAGATTATTGTCTCTGCAAGGTTATTAAAATTTAACATAAACGAAATTAAATAAGGACTTCCATCTTTATGACCCATTCTCTTATTGGCTTGGTTTTCTGCACTTTTTTAAAGCCTTTGTATTTCTTTCTTGCAAAATTTCTTCTTGATTAGAAATCCTCTATATTTGTGTACACAACACTAACATCAATATGGCGTAGCCAGTGTGATACTCATGATTTAATCTGGTCTACTATTACTTATATAATTCTTTGATTGAATTTTTTTTTAAATGTTGGAACACAGTTTTGATCCAGGGTGACATGAGGGGGTGCATTCAGTTTTGCTCAGTGATTCTTATACTCCATAAGGGCAATCATGCAGAAAAACATTTCACAGACATTTTAAAACAGAAAAGCAGAATAGACAAAGCTCCAAAAGAGATGTTAAATAGGTGTTGTAACATATTAAACATAGGTTTGAAAAAGTGTGATCACATTGCTTTTCTGTGTCTTGTCCCAGCCCAGTGGGTCTCCAGCATACTCCTGAATTTGGAAGAGGTTGTCTCTCTATATTTTAGAATGTTTACATTCCAAATCCCTTGCTTTATGGTCTTCTAATAAGTTGATTGATGTACCTGTATAATGCAAAGCAGGAAACTTTAATGTCTGTGAAATACTGGGAATTTCCAATATTCATATGTGTTTAGCAGATGGTAAGGCTTTCTGGTTCATGATGTTCAGGTACATTAGCTGATCTAAGAAGTTCTGAGTATTTTGCATGTGTGAGTAATACAGATACACTAGATCTTGCCACTGGTCACATCAGAAAATAACATCTCACAAAGTATTTGTGGCAAAACATATTTAAATTCCCATCATGTTAAATGGTTCTATCAGGAAACGATTTAGAAATATATTAAATTAAAAATTTTATCAGCCGAAACAATCCATAAAATTCTGGAGCAGTCATGATAATGAGGTGATGAGAACTGAAAGTTATTGTATTCTTATGATGGCAAAATACACACTGGGTTTTTTAGCATGTACCAGATCATGATTGTACTTCATTTACAAAGGATGGTTTTGTGAAAACAATAATTGCATAGTGGAAAAATATTTAGCTTTTGAGCTAAGCACTTCAACTGTATATTGTTATCAGAACTTGGGAAATCCATAACACATTAGATTAGTTAGCAAAGTCTAGTATTTGTTTTTCAAGCTAGCAAACTGCACATCAGTAAATGATGGACTCTGAAAATAACCATTGGTTCCCACTCTACATAATCAAATGGGTAAGGTTGGAAAGGACCAGAGTGGTCATCTGGTCTAAGAAGCTGCTTGCTCACAGACAGTCACCTCCAAATATCTGGGTTTCAAGTCCAAATTCTACCTTTCCAGAGTGAACTGTTCATTCATTAGCTGCTTCCTTCAAGCAGGATGCAATGGTTTCCTTGGCCATAGTTTCTCACTTGAGTATTTAGGAGAACAGCTAATTCATCTGCAGACTCTGAGGGAAATTTACAGGCTTTGGCAATATTCACACAGTAAAATAAATAATAGTTGTAATATATTTTGCTTATTTAGTGGTTACACTTATGGACATCGACAGGCTTTAGAAACATTAATTGCCTTCACAACTCCTCTGCTAAGTGGGTGATTATTATCATCCTTCTCCTACAAAAGAGGAAACTAAGGGAGTGTGAGATTAAGTGAATTCATCTCATGTCCACAGGAAATCTGTGATAAAGCCCAGACCAGAACCCAGGTCTCCAGACTCCCAGCCACATGGTCTCACTCTGCCAAATTGTCCCCTACTGCTGTTTTGATGGCTTTGCTGGAGTTTTGGGAACAAGGCCAGAAACTTCTGCATCAAAAAGGAAGCAGAGACAGTGGCCAAATGTTCACACATTTAGCTGGACTGACATGATTCCTGTGTAAACGGATGTAATAATAATTAAAGGCTTCATTGACCTTATGCTTAAACATAATAAAATTTACTTTGGGTGTGATAGTGACCACATGAACTTGTCGATAGCCATTGGGGCGGGCAAGTGGAAAATCCTATTATGGTGTGCCTTACTGTCTGAAACAACTGATGGGTGCTAAGGCTTAGCCTTGTCCTCAGGTGTCAGCTCCTGAAGGAGGTCCAGTTTGCACACAGCTTCTCTTTGACCACCCAGATGTCATACCCCTATGTGCTCAGCCCTTCTTTCTGTGTATTTAGACACGTCTCCTATGAAATAGAAGAAAAATCTTATTTCACACTCCACATTTTGGCAGCTTCTCTCAGACTCACGGACACAGCATAACAGAGTATTAAATAGTGACTTTATACAGCACTGTTAATTTTCACTAAAAGTTTGGCTCTGTGTTCTTTCTTCTCCTTTCAAGGAGCTGGTGACTTTGCCTCCTCTGCAAAAAGTCTAAAATGCAGCCACGAGAAATGTCTGTGTTGTTCACATGCCAGGAAATCTTGTATGAGAACACAGCTGCAGCAAGACTGGTTCCCATTCTGCACTGGTTCACAAGGGAACTGGGTTCCAAATCATCCCCTTTGCCACATCTGGGTGCCTTGAGGCACTGAAAGGAGATGTGTGGCATTTCTGAGCCACAAACAACACATGTGGGAGTTCTTCTGAGAGATACAGGAACAGGGTATGGCCATGTCACACCAGGACTCTCCTCCTCACCTCATGTGTTGGTCTGGGATACAGATCAAACAGAAGCCCAAAGTAGCTCAGAGAGCAAGAAGTAGCCAAAATGTATCTTTATATGGGTTACAGATCATTCCTGGTACTGCTAATCTGATGATGTGGGCACAAGCCTGTGCATATTCAGGGTTGTTCATAACAACATTCCAGTTTAGCAGACAAAGAGCAGGAATTTGAATCATCAAGGAAGAGGTCAGTAATCCTCCAGGAAAAACAAAACAAACCCAAAACCCAACTCATTTTCAGATTTCTATTAATGAGGCATGTGAACTTGCCTCAATGGTGATGATTGATAATGATGATGATGATGATGATGATGTTCACAGTGATGATGTTTCTTGATGGCACCTGCTGTTTCCTTCTTCCTTATGCAAAGCTGGAATTTACTATATGCCAGTTCTGGTCATGCATTTATTTTTTCCCTGGCAGATAGTGAGGTTTCTTGTTACTGCATCAGCCTCAATTGCAGTGCTGTTTATTAGTTTGTGTAGGTGGAAGTGTGTCTGGACTTCTTTTTCTGTCCATTACCTTCCTTGCCCATGGTAGTTGATGGTTTTCACTTTTTCCTCTTCCTAAAACGCATGTAATGCACTGGTTTTGTTATTTTCATCTGCCCAACATTATTGATACAATGATTAAATCTGCTGACATCACCTTAAAAGAGAGATCACAGAATCAAGAGGAAGAGACAGAGGGCACAGCATAAGCTGAAAACCAAGACTATTGAGCACCAAACCGAAGGTAAAAAGTGTGGCAAACCGGCTGTTTATTTCCATGTGTTTTTAATCCACTGCTTACAGAGTGGGTGTATCGTCCCTCAGAGGCAGTAATTTTATTTGATGCGAGCAGAACAGTTACAGAATTTAGAATTTCTTTAAATTCATGAATATTTGTATCCAAAACATGGGCTACATCAGACACATGACCTCTCTGTGTAGTCCAGCTGGTTAATTCATGAGTTTAAGGCATTAAGAAGCTCTAATGCAGTTGGATGCGGAGATTTGAAATATTTTTGCTTTACATATCTGATTGCAGGCAGAAGTCTGCAAAAACAATATAGAAGACTCAGAAGTCAGAAGAAAAACTGAAAAATTCATACATGCATTTTAAAAAACCAAACAAACAACACTCTTTTTTGTTTTAAAACACTCTTCTCGTATTTTGTGTTCAAGACATTTTGGGTCTGCCAGGTCTCCAAGCATAAATACATGTGCAAGGTGTTGGCTTCCTTCTTACCTGTATTAGCCAAATATCAGAAAGAAGATGACAGATTTGAAAGTCTTGGACTGATCTAAAAGTCTTGGACAACACAGCAAAGAATTGCTACTTATTCTGGGGCTGTGAAAAAGTTATTCAGTTTATATTTCTGAATATAAATCATGCCCCAATCATGGGGCAATCACAAGTCGCAGAAAAATTATTCCTATAATGCTATTAAAAAGAAATCAAAAAACCTGTCATTCTTCCTAATAGTCTCCCAGAAAGACACAAGCAGTCACAATGCACTCTTCAAGGGTTGAGCCAGAGATGTACAAGTCCTTGCACAAGTCCTCCTCTTCATAAGGTCTTTGGAAGAGTCTGTTAGCAAGGCAGCATTGTTCCTTGTCTCTCCCTGCTTGCCATTGCAATAGCAAGGCCTTTCTGTAAAGCCTGTGTTCGGAGCTGAAAGGTGAACTCATTTCCAGAACTGGCATACATTGATGTACACACATTCCTGGCCTCCTGACAACTGTGCTCATATGAAATATTACCCAGAAAATCCCATTTTCATACAGAAACAAGGTGCACACTAGGCCTCCACTTTTACATACTCTGGGGCTTGTATATGATGGGTAGGTTGTGAAAATTAACTCTGGAAGTGATTTGCGAAAGAAAACAAGATTTAAAGCATAATAGGTAGATATCATATCATTTGACTTTACCATAATACAACCTGCTTTGATCCATTTATTCCTAGGACCATATAAAAGCAGTGAGTCTGAGCTGTGACTGCTTATCAACAAAGACCAACTTCAGAAAAGTAGTGCTGGACACCATCAGAACTTTCTGTATGCTCCTCACCTCCTTCTTTTACTGACTGAACTGTAAGAATACTAAGAGAGAAAAATCAAACCCAGCAGTTATTCCTGACCTCACAGCTGCTGGCACAGCTTGTTTGAGTTGTTTCCAGACAAAATCATTCCCTACTCTGTGCACAATTGTGAAAATTACATTAATTCAGTATGCACAGCCATTGTTATCTAGTACAGCCCTATTAAAGTGTAATGAGGTCTTTACTTCTAATTAATAGTATTTTTATTAATGACTGCATGTTGGCCACTGTTGAGATCAAAGGCACATGTATTTTCAGCAGTATAAACATATAATGCAGTTACACTTTGGAACTAAAGAGCTTACAACTTTAACAGACAGAAAACATTATTTTTTTGTAGACAGGGGAAAGGAGCTGGGAAAGATTAAGTGACTCTCTTGAATCCATGCAGAAGGGCTAAAGAGGAACCATGAACCAAATCTGGTTCTCTTGAGATCCTGCCTTGTATAGTAACCTTAAGACAAATCTTCCACTACTGTCCTCAGTTACCACTGATTACAACAGCAAGTAGGCTATGAAAAATACTGTGGCAAATTAGATCAACTTTCTAAGTGACTGCAGTCCACAGTCACAGTGGTAGCCAGAGCATAATTCTCTGCTCTGACTTTTATCCCTATGAAGGGTTTGTTGCTTGCACTTCAGGACTATTGGCTGATTCTATGAAATGTAAACTTCAGCAGTGTTTGGGATTGACTGCCATGTAGTTCAAGTCTCACTGATTTGGGTGAGGCTGTTATCTCTCTCCATCTGTTCCCAACAGGAATTCCTCCTCTGATCATACCATCAGCGGTTCAGAGGTGACTCGAATTGAGTCAGCCACCAGCAGTGGCAGTTCAGGCCACTACTATGGGTTCTCCTCTCCTGTCAGGAATAAATTATCACTGTGCTCCCTTGAGGACCAAACTGATTGCCTTGGGATGCACAAGATGCACTTCTGTAGCAGTTGCATCTCATAAAATACTCACAAGAGAGACTAACCCTGAGTTCTGTCATGAGGACTTCATTCTCTCCTTTCAGTCCCAACCCTGTTCAGACACTGAACACAGAGGCATTTATTAATACCAGACACTGTAGGTTTCCTATCGTTTCATAAAAATGATATTCATGCTGACTGTTAGTTTAAGCTTTTAAAGAGAAGAACAATAGGATTACTTTTCCAAAGCAAATATAATTGTTCAGTATTGTTATTATAGTTTCCATGCATGAATCAATGAAAGGTCACAGCCTCCTCAATGCTTGAAGAGGAGGGAAAGACACAGGAAAAAATCTGGACTGATATATGTTTGCTTAGAACAATATAGGATTGTTGGTACATTCCCTGAGCACAGCTAGCAGACACTGTGCAGATGTTCTGTGGGCTTGTTCGGAATGGGCATGAACAATGTTTAAAAGCCACTAAATAATCTTAAACAGTTGCAGCTAAAAGATCTGCACAAAGCTTGCCAGACTTCCCAACTGCAAAGAAGCCCCTTCCAAGAGCACTCTGTCCTGCACTTACTGCCTTGGCTGTGATGGGCAGAGAGCTGGCAGGGACTGCTGCTGAGACATTTTAAAGAAGAGACTTTTAAAGAAGTTGCACATCTCTTTGGCCCAGGCCTAGGAGAGTGCATTGTGACTGCTTGCCTCTTTCTTGGAGAAAATTAGGGAGAATCACACATCTCTTCATTTCTTTTTAGTAGTATATAGAAATAGTATTCTGCATCTTGAGGAAGGGAAAGAACAAAACAGATTTTCTAAGAATAAATGTGGGTAAATAAATGGGAGTTTCAGGGTAGAGAAATAAAAAAAAAAAAAAATAAGGCCAGCAGAGGAATAAAGACAAATAAGTATACAAGTTTTTATTTGGATCTGAAACAGAAGAAGATATAAGAGCAATTAGAAACATTTACCCTTAGTGTGCTGGTTTGCACTCCTTGGTCTTTTGGGCTTGGAAGTTTTTTACTTTGGCTAAGTGTTGGGTTGATTCTGGTGTTACTTTCCTTTTGCTGTGTGAGTGGAAGGGTGCATGGCTTTGAAATCTGTAGGCAGAAATTCTGTTTCTGCATAATCAGCCCATGACCCACCTTTGCTTTTGTGCCTTTTGGATCCCAAGCACATTCCATTCCCCACAGCTTTTGTTAAAGCACTAATTTTGAACGTATTTCATATGGAATTTCCAAATCAGACTATTGCTAACCATGTCAAAAAGGACCTGACTTCTCCAGGAGCAAGGGAGCCATGAAGGAAAGAACAAAAGTTATGCTTGTGGGACTAATTTTGGCCCCACTGAAACTGTCCAGATGTCAGGATAAAAAAATGAAGGTAATGAAAAGCAATACCCCCCCTCTTATACATTCATTACTATGATGTAAGTATCGTCTATTTTACAACATAGGAAAAAAAAAGTCTTTCATTGCATGGAAATGTATTGCATAACTACTGTACTCTACTGTTTGGAAAATACTGGGACAAGCCAACACCAACACTTCCTATCATTCTCATATTTGGTTAATCAAATTATTTTTTACGAGACATTAGCCAGAACACAAGATAATTGTTTTCTATTTTAAATAATGACTTGCTGAATTCAAAGGGCCTTGTTTTAGTCTGCAAAGCCTGGCATTAAGCTGGAGTAAAACAGTATCCAATTATGCCCATTACCCCTAGGCAAGTACTTTTCTTAGAAAAATCACCTGTCAACAGCTCAGCATTCTGCCAGAGCAATTTTTATTCTCCTTCTGTACCAGAGGCGCTTTATTGGCTGATCTATCAGTTGAAAAGTCCCTGTCAAAGAGGAGGAAACAATCATGTTTTAGGGAAGCAACACACTTGCATAGAGGTAAGAGGTTTGTACCAGTCCAACACAATGCATTCTTCACATTATTCCAACTCAGACATGCAGACCATGAAGCAGCCAGCTGAGGTCCAGGAGGTCTAAGAAGATTATGGGAGCTAGAAAAGCAGGTTTATGTGCAAAAGACTGCCTTTACCTTTCTTAGCTAGCTTTTAACTATGTTATGGGTAAGAAAATGTCCAAACAACAAACCAACCCAAAACACAAACTAAAAAAGCCCCTCAAGAAATAGAACTGGTGAAAAGTTTCTCTTTGCAAATAAGGACACTATCTGTAGGCTCTGTGCCTTTCTCTCTCATAGTTTTTTCAATTGCTCCAAAGAACCCACCTTAGGTAGTTTCATTTAAGTGGGTTCCACAAAAAAGCAATTCTGTGATTTTAAAAAATATTGTAAATGCCACAGTAAACATAAAAGACGGGTTGCTTTGAAGTTTCTTTTTGTAAAGTCTGATGATGTTTTAGCACTTTTATTATAATTTTTCATGGCAGGCTGTGACCTGAGGATCACAGCGCTTTGAGAGGAAGACACATGTCAAGAGAATGCAGAGGAATATGAGAATACATTTAAGAGAAACAACAAAATTGACTGAATGTGCTGCCTCTGTTGCATTCTGCACAACAAAAAAATTCTGGAGGTCAGAGCATTAAACTGTTTTAATCTAATTCAGTAGCGTGTATTTAAAGACGAGTTTTCAGCAAATCCTGGGACTAGTAGGCAGCTGTTTCAGAGAACATATGATCAAGTTTTAACCTGATTAATTTTTCACAGCAGTGGCCCTTAAAAACTTTCCCATCACATTTGAGAACTAATGTGTATTTGCTACAGATGACTGCTTTGGTCTGTGTTTATTGAAGAGAGGTCCCTTCAGTCTGAACAGGTAGTGTTGAGCCACCAGATCTATTTTTCTTAGCCAAAATGGCAGCTACTTAACAGTAACAAAGATTTCTTTTTACACTTTCTTTGCCAATTCAATGGTACACAGAGGAATAAGGAAACTGGATTCCAAGAGAAATCTTTACTTCTACCAGAGGGTTTGCAACTCAATTTCTTGTATGACAGTGATGAATATTTTAGCTTTACCACTTGTTAATTAGGAGTAGCAGGAGACAGTAGTATTAAAGTGTCTGTCCTGCAAGGACAAGCAGACAAACCCTTCAAGGGGCTATTCATACAAATAGATCTCTGAGTTTACAAATATGCTTGGTGGGCATCAGCACTCAGCCCTCCCAGGAGAATCAACAGCCCTGACATAGGGACTTCAGCATGAGGTGAGTTTTATATGCCTAAGAGTGTGGGCTCCAAAACAACCATCACATTTATTGGCAAACCACAGTACCGCCCACTTGTAAACATCAACAATGACGGAAAGTTTAAATTTCCCTTCAGTTCAAGGACTTTTTTTTGCACAGGATTTTTTTCCTTGAGTGCTTCTCCTGAGAATTCAAAGTCCTGAAATATCTTGTAAAAGATATGCATCTGAATACTTTCAAAGCTGATAGAAGAAAGAAAGATTGTTCTTTCTTTCAAAGCATGCCCAGAGGAGTGTATGGTGATTGTCTCCATTGTTGCTCAGCGTTCAGCATAAGCATCAAGGATGTTGTAAGCCTGATGAAATTCAAGTACACATTTCACTCTCTGCTGGAATATGCATTACCACCCAGTCTTTGGGGTTCTGCAGGCAAAGGACTTTCTCACCTTCCTTTGAAGCTTTTTCCACATTCCTCAGAACTGAGTGTTCACTATGTCAGAGAAAAGTAGCAGGAATGACATTCATTAGGATGATTAAGAGACAAAGCCTTTTCTCCTTGGTTCAATCAGCACATCAGCACTGATGGAGCAATAAGCATTTCCTCATCTCCTTTCTTTCCCACCCCTGACCCACTTACCCTCTCCAAAGTCCCTCTTCCACCCCCAGTGAACATCACCTTCTAAATGGGTAGATCCTTTCTGCATCATGGTAGGTGAGACTTCAGATCTCCTTGGCTGGTGAAGGAAATGGATCCATCCCTTTCACAGCACAGGTGGAAGATGCTCTGACCTCAGGAGCAGCATCAGGAAGGAGCACCATTCTCAATCTGTTGGTGAGCACCTCCACCAAAATCTGCAGGGATATCGGTGAAGTTTAGCCCAACTCGGCATGGGAGAGCTGCTAAATTATCAGTGCTAATAAGGCAAAGCGACTCGTTACAATAAGCAGCAGCATTTCAAGACACAGAAAACTGTAACATTGAAAGCTTAGTCTCCTGCAACAAGTGCAAACACCCCGCCTTAGGTGGCAGCTGAACAAGGGACCTGAGGGTCAGAATTTTTGACTGGGGACCTAAAGCAGCATGTGAGCATTGAAGTTGTATCCAAGCCCTTTCGTGGATTTAACCCCCAAGTCCTATTAAGCCAGCAGCCTAAACACACCTCAGGAATCACAGTCTGTTGTTTATCACTTCCCACAGGCACCACTTTAAACACACACATGTGAGTATGTGTGTGTATAAAGGAATACCTGGAGAAATTAAGAACATCTTAATTAAACTTAAGATGTGTGGTTCAGATAAGTTTGGCATGCGGCCACTGCATTCCAAGATTCTCGAATAGCATAATCTAATTAATTTTGTTTAAGAACACAGAGGTCATAAACATACAGTAATTTGAAACACTTAGTACCCTGCCAGCTGGCACTGTCTCCTTTCCACTTCTTTGCACTGTAATTTCACTTCCATTTGTGCTGGGCCTGAAATCTCCTCACTCTAGTAGTAGGCTGTATTATGTTACACAGTATTCAGCTGAGGTATTTTTTAATGAACTAATTACATGTTAGTTAATAATAGAACATTTCTTTAGTAGTCAACTGCTGAATATAATTCTGAGAGGACTACTGTACGCTGGGATCCTGCAGGAATGTTTAGGAATAGGTTTCAGCTCAAAGCATTATGTATATTCTTTAATGTGCTATAAGAAAGTAATAAGTCCCTGAAAAGCCAGGTATTTTATCTTTTCACTGCTGGGTTGTGCACTGGGAACTGATGTTTTGCCACTTTTGTTTGTGGATGAATTTTGGAAGTCATTCAAAAAAATAATGGAGAGTGTTTATGGAGAGCTGCCATCAGAAAATCACATTTAGATTTCATTCTGCTTGCCATCCCCTCGTGTCCAGCCTGCTTCTGCTGCAGTGCTGTAGACACAGCCCATGTGCTCATTTCCTCAGCAATCTCGAAGCTCCAGGAGCAGATATCTTCCGTGAAGCTCAGACCCTCTTTATGGCTCTCCTGGACGAGGCAGCATGATGTCATGTAACATGATGTTGTGCAAATCTTCCAGAATGCTTCTCGCCGCTCTGCCCACCAGGGAACCATCTGGCTGGCGTGTTTAGCCAAATATCCAGAGAGCTCAGCACATTTCTACTTACTGAGATGAGGCACAGATAAGTGTCACAACTTTAGACCTCTTCTTTGTTGACTCAGAAATAATTCTCCAAGGACACATGCCCTTAGAGATTTTCTTGTGACCACTGGGTTTAGTTTTGAGGCAGCAGTGACTTACAGAGAAATTTTGATGGCCTATGGATATTATTACTTCAGAAGTATAAACTTTTGAGAATGTCATAGGTCAGATTCTCCTTGCCTGACGTGAGTGACTGCAGCATGATAAAGCAATACTTAAGCAACACAGATTTATAGCAAGGAAGGGTCTGGCTTGGCATCCAGAGACACACACATGTCGTTCTCAGGCTTCACCATTCTCCTCACAGCATGTGCATAACTATCACTACAATGTTAATGAAAGGAGGACATGGAGGGGTTGTGTTCTTACATGAACATTAGTGAGTAGAGATCTCCATCAAAGATTTGCTCTGCTGGAAGACAGGGATACAGTTACAAAGCTCTTCTCTGTCTGGTACTGCCAGCAGCGCTGTAAATCCCCCACACTCCATATCTAATGTACTCAGATGCAGAGGAGGCAAAGAGTCAAGCCAAGGAAAAGCAAGAGGAGCACAGGGTGGCTGAAAGGCAGCTCTCAGGAGACAAAAACCAGACAGAACCCCTTCCAAACCCAGCCCTGGGATCCTGAAAAACCACTCAGCCTTAACCCTTAGCGAGCTGGAGACTGGAGAATTGCAGAATTACCAAAATTTATTGACAGTGAAAATATGAAGGTTGGCTTTGTGAGCATGAAATGCTGTTTGATGTGGAAGCATTGGGGGGTTTGAAGTGTTATATATGAGAGATATATCCATATCTCCCATTTCCTATTTTCAAGTACTGTTAGGGAGAAGGACTTTGAGCTGTAGAATCCCTGGGGGTGGACAGGCATCTTCAGGGTTTCCAACCCAGCCTTCTGCTTGGTCCAGGTCTTGCCCAGCCCGTTTTGCTTATCTCCAAGGATGGAGAAGCTAACACCATTTTGGACAGCTTGTTCCAGTGCTTGAATGTGACTTCAGTTTTTCCTGATATTGAGTCAGAATTTCTTGTATGGTAACTTGAGTCCATTGTCTCACATCCTCAGTGAAATCAAGATTGGGCCACAGCTTCACTGATCCAACTGAATTTATTTGAACAGTTCTAAGTAATCTTATTGTAAACTGCAGTGGAGATAGAACTACAGGGTACAGTTGACCAATAATGCTATGTAACACCATCCACTTTGGATTTACTTGGATCTGATACTTATTAATTGGCACTGTCACATAAGTGGTTTGAGTGTAACAATTGGTGGCATGAGATCAATTCCTTTTCTATCATAAATGTTTCTGACATGGCTTAGAGATCTCAGTCCAGTGCTCAGTGTTTTGGTCTTCGTGTCAAAGCTCACCATGATAGTTGGTGGTCACACATTTCTTGACAGTTTCCAGATTTTTAAAGATGTCTTGCAAGGCCTAAGCAATTTAGGCAAGTAAGAGCCTTTTTCAGAGTTGCCTGACTTAAGACTCCTTTGAAAGCCAAGATTTAAGTGAAAAAGATACTGAAAATTGCTCCTTAACCTTAGAAGTGGTCTCTCCACAAGAAGGAGGCAAAAAGGAAGGAAAGTGGAGTGAGTTATGGAAATCTATGCTGACTTTACAGGTGTTGTGCCCATTAAAAGAACTTGACTTGCAGAAACTGTGTCACTCAAATCTAAGAACTATGTTAAAATAAATTCATATTATGAAATGCTGTTGTCTATAGGCCAATTCACATAAAAAAGTTTTATGGATATAAAAAAAGAACCTGACAAAACAACCCACAGATTCTCTTTCCTGAACACGACTGCAAAGAAAAGAGCTCACTGGACTTTTTTTTTTTTAAGTGCTTTTTAGAAAAATGACCCTTGAATAGGATCTTGATGAAAGGTGCACTACAGGAACAGAACTGGGGATAATTGAAGAGGAGAAGTGTCTCACATGCATATGAGCTCAAACCTCTGTCTTGCATCAGGTGAGTTTATACTGACAGTTTATTTCCAAGACAGTCATCAATATAATGTCTGAGAGCTTAATCCTTCTCCCTCTAAGTCAGTACCAAGACTCCCACTGGCTTCTACTGTGTAGCTTTGAAGCCTGCATGTTCAGTACCTACAAAATGAACTGTGACGTACCCAGGAGAAAAGCCAGGCAGAAAGTATTCAAATATAAACATTTACATTTAAAGAATTGCCTGTATTGAAGTCCATCCCAAAAGTGATTGATTTTTCTCTCACTTCTGAGGGTATTTCAAGTATTTTTTCTAAATGGATGTAGCTATTGAAATAGCAATGGCCTATTTTATTTTAGGTTTTAAATAAACCAGAAAATTCAATCTTATTTTCTGAGTGAAATAAAAACTTATTTTATTTTAAAAAGAATGGCTGATTTACAAAACCCTTGATTTGGAGAACAGAAAAATAAATATCATAATCTCATTGTTTCAGAGCAAAGGTAATAAAATATCACTTGAATTACACTTGATCAAGCAGATAAGTCTGCTTCAAATCTGGAAAAATTAAAACAACATTGACATTTTCCTATGTTTTAAGTGTTGTCTTTTTGACCTGCTCTATCCACTTGGAAGCTAACCACAAATTCCAGTTGGAGCATATTGAGAAGTTCAGAGCAAAAATAAAGCAACACTAACAGTTCAGTTTTGTTCAAGGGCAGAGAGAGTAAGAGTCAATGTGCTTTTCTGTGCCCTTTAAAATCTGGGCCTCTATAGCTCTGCAGAGCTGAGCTTTTGGGGATAGTTTTAACAGCTTGTCCTTTATTTTTTTCCATGCAGATCTTCCAGATTAAGGAATTTCATTTCATGCAGGATGTGGTGCTGACTGAGAGTGAAGGACTGAGAAAGTTGCAGATGCTAGTTCATAAAGTCTCTCTTTAAAATATATTTCTAATTCAGAAATAAAAAACTGCAATTAACAAATTGCTGTTAATCTCAAAGAGCAACAGCAGTTCCCTTCATTGTCTTCCTGATTTTCATGGAAAGGGACCACAGACAGCTTTCCTCCCTGACTGACGTCTGTGTGCAGGGACTGTGATTCTTGTCCCGCTGAGCAACATTATACCATCAAGTGCTGAGCCATATGAAGTTTTTGGCTGTGCTCTTTCATTTTTTTCCCTAGTTCTCCAGATTCCTATGCCCTGTTCTCTAGTTCCCAGAGGTAGGCATTTCTGCAATTTCGATTCACTTCCAAATATCTTTTAGAAAATGCAAAGTGCTCTTGGCGTGGGTTTCATCCACAGTCCAGTGCCAAAAACCAATCTGCATTTTTTCCCTTGTATATCCTAATTCTAAACTTAGTTTTCCTTTTACATTCTGCAGTACTATGCAATCCTGGGGGGAAATAGCTATTCAGGGTAGCATTAACCCTGTGTGAAATACAAAGTGTGAACATTTTAGCTGCCCATCATCACTCAGCTGAACAAAATGGCTCTGTGGCTGGCACTTCTTCTGCCTTACTTCTTCTCCCCAAAACTGCTTAAACAAAACCCATCTTACTCTTTCTCAAACCATAGGCTCACATTGTCTAGCCTGTCTAACAGCCCCCTAATCCAGTCAGAAAGCCCAAACTGTTTGAAATGCAATGTGGTATTTGCATTAGGAACATAATAGACCTCCTAAGCATGGTTATTACAAGCATGCTCAATTGTTCAAACATGCCTACCACCTGTTGCTGCTTATAATGTGCTCAAGTGCCATCAAGTGCAAAAGTTATGGTGCTATTTATATGGAACCTTCTTAGACATGCACGAGGTGCAAGATATATTTACAAGAGCCTTCTTTTATCTCTTCCGCCGGGCACAACGGGGATCTCATCTCCTCCCTTGGTGCTCATGTGACCCCAGATGTCATTACTGCAAATAAAACATTCCCACCATGCAACATTCCCAAACCTCAGTGCAGGAATTCTCTTGTGCCTTTTATCTGGAGAAGGAGAAAGTGGGGGAAAAACACAACCCGAGGAAATTGCCCCATAACTTTGCTGGTTGCCATTGTTGCATTGTGGATGCATGTGAGGTGAAAACAAGGAAGGAACTGCAAATATTTGTGTGGGAGTTGCTCGAAAATCCTGCAGAAAATTTGTGTCAGCACTGGAGGCCTGAGACTTTCTGGAGTTTGTGGAGAGATCCACTCAAATTTGCTCTGGATCAAGCCCTTAATACAGAAATGTGTGCTAACAGGTGTCCACACTTCTTGTGCATAGCTGCAAGGTATAAACAAGTGAACTTCTAGTTCTAATTATGCCAGCTGACATTGTCTTCATTAACTCACCAGAGCAAAGATTTTACCCAAGATTTTGGTGCTTTTCAGTTTCAGTAGTCTCAGTTCTGGCTCTGAAGTCTAGGCCATGCCAGGGTGGCCAGTCACAAAGCGAAGCACAGACCTGTTGGGCTTTAATGCTTCAACAACTAGGAATAATATTAAAAACAAAACTCCAGATTTGTTTCAAATGGCCTTGTAGAGCACACGAGATCTCTTTGCAACTTTCTCATTCCTGATTCTGGAAAGCAAGAGGCCCTGTGAAGATGTGTTTGCTGTTCCTGCAGCACACAAGAGAGTTACCCATGGAAGGACTGAGATCTTCAGGTGTATGAACTGATGGTGGTGCTGCACAGAAGTACCTGTGTGATGGGCTTGCTTGGGTACCAACAGACAAGAAATGTGGAAACACTGAGCTCTGCACAAGGAGCTGAACCTTATTCTTATCAAAGACTTCTCCAACTGGGAGATTATCAATGACATGCCATGAGTTCTCTCTCATCTGTTCTACTATGACCCATACCTTCTTCTTCATGCTTTTAAAAGTGGTGGTATTATCCTCTTTGAAAATGATGTTGTCCCCTGAGCTAAGAGCTTGCAGAACCTCCAAGTCCATCTGCTGGTTTGGTGTCCTGTGCTTATCTCTGTAGCCCTCTCTGTTAGCAGTATTCCAGGCACAGCTGGCTGAAACACCGCTGGATAATCTGTTGTGAAAGGAAAATCAGTTTTTCAGCTAGGATTTTTTTTTTTTCATGGATTGTCTGCTTTCCATGCTAAATTCCAGCTTCTGGCTTAAAAGCCAAAGCATTTGCAATAAAATGCCTCATGTTTTTCTATGGGATGGTGCATGGCACGGGAAGGTAGGGAAATATTTCCTGACAAGTGCTGCTGATATAAACTCATATTAATGTTGATGCCTTTTCATGCAGCAAGTTGTTAGTGGAGCCACTGGAAATTACGGACAGATGGAAGATGCAGGTTGTTGCATGAAGCTTGTTCAGCATGCTGAACAACACCACAAGTATGTTTTTATATGCACACTTCTTTGAAGTGTGATGGATGTAGCATGTGTGAGTTGCTGTCTCATTTTTCTATTGAATTATAAAAAAGCCTACCCACAGATCTAGCTGGGTGGTAGCTCGATTTTTCCCAGTAGCTTCTGACAGTAGTTACATTTCATTTAAAACATACGCTCACTTTTCCTGCATTCCCCAATGTAAACATGTAAGAGATGCTGGAATTTACTGGAGAAAAAAAGAACTTTGCAGACCTGTACTGCAGAGGGTGGCACGGGAGGGCCAGAGAAAACACATCTGTGGGTGAAAGGCTCACACTCTGTCTTTCACAGCCAAAGAGCTATAGGTTTTTCCTCAGCCGCCCATGAAAGCACTGAGCTCAGCATTTGCTTTCTCTGAAGGAGATGGGGCTGTGCCCAGTCCCTGTCGAGGACTTATAGGGTGCATGAGGAATGCAGCTGTGCCCTGCAGAGCACAGGGGAAAAGGCATTTCCACCGGCTCTGCCTTGCTTCTCTCCCTTGGTTACCCTGTTAACCAGCCCTGATTGTGCCCTCACCTCCCCATCCGAGCATCCACAGCACTTGGCTGTCCTCGATGATTTCCTTACTAAAATGAACATTCGACTGCCAGCACCTGAGTCTTTTCAGTATCTTCTGCTACTGGAGAAAATTAAGATTTTTTTAAAACGTATTTATTTTAATTGTGAGCTCTGTGTCTCTGGGTTAATTCGTTCTGGCTGCAGTTTGAAAGAATGCCATTCGCAGAAACCACAAGAGGCTTAAAGATTGGAGCAATTACTGCATCCACATTCTTGGAGAAGTCTGATAACAGTGGAGACCATTCCCCCAGCTCAGTGGCAGGCGTGAGTATGCTGTGAGAGAGTACAGCACGAAAATGACTCATGGGCCAGCAGAGTCCTCAGTGCCTGCACGCTGACATCAAAGCCCAGGAACTCAAGGCCTCCCTTGAATGAGCTCAACTGCATTTAAGGAGATTCTGGTGATCAGTCTAAAAAAAGCACATTAGACATATTTAAGGAAGCAAAACACAATTCCTTTGTTATCTCTGGCATCAGTGGAAGTATAAGGGAAGAGGTGCATTTTCCCAGGGTGTCCATCAGACGAGAGCCCTGCAGGGTTTTTCAGATGCCCATCACTGAAATTAGCATCGGTCAGAAACCCACTGCCATCCTACTTGAAAGAAGAATGATTTATGTGATTGTTAAATTGTGAATTAGGTTCTCACAAAGTGTTGCTTTTGTCAGGTCCTGAAAATTTGTCAAACAGATCACTTGCTTTGTGACACTGACATCTTCATACATGTAGAAATACTCCTTAACATTTTATTTGTTGCCTACATGTTTACTGACTGTCATGGTCCTTTTCATTCAAAACTAAAGCCAATTTTCTACAGCAACAATAGATATAGCTTTACTCTGGACAGCTCTGTCTGCAGTGTGTTTGACCATCTTCATTTTCAAAGACCTGTATCCATTATCCTCTTACTTCTCACCCACTAACTTTAAACCTAAAAAATCCAATTTTATTACCCAATGGTAGAGAACTGTCTAATTTGCTTATTGCATTTGCATTAAATGTCTCAGTAATTAACCTTAGATGCTAACAATTCTAATTGAGTTTCTCACTGACTAGTACCCATGCATAGAAGATCCTTTGGAAGTTTCTCAAAGTTCTTGGAGCTCAGTTAAACTGGATTCAATTCTGTCTTTGCCCCAGGCTGCTTTTATGATGATGCTCCCTTCTCAATGCCTAGAATAAGTCAGCTTTCTCTTAAGTGGGCCAGCTGTCCCAGGGTTACATTTTTTCCATATTTAAAGAGGTAATAATAGCATTTCCAGGTTTCTGTATAGAAGTTGGTCTTAATTTTTGACAACAGGTATTAGCCAATCTGCAGCACAGTGGTGCTCTGATCCTGGCTGAGATCTTTTCATAATGCTCATTAAAGATTCTCCAAACAAAAAACAACAAAGAACAAAAATACTGTAGGCTCAAGTCTCTACAAAACATTCCATTTTTGGCACAAAAGAATTTGCAACACTATCTGCTAGGAAACTTCTGCTGAGAACATTGTTCAGGTTATTCTTTCTTTAAACTGGCCAAATTCTTCAGGTTTAAATGGACTCTGTTTTGTTTTTTTTAAGTGTGGGGTGAGCAAAAGGGGAGACACAATGACAATTCAATGGAGTTACTATAAAATATCTGGGAGAATATGCTGGAGGAATAGTGACTTAAGAATAGACAGGAAAAGATGTGGATTTAAAAAGAAAGTAATTTCTTGCAAACATTTCACAAAACAGCAGAATGATAATTTTTTGAGTGATGAAATCCATTGCTTCAGTGCTAAATTTACAGTGAACATCTGTTGTGGCATTTGGCAAGTAGTGTCACGATACTGTGGCAAGCAGCAGTGTAATTCTACATATATGAGCCTATGGTCCTGCTTTATTCTGCCCTTGCAGTACTGGGGATATTCCCACACTAAGTTTCAGATGAGCCCACATAAGTACTCATTTTATAAAAGAACAGTAGGACTGATTCAGGCTAAGCAGAGGAAATCTCATTTCTCTAGAATGGGACAATTACCGAAACAACAGATGTGATTAGCCCTGGTGCATCTTTCAGTGGCAGCTCTTTGGCACAAATATGCACTTGTTTGAAGAATACCAAATGTCCATTTGCAACTGCACTGAAAAAGTCCCATCTGTGTTTTACTCTTTCCTGGCTGGTGACCTGTAAATTTCCACCTCCAAGGCAATGCCTTTCTGCCCAGGTCATATATATATTGAGATTATCAAAGTTCTCATTAAATCATATTTTATGTCCCTCTTCCTGTTGCAGCAGCTATTCATTCAGCTTGTTTTCTTGGGGGTTGAGGGTGTGCCTTTTCCCTGGGGGGGAGAGGGAACAGGAAAGGGTGGTGTTAATAATTTAGGGCTTTTCCTTAGATGAATTTCAGGCCATGAGCTTATGGATTTAAAATATTACTGAAATCTTTAATATCACAGAAACAGGAATTCAGGTAAAGCTGTAGAAATGTCTCCTCTCATCTCACCAGTCACTCATCCATTATCTGCATAAAAGCATAAACCCTTTCTGCTTCCACACAAGTGAGGGAAGGAATGAGGAAGAAATAATTTCCCCTTTTTCAAATACCATTTGCTTGACTGGCAGCAACCAGCTCTGACAGAAAAATCAGAAACTGAAAAATCAGTTATTCCTTTTGTAATTCATTTAGGAGCAGGCATCAGTTCAACCCTAGCAGGACCTTTTGGCCCTCCCAGGAAGAGAAGGAGACAGAGGGAAAACAAACATGTGGAGATAAACAGCAGACTGTGGAGCACAACAAAAGACAAGGGCTGTGGGGAATTGCAGGATCGGAAATGGAGGAATATGGAGAAGTGCTCTGGTGTCAGGGTCCCATGCTCCCAGGAGGGGTTCAAGGAGCTGGTGGCAGCTGCCCAGGGGTGCTGTGCCCTGGGGACTGGGGCAGCAAGGGACTGGGGACAGGGCTACTAGCAACAGGGCTCCCCCCATCCCATTTTGATTCTGCTTCTTCCTCCCAGCGATGTGAACAACCAGTTCAGCTGGAGCCAGGAGAAAACTGATGGAAAGGCTCTGGTGATTTTCAGGGCTTTATTCCGAAAGGTTAGACATGCCTACATCAAAAATGTTGCTCCAAGCTGGATGGGGAGGGTATCTCAGAAACAGTTTAAGCTGTAGTTTCAGGCTAGCCTGTAATGTCCCCAGCAGAATTGAGAGAGACTTTCACCATGAGAAAACAAACAAACAAACAAGCAGCCAGAGGAAAGAAGCTGTTTTCCATATTTTGCTTGGAGGCAACAGGCGTTTATCATACCTCTTTTGGCAGGACTAACTCTTGGCTCAGAGCAAAGCAAAACTTTCCATGGAGAGTGAATGGTGCTACTGACCCAGACACAGAGGTGTGGGAATATATGGGCTAATCCAAGCTGTCTCCAACGAGGATGCTTTACTGAGGAGGCAGCTGCTGCTTTGTAAGGGCTTTGTGGCAAGTGGATTTTTAAAAAAATTTATTTCTGTACAGAGGGGTTTCCCCCCACGCCTGGGTCTCAAAGGCACAGCCGCCACACGATTTATAAATGACAACAGTGATCACTCTTGAAAGCTCAGCCCCAGCCTGGCTGTGGAGCCTCTGCCAGCACTCTGAGGCATGGAAGGCCAGAGGATAATGTTGGCTGAGTCAAATGGCTCTTGAGGGATTTACAGAGTGGATTACACTTGAAAAGGGAATCCTCTTTTATGTCTACTCTGGGGAAATAAATGCTAGGCACTGTTCAAGGTTGCTCTGAGTTGGACAAGTTTTCTGAAAGTGAAAGCAGAACCAAATTCTTGTCGTTCCCTTAAGGTACTCCAGCAAAGTCTCAGACCCATGACAATAGAAGTGAAAGAAACCCAAACTGGTTATTTATTGCAATGGCGCTGGGTGGAACCAGTTAAACAGAGCTAAACAGAGAATGTTCTGTTCTTGTCTGTATTCATTTTACTTTGTTAGCTGCCATTGAAGTATCTGCATGGCTTTCAGCAGCACATCTATAGTGTGATGAACATTTGTCCTGTCATTGTTTTCAACTTTAACTGTCTTTTTGAGGGAAAAGATATTTAGAGTAATGTAGTTTGGGCAGAATTTTACTTTGGGGACTGTAAGGAGGAGGCAGATAAAAAAAATATTTCTCTTTCTCTTTTTAATACACCTGCTTCTCCTATGTTTGTTTCAGGGAAGAAAAGGGCAAATCCCCCAGATTATTGCATCTAACGCAGGGCAGACACAAATTAATTTTATCTGGAGACTACAGCAAAAGAAATAATTGACAATGGACCTTAGGTTTAAGAGAATATTTAGAATCTAGACATATGGACATCAGCAAAAAAATCATATATTTGGAAGTTACAAAATTGAAAAACACCTAAAATCAAACAAGTGAAGTGAGCTTCTGAGTCTGAAATACTTGAAGTTTTCCTTAGTACTCTATAAAAATAATTTTCAGTCTTAGAACCATCACGTCCCCTTTTGTTTCTGTCTGAGTTCACAAAAAACAATCTTCAAAAAAACTTATAGATTTTAGAAACTGTTTTTAGAAAAGTTATGCTCAAATGTGTGATTTTTGAATTGCTTTTTCTATTTGTTTTACCTCATGTTGCTGCTTTACACATTCTTGACAACTCTAAAGTTTTCATAATCTCTGTTTACAAGAAGTTTTTCAAGTTTCTTTCTACTCAATGACACCCAGCGATAGAAAACTTAACCAGCCCTGACTCAGCTGATTGACCTGTCTACAATTGTCACTTGAATATGTCACGTCTAGAGTTGAGTATTTCACCCAGTTTTAGTGAAATTATTAGGTGTTTTTCTTCTAACATGACACCTAACTATGTGGCTTTAACTATGTGAAGATCACACCTGTGTGCAAGTGTCCTCCTGATTCAGTGTGCAACTTCTCAGTTGTGTGAAAAGAGTTTGTAGATCTGGAATGAAGTTTTTAACTTGCAGCCGTGTTTGGTTCCCTCATGGCTATCCCACCTTCCCTCTACAGAGGCTGTTATTTTATGTTAAATATTTATGTTGTAGCGTCATACACTTAGGATGTAACTCTGATACCCAATATGCCAGCACTCCCTGAAAAACCCTATATCCTGTACAATATTAAACGTCTGTATTTTGTTTGGTTCAGGTTCTCACACAAGTGTGAAAAGGAATTTGAAGCTATAAATCACTGTCGCTCGGTCTTTACCTTAAGTGCTAACCACATCCCTGAATCAACAATATGTTTTCCTTCCTTTCCACAGATGGGTTGACCCTGTGGGTTCACCATGCCTTATTACACCTAGAAATTCCAGCTACACTCACTGATTGCATCACCAGCCACTATTCATTGCTGGGCTGAGGAACGTCTTCTCTCGTGATTTGCAATCACACAGCTCTGAGCTTTTGCTCTCCTAGCAGGTCTTGCTTTCAATCAGAAACCCCCAAGTCTGTTAATATAATCCTAATAGTTAAGGTAAAATATTAAAACACTTTCTCATTACTTCCTTCCCATTTCCTATGGCTTTGCTTTTAATAACACAGATTTTTATTATTATTTTTGCTTGGTTTTAGACTCATTAATTTTCTGTAATAGGTCTGCTCCATTTCCTTGAACCGTGAGCATGAAGGACCTGCATATTCAGCTCAGGTGATGACTTGAAACAATATGAAAGTGAGATGGTATAGAAAAGGTTGAAAACGTCACTTGTTCAGGCAGTGTTGCTCCATGGATTTCCAGGAGAGCCTGTTCTACCTCACAGGGCAGCCAGCCTCCACATATTTTACAGGTAAGAGCACTGCAGTGAGTTTGTGCTTTAGAAGGAACAGTGTCAAATATTGACTCAGCTGATGGTTTCAGGCAACAGACAGGAGATGCTTCCCTCAGAAGCATCCCAAATTAGTACTGGCTCTCTGCAGTGCAGTCACCTCAAGGAAAGCACATTTAGGGAGAGAAGTTGAACAAGATGCTGGTAAGACACACGGAAACAAGAATATCTCAGGGAAATTAATCTCCAAGGGAGTAGCACAGGTTTGCAAGCAACTAAAAAAATCTCAGGAGGATTCCCCTTCCTAAGCCAAGCAGGAACAGTCACCAGAGGCATTATCTGAGGGCAAACAGGCAGGCAGACAGCCAGCAGCCTTCCACCCACCATGCTAATGGAGGTGAGTCAGTTGTTTTCTTCCTCAGAGCTTTTGTGAGTGATTAATACAAAACATAAGCTCCTTTCATCATTGATTTATGCTCTTCTTCCACAGCTGATTGGATAACCCTTATCTTCAGCTGGTGTAACTCTGTCTCATCCCATTGATTTCCAACCTCATCTTTGAAACATGAAGTTTCTTTTCTCTTATGCCTATGGCTGGCTTAATTATTTAACTCTGGCATTGTAATTTTAAGTTTGTATGTGTAGTTTTGGAACTCTTTACAGGAGGGTATTTTATGGTTCTGAATATTCAGTCACTCCCTTTCTTACACACATAACTTTCATTAAGCCTCTCTGTAGCTCCTTTCTCTAAGACTGTCTAGTCCTAACTCTTCCTTGCTTTCTCCTGAGCTGCTCTCATCATTCCCCCGTTTCCTTGGCTATAATATCTTTCCCACAGTACGATCACTGGCACTCTGTACAGGTTCTTGCAAATAGCTAACACAGAAAACACATTGCCTGTCTTTGCCCTTCTATCCTTTGGCTACTACAAACTGGCATTTTGCTTGCATTTTTCACCTTTTTTTTTTCTTTTTTTTTTTTCATCTTCTTTTTAGCACAGCTGTGCAGCTGGCTGCTGGCTTCAATTATTTTTCTATTTTTCCACAATAACTCCCAGGTCTTTTTCCAGAGAATGGTGCTGGATTACTATTTAATTCAACACATACAATAGTTCTTGCATTAGTTTCTTGCTTGCAGACAAATTACTTGATGTGTGCTAATATTGAACTACATTTACCACCTGCTGGCTCAGATCATCTCAAATGATCCAAAGACTCTTAACTTCAGTTCCACTGTTCCCTGCATTCTGTCCACTCCTAATGCTAGTATTATATTCCACTCCAAAGGTTTATTTTTAGGACACCTCTGTCAAATTGTTTACACATGTTAGTTCCCATAACATTTCCTCCTTTCCAACAGCTTTTGACCCCAGGGACAAACTGAAGGCCTCTGTACATTACTTCTGAATGGTTTATAGCCATGACAAAGTAGAAGTGTGAATATGGGACAGGATAAACACAGGTTCCTCCTTCTGGAAAATTAAAAAATGAAGAGGGTACAATTTTCACAAGGGCTTAAAACCAGATAAGATGAGTGAGAGCAACTCTGAATAACTCCTGAGAAAATTCTACTCAGGGGTCTCACTGGGAATCCACTTTGTCTGTCATTAGGAATTAATGATTCTGGAAATGTTGATACATAAAGGCAATCGATGCACACTTCACTTCTAGTGTGCAAATGTATTTGAAATTATATCAGTCCCTTTAAGTACTCCGAAAAAATAGCATTAGTCAAATGTTTTTGTGTGCCAGTGGAGTATTTTTGACAGTTCCTACCTCTTCTTGTAACAGTTTAAATCAGGTCTTATCAGGATGCATCTATAAAGGGAGCGGCAGTGGGTCAAAGCAGAAGTCCTCCTAGACAAAATAATGATGATCCCTAGTCCCTTGGGCACCTGACTGCAAGGCAGCTGATTTCAGTACTACATGTACACCCCCTTTCAGTGGGATTTGGCCCTTTTTCAAAAGCTAAAATCCCCTGCTTTGCTTTACTTCAAAACAAAACAACCCAGGATAAAATTAGCAAAATGCCTAAAATCTGAAGGAAGAAATACCAAGACTGGAGATACAAAACATTCAGTTAGAATGGGGAAAGATTTTCCAAAATTACCTGGCTACCTGAAAATAAAGTCACCATTTCAGCCAAGGGACAGTATTTTAAAGGGTTATGAAGAAACAGCAATTTTTGACTTTAATATCCCAGTCCTTTAGACCTTTTCTGGAAGTGCTGGGAAAACATTTCCTACATACTTTCAGTCTTATCATGGAAAGTCAGACAGCTCAGGATCACATGGGTTGATAAGTTTTCAACCAAGTAAGAGTCAGAAATGTAAAAACAAAACACCCTGGGAAAGTTTCCCTCGTCTCACATTTACGAGAGAATATAGTACATTCCCCTGTCCAGTCTATAATTAAGATGAAAGGCATATTTCCATATAATTTGTGATTCAGTGCCATGGTTTGCATTCCGTGTAGACTGCATCATCTTGATTCTTCTAGTGCAATGAAACAAAACAAAAAAATGAAACTGGGCTTAGTAGTCAAATAGGGTGCATTATTACAGTTCAGACTGTTTTTAAGTCTGAAGAAACAAAGCCACTTGAAATGCTGACCTGAAGTGGGGCCTGGCCCCAGGATGGTGTCAGCAAAGTGGCTAAATAAGTAATAAAGCAACAGGAATGACTAAAGGGCTAGAAACTGAAAGCTTTAATACAAGGAGAATTAAAAAGAGGTGCAACATAAAACATAAACTGAAATTCCTGCTCACAGCTACCTCTAAGAAATAAAGTCCTTGCTCCCCAGAAGTCTGATGTTCCCATGTCTATGTAGCTCCTTTAGAAGACCCCAAAATGGGGTTGAGCACACACTTATATAGACTATGAGGGAATGTTCTAGAAAGCCTCCAGCCAATCATAGACTGTTGTGTAGTCTCTATTTGCATGGCCAAGTCCCATAAGCCTTTTCTTCTCCTTTACTTCTCACAACAGCTTGACAGGATGTTTTCTGTCTTGGCTTCTCAGTGTCCAGGGTCTGGTGCTGTTACCCTGCTGTGTGGCTGGTTCACAGCTTGTCCCTTCCATGACAGGCTGCTACAGCCATCTTTTCATAAAAATTGAAATGTACAGCCTCAACAAAACTCAGCAAAAAAACCCCTAGGGCTTCTTCATATAAAAACAATAACTACCATGGTTTGAAATATTTCCTTATGTTACTTTCTCTCTCTACTACCAGAGAAGCAGAGAAAGATGAAAAACTAGTAAAGATATCCTTACCCTTCATGTCTCCAACTGTGGTTTGGCTCGCCACGGCTGTTTCTGGGTCATAACATGGATGTTTAGATTGTCTTAATGTGCCAAACACATATTAGTTCAGCCTTTAACTTGGTGCAGGTCTGACTTACCACACCTAGTGTCATCCAAGTGTTGACCAAAACAGCCTCTTTTTCTGAGATCAGAAATACATTATGAGTGAGAATCACACAGAACTCGTGACCAACTAAAAAGGTTTAAAAAATGATTCTGCTTCTGCTGCAGTTCCTCTGACTTTAGTGGTGTTCAGGAAAAACTGGACACTTGAGTGAATCATAAGTAATTTAAGAGTTCTTGAGAAGACCTTCCCCCTTGACATCTCTGTGCTAGAAATGGCAAAAGAACAGTCTTTCTCATGGTAAATCAGTATATCTGGTTTTTTCCAAGCCGGGATGAAAAATAGCAGAAGACACCCACATGTAAACAACTCAAAAGAGAAAATAAGTTAAGAATTTCTTTAACCCCAAACACAAGTTTTATGCTGAGGCCTATGCTGGTACCTTTTTTTATATAAACTTGCTTGTCCATCATTGTAAGAGTCTGCATCCCAAGGAGAAGTATGCTCAAAGTCTGATATCTGGTCGTAGTTCTGTGAGAAATACAAATGTCAAGACACATGGAGAAACCACAGAACCCTTCAAACATAGATTCTTTCATGCAGATACACCATTTCTACTGGGAGCCCAGTCAAGCCAGTGGAAAAATTGGAGATTTGCCAGTGCATTGAGGGCCCATGATGATGAAGCTTTACCGCAGTGTCCTTAACTTGGGTTAAAGCAGCTCTGAGAGTGGAGAGAAGGGAGAGAAATGCTCCTTGTCTTCCTTTTGCACAGAGTGAGAACTCAGTGTGCCTCCTCTTGCCTTCATAGCAGCTATTCTGGAGTTTTAACACTCCATTTTGGCTTGACAATATTCCCAGCTGAAGAGATTCTCATAGTTTAATTTTTTGTTTGCTAGCAGTGAGAGAATTTCATTCCTGCACTCCCCCATTATTCCTTTAACTGCAGCTTCCACACCAGGGGTGGTCCATCAGCACCAGGACAAAAAGTCCACTCAGTACACAGAAAAGCAGAAGTGTTTGTTAAGAGCCACTGCACCACTTTCTGTTGGATGTGTTCTGAGTGGACATTTTCTTCTGGTGCTGATAGCCCACCACTGGTGCCAAGGAACCAAGGAAAGGAGAAGTGGGGGTGTGTGTAGTGCTCTGGAAATTATGTATGACTGACACATCACCACCTGCTGGGTCCCAGATAAGGGTCAGTGTGTGGCTGTACAGCTGCAAGACCTGGCCAAAGAATGAAAAATTTTAGCACCTTCCTGCTGAGAAAGACCAAGTGATTGCACTTCTGTTGCTGGCTATGAGAAGGGCACTCATTCCTCACTTTCCTCTCCTGCCCTTCTTGTGTTTGTCAGAATAAGAGGGATTCAGGCAGAGGGTTCCTGCAGATGCCCCTGTGAACAGCAATTTGGTGGGCTCAGGAAGGGGAGAGCAGGCAGAGATATGGAAATGGAGGAGTTGCCTGAGGAAATCTGGTTTCTCACATGAGATCACTTAGGGCGCTTATTGTGCAGGAGAGCCTCCCTCTGAGTAACACACCTGTGGTGTCTTTGGACTTATTTCTGATAAAGGACTGCAAAAAGGAAGAACAGATGCAGGAGGAGAGGGCAGGAGGAGCAATGCTTCCATGCCAATTGGTGCATTGCTTGGTTTTGTTGAAACCCTGTCAGTGTCTGTGACAGGCAAATCTGAGAAGTTTGAGTTCAGATTCAACTTGTGTAAGTATTCAGAAGTTTAGATGTTTATCTGAATAACATCTAAACTACACAAAGTAACTTCTTGACACTGCTGTGTTGGGATGGAAATCTTGTAAGAACAGACTTTCTTGTGACATTTCCAGCACTCTTGCTTCCTGTCATGGCAGTGAAAACAGCAGTCCTCATGGTATTTCAACAATTCTTCTTCTAAATGGAAACCAGAAGTGGAGGGGGAGGTAGAAATATATAAGACCTCTCCAAAGTTTGGAAATCTGCTGCTTGAGTTTCATTCTAGAAAAATTTAGGGTTCAGAAGCTTTCAGATTTTTTTTCCCAAACTTCTCTATGGAATAGCAAGCACAGAAGAGGAACTAAAAGCTCTATTGAATGAAAGGGTGGAATCAAACCATCTCCCTTTTAGTATTTTAAAAACCCCAGAGATATTTGATGCAGTTGAAAGATAGCATAATTGAAACAAATAAAAGAAAACATTTTTTTACATAGTTTATACTTGACTTCTGTAGCACATGACTGCAGGATATTATTGAGGGCAAAAGCTTAAGGATTTAGGAAGTGCTGGGTCATTTATATGGATCATAAAAATATTCACTGTCATTTTGGATACTGCTATATCAAAATATTTGCAAGGGATAGAAACTCATCTGCCTTATTGTGCAAGCTAGATTCTAAGTGAAGGGCATTAAGGAAAAAAACCTGTCTTTTAATAATCACTCTTCTCCTGCATATAACAAGAGATGATATGATACTAAAATTCCAATTCCAATCCAATTGCTTCCCATTCTGTAAATGTGCTGCATTAGAGGACCAGGATATGGAAACTGCAAGTGCCAGTACCAGGGTGGTTTCCTCTAGACATAAGCTTCTGTTCACAATAAATATCATACTTAACAACTCAGTAATGGCTATGAATTCCTATGTCTTTAACACAGATTTTTAAAACTCCATGTATTTTAGTTCAACTTAACTCAGTGCTTTGCAGGAGATATAATTAAATTGTTATAGCAATTTTTTCCAGGCTTTAGTATTTTATTCCTTGAAAAAGCACTGCAAAAAGAAGATTTCAAACTTCACAACAGACAGTGAGTTAAAATATGATGTATTGTGCCAGCTGTATTGAGAAATTAAACAGAACAATTAGTAAGTTTATAGAGAGCTGTGTGGTAAATCAACAAGAAAGCAGAATTGCAGCTCTGGTATTCAGAATTTCTATACCTGTTAGTAATACATTGTACCTAAGACAGTATCTCTTTCCTGTATCCATAGATGTATTTAGGTGTGAACATCTATAACAACGATTCTCAAAGGAAAAATTTATTTGGCGACAAGAACTGGTCAGAGAAACAGGATTCCTATCTCCGGTGGAAAATGCAGTATTTCAACATTGGTTTTCATTTGAATCAGAAGTAAAAACTAAAATATTTGTGTTTCCTCATAAACAAAAGTTTGCTTCAAATTCACTGAAGTGTTTCATTTTGATAGCATCAGCTTCACGTGACATTAATTATCTTGTTAATAAATTTTTAATTAACTATGTTTGAACACTATAGTATATTTTATTTTAATAGCTCAGGTATTGTAATTCATATATAATTCACTAAAGACATTGTATAGCTTTAATATTAAAATTTAAATTCTAATACCATTTTAAACAATATCAAAGTATTGTTCCTTACCAACATGAAAACTTTTCATATGAAGTTCCTTGGAAGTGTTCAAGGCCAGGATGGATGGGGCTCTAAGCAACCTGGTCTAGTGAAAGGTGTCCCTGCCCACGGCAGAGGGGTTGGAACTGGATGATCTTTAAGGTGCCTTCCAACCCAAAACATTCTATGATGTTCAAAATTATACATTCTCAGATTTCTCATTAACAAACATTGCTAATATTGCATATTTCATTTAAAAAATTTAAACCCTTAAACAACAATTTTCCATCAGAAATCATTTCTACTAAAATACTTTCATCCAGCTTTTCTGAAAGTTTTAAGCCACTTTCCTAATGCAATCACAACTGATATAATTCAGTGGTGAGGAAAGCTAATGCACTTGTTGTACTAGAAGCAGTAATGGAGAAGCACTCATTAAAGCAAGAGAAAAATGGAAATGATGATTGCAGATAGCCTGAGGTTACTGTCTGGTACAATAACACAGTTCCTCTTTGCACAGTAATGAGCAAACCAGATGTATCCTGTAACAAGGAGAGTAGGAATACAGTTAGTTCAGCAAGGTATTAAGCTGAATCTCAGTTATCTAGAAAGTTTCTGAACAAAAATACTCTTTCTCTACATCTTGCTGATTGAAGAAATCTCCCTAGATTATGTATTAACATTTGCAACCACAATAACACCGTAATAACATCTTGGGGCTGATTCATGTTCTTATCCCTCTGAAGTTCTGTCTTGTTCACAGATGATTCTGTCTGGGGGCTGAAAAAGCTGTAGCTCGTGCAAATCTTTGTATCTATATAGATATCTACATCTAATCTACATTGATTTATCTACTTATCTGTATATCCATCTAGATATCCATCTATTGATCTGTTTCTATGCATGTCTATGTCTATACCTCCATCTGTGGTAGATCTATGTGGAAGATAATTATTTGTACCTGTCTCCTCTTCCCGGCGAAAGGATGCTTGGCACAGGCAGACTGGGAAAACAGGGAGGTATTTTGAAAACTCCTTCCTCAAACCCAGCTCCTGGGGGGTTTTCCTGAGGCCAGGCACAGGGAATTTTTTTGCCCTGAGCAGTGGTGCTGCTCTCCTATCTAGCAGGGCAGTAGCTGCCTATGTTCTGAGACTCTTGAGCCTTTTGGAGTAGCCCGAAGGGTGTCTCTGCAGGACATGCTGCAGAGCCCACTCACCTCTGCAGAGCCCACTCACCTCTGCAGACCTGAAGCCTGAGAACTGCCAGTCTGGGCTTGAACTAGAAGAGGAAGGAAGTGAGGGCTGTCACCAGAGTGGAAGGGTGGGGAGAGGCAAATTCTTGGGTGGGGTTTATCATTACAGGCCAGAGTCACCTGCTGAAGTGGCATTTCCTTGTGGTCACATCTCTTTTTGACATAAATGGCTGAGGTAAGGGTTGATATAAATGGACAAATCACAGTTATGTAGACTATTCTGTATATAGTACTGCACTGCAGCTATAGCAATTTGTACCACAGTGAGCCAGTGCATACCTTTAATTAATTGTTTGCTTTGACTCCAAGGCTTTTAATTTCATACTTGCTTTGCCATATACTCCTGTCATCTGTCAGCTCCTCTTGCCCTTCACATTCACTTTTCTACTTGATTTCCACTGGATCTTTATATTAAAGATGCTTTTTTACCCCTACATTTAAACAACTCACCTTCTGCTAAGCAACTTTGTTCTCATGATGACATTTAAGGAGAAAGATGGTGGGCAAAAGTAAATGCCAGTGTATGTTCCTGTGTTTTGTATTGCACAGTAAGGCTAATGTATATTTGAAAACAGTGAAATCCAAATTGGATAAGGAAAGCAATATATGAAGGTCTATGCATAAACTTATGTTTCTTTGGAGCTAAACTGAGTTTTGATGGTAGTTTGATGGAATAAGTGGGATAATGGCAATTCACAGAGGGAAGAAATCTAGAGTTTTAATTGTGTTGTTTAGGAGAAGAGTCTACAGAAATCAGCATAGTAACAGCAGGAATGAAGCTTGTTTTTGTGGCAATGTTATTCTTTGTTTAAACACTTCAGTATGATCCCTCTATGAATTAACTGCACCAATTCTCAAGTCTTCAAGGACTGAGAGCATTTCAAGGTCGATCTTTATTATGGCAGTGAACAGAGACTTCACAGCTAAAGCTCAATTGAGATTTCCAGTCATGGCAGGAACTAAACCTTCTCAAGGAGCATAAGACTGCAGCATATAGCATATTCCTCTCAAAATTACATCATTGGTCTCAGTACTGAATGTATTCCCTGAGAATTTTCTGTCGCATCTTTTAGTTTTTCATTAATTATAAATATTTTAAGATTTTCCATTAAAAATGTGTTAACCTTTCTAATGGCCTCTCAAAAACTTCACAGTTATGAATCTTTAAAAATAGAACAGCTCCTAAACTGGAACAAAATCCAGAGCACAGCTTATCTTTCCATTTACTCAGGTAGACAAGACAATGCAAGTTCTCCAGGAGAACTGGATTTTATTCTTGGCTAACTGGAGACCAGCATCCCAGTTTGTAAAGGGAAGGAATGGTCCCTATTTTCTCTCTTGAAGAATACATAGAGTTCTCCAATGTAGTTACCAAAGCAGGGTTTTCCCAGTCACCCAACATGTTTTTACCCACTTGTAGTTCTGCTGCCTGTCTAAATCTGGAGCCATGTCTAATGCCATATGTGAGGCTCCAAGGGCACCTCTTGCCTATCTACAGATTAACCTTCCAGTTTAGCTCATCCCTAGGGAGCTGGGCCTGCTTAACTTGAAGGAGAGTCGGTTTTGAAGGACTTGACAGCAGTGCCCATTAGCTATGGGGAGGGTAAAAGAAGGGAATGTGGGGCTTCCAGCACCTTCCCGTGATGGGAACATGAGTCAACACATGTGTTGAAACAGAGCATTCAGCCTGGGTATTAAGAATAATATTTTTCACTACGAGGACAGGCAGTTGAACCAGCTGCCCAGAAAGATTGTGCAGCCTCCACCTCTGTGGGTTTTGAAGATCCTATTGAATAAAGCCATAAACAACCCAACTGTACTTAATCAATAACCCTGCTGCCTGCAAGGGGCAGAACTAAATGATGTCCCTCCAACCTAAGTTATCCTATGATCCTGTCTTTTACATGTCAGAACTTTTTACTTTACTCTTTAAGAAAATAATTTTTGTAAACCTAATGTCATATGAATCCCTTTTAATAATGAGTGACACAGGAAGAAATTAATTTTGCCAAAATAGTATTGCCTGAGAATGGACTACACTTAGGCACAATGGGAGGAAGTAGTTTTTAATTTTCTGCCAGGGCTGTTGCCTCACTAGCCCAAAGTCTGCAGTGTTCTTCTTCCAGCTCATCTAGTCCACTGACAATGACTTATACTGTATCTGTAAAAAATACACCTAAAAGGCATGGTACAACTATATATTGTGCCTCAGTTCCTGTTGTCAAATGGTCAAATGACTTTGTAAGAACAAAAAAGGGCAATCTCCTTTAAGTGTCTCTCTTTTTCTTCCTTTTCTAGCTGCCCTGTATTGTTTTCATCTAACAGATTTCCCTGCCCCTTCTGCTCTGTAAGATTATATTGGCTTTGAGGAACAGTAGGTTTACTTTCATTTGTGCTGTTTGGCAGCTGGTCTCAAAGATGTCACATCAGGCAAAACCAAAACACACTACTCAGAACACAAGTCCTGGACAGCATCTGAAAACTTTTCTCAGAAATGAAATTATTACACTATTTTGACTTTATTTATAATTTTTGTGTAAGCATTCATTTATCTAAAAGCCAAAAATAGTTGAAATTCATGGAAGGAAAGAACATATTTTACTTTTTATGTGTTGTACTCACATTTCATTTTAAAATAATCTTTTTCTCCTAAAGCAGGGGGTTCCTGCATTTATATTCTCTTCATAGATTCACATAGAATTTTTGACATTTTATACAGGCTTATGTATAAAAAAGGATTGCATGAAAAAAGAGGAAGCCATGTGCTGGTTTTGTAGGCATTTTCTTTACATTCAGGCAGGATCATCTAAACTTTATCTGAAACATCAACCTGAGAAATCCTAGAGCAGAACTTTACAGGAAAATATGGTATGCTGATGGAGAGAAAGTGGTCCCAGAAGAAGAAAACTGTAGGGGTTTTGAGTTTGCAAAGAACAGAGGAGCATTCAGAAATCATGATCTGTTTTCAGTCATGAATATCTTGTAAAACTGGATTGAGGCGTGTTATCTTCAAGCACATGAAGCTACCGATTTTCTAGTGGTTCTTTCTTCTCAGCTATAGAGAGCACTCTTGAAAAAGCTAAAATAAGAAATAATTAAACAATTTGCAAGGATAAAAGGAGAATACTTGAAGTTTAGTCATTCCAACTGATAGATTTTTCCCTCTGATTATGGTCAGGAAAAAATGTCTTTCTTAGGACTTTTCCTAGTGCTGCTGTAGGTATCCCTTTGAAGTAAAATAGCCCAAAGCCCAAAGGATCAGTCAGATTATAATTTGTAGAGAGTGCTTTGAAATGCCACAGTTTTTTTATTTAACTCTCATTTAATGTGAGCTTATTGAAAAAAAGATGCTTTATTGTCACTTTCAGATGGAAGAAAAAAGAAGACAAAATTTTCCTTAATTTTTTGAAATAGTCTCATGAAACTACACAGATTTCTTAAAGGTGACCTACTGAATACTGAGGCGAGAATTTTTCCATTAAGAAAGACAGATATTTGATTTGATGCCTTCTCCATATGCACAACACCAGGGAGAAGAGAAGCCCTCCAGATTCTTTAAAAAAACTGGTGGAACACTCCTTTTCTATGTTTTATCGCTCGGAGAGAGAGTATATCCCACAGAAACACCATTCGTCATTCCTAAGTTACTGGGGATCTGCACTACTCTACCATCTACTCAGAGCTGTGGTTACAAGAAACAGTGGAGTCTAAGAAATTTAAAACCTGACCTTCACCTGGTATAAATTGACAGATTCTATTGAAATCAGTGCCAATTTCTCGCCTGTGATTTATTTTTTGGCGCAGAATGTTTAAGTTTAAACGGGGCATTTGAAATTCAATGTTAAGTTTCAGGAGCACCTACACATATGAAAATGTTTGTGTAAATTAGAAATAAACAACTACGCAAACTTGCATATGTTCTCATCTGTTTGCCTTTCCATCTGTACATTTTCAAATAAACTCTTTGGGATTTGAGGATTCATTACCAGCTGAGAAAAACTGACACCCTGAAGACTGGTCTATTTAATCCAAAATCCATTATCCCAGGGAAGCTTTTTCATTGCTTGCGTTTCCACTAAAAAATTGAGTCTACGTGTCAAAAAATGGGTGCAAGGATTTTGTTGGTGCTGGCTGGCTGGTTTTGGTTTACAGAGGGTGTTTCTAGGGAGATAGTGCCCTGTATGTTGCCAGCAGGCTCATTTGGCTCGTCTAGCAGCAATTAATTTAGTTTACAAGTACAAGATTACAGCAGGGGGTAGTAGCAGAATTTAGAGAAGCGCAGGAAAGGAAGAAGCTGCAGCCGAAACGACTTGGTACCCTAAGCAACACAAACAACAACAATAACCAAAGAAGCAGAGCCAGGCAGGAGCTGGACTGTCCAGGATACTCTCCTGAATGCAGTGCATAGCAGTCGTGAGCATTCAGGCAGCAGAATGGTCCTTGTGCAACCAGGGGAGAAAAAACAACAACCACTGCTGGAAACTGCAGGGACGTGGAGAGCTCTCTTTCCCAGGGTGAGGGCTTCTGCATACCACACCCAGCATCAAGTGTTTTGAAACCAACAACAAAGCCCTGCACAACAAAAGGAGAACAGCTATAACACTAATAATGCTAAAATAAGAAGGCTTTGGCACCTTCCTCTGAGAATCTATACAGAATGCAATGGTGCCAAGTATCCAGTGATCTTGGCCAAAACAACTGATGGCAAGAGCTGAGTGAATCATTTCCCAGCAGAACACCTTCTGCTTATATTTGGTTCTGATGTGTGTGCTCCAGTGGGATACCCAACAGCCCATCACAGCTTTTTCAAATACCTTTTCTGTCTAAATGCATTTTTGTTAACCATCGTATTAATCAATTTCACTTAAAATTTGAACTCTGCAGCTATTAGGCTATTAGACATTGCATCTTTTAATTCACAGTGTGCTGCATAAGATTATCCAGAGTTATTAAGATATTAAAAAGCTAGCTAGATGCAAACCTGCATAACTTTGGAAGCCTTTTTTTGGTCAGCTCAAAGCCTAGACATTTGCTTGGGTGCATGTGCATTGCAAGCAAACAGAGAGATGTGACTGAATCTGAAATGGATTAATTAAAAATGCAAATGAATATGTCCAGAACAGCAAAACAGGTATACTCTTAGATAAGTTTAACAAAGTGCTTAAATTCTTTGTAAAACCAGTGTGAAATTAGACTTAAAGCTATGCTTATGATTCATGGCCCATTTGCAGGAGCATTTGTGGGGAGGCTTTTTTGCTTTTTAGCCAACTCCACTTATTAAATTACAGTTTCTGCACAGCCATATTTTTATTCTCTTTATTTTGGGTTGGTTTTAAAATGACAGGCCGTAAAAGATTTCATTTGTCTTTAGAAAAGTCCAACCCCAGCAGCTCTCAGGAGCCATTGATTTATGGCGTCCTGCCTTCACGATCTTGCAACGAGCATTTGTTCTGATGATGTGATGTTTGTGATTTCATATCCTGCTGTGGAGCTTCAGTGTGAGAAGGCGTATTTTGGAACTAAGATGACCTGGAATGCTGCCTCACCTACTCATGCAGTTTCAGGTCCAATGAATTGATTTAATCTCTTGCTCTTAATAAAAAACAGTTGTTATTTTTCTTACTCTCCACTGGATTCATAGACTGCATCTATAGTGGTATCAAGGAAAAAAAAAATGAAAATAAGTGTGTAAGTGTAACTTACACAAGTTCATTATGGCCAGACTGGCTTTCAACAATGTTTAGCTATCAGAACATTAAATAATGTTAATATTTAGTCATATCTATTTATCCATTAATTGCACAGAGAATCACTATAACTAGAGATGACATCTATAGCTATCTGGTCAGAATTCCCCTTGTTGCATCTTGTGACCAAGCTGTCAGTGTGTTCCTCTGAGTTGATGTCCACCTTGTCTGTATGCTCCCATTCCTTAGCTAAAGAGAACAAAAAGATATTCAATCACCCTTTTCCTGGTACGACTGAATGAATGCTGTTCCCAGCCTCTTCTCATACATCATGTGTTCCAGACCCCGTGTCATCTTGGTGACCTCCCCTTGCCTCTCCATTGTACATCCCTGGCCTTCTTGCAGGGAATGCAACACAGAACATATTTCACTCTCTTACTGAAAAGTGGAGACTATAAATGAAACTATTTGGGCAAACATTTGGTAGGATTGATTGAAGAGTACTGTCTCTGGAAATCTGCTGCACCAATTGTCCACCTCTTTTCCCATAAAATTTTATTTGCTTCAAATAAATCAGCCTCCTCTTTACTTCCACCTTTAAAACAAACCAGGCAAGAAAAAAATAAAACGAATACTTAGCAGTGCCACCTGCTAAGAGACATTTGTGAATGGGTGATTCAAGAACAGTCAGCCTCTAATCTCAGATGAACTCACAAAAGTGGGAATTAGCATTTCTGCTGTGCCTCTATTTACCTTGTATAAATATTAGTAGATATATTACTATAATTCACCACTTGATCCCTGACATTGTCTGTTTTCAGGATGCACTGACAAAGAAATAATGGCACCAGAGGTACAAGTCAGCAAACGAAGAGGGGTGAATCCAAGGATGAGGCAGACTGAAACACTTTCACAGAGTATGGCTGGTCTGAGTGGGTAAACAAGAGGGGAGAAATGAGCATCCTACTGCAGAAAATGCCTCTGAGGAGCAGCAAAGGATGGGAACAAAGCTTCTGGAGGCAGGTTTTTGCCTGAGTTATGCTTCTTGCTGAGCTCCCCATGTACTGCACTATGATTACTTAAGCTCACAGTGGAATACAATTCACTTACTGGAGGTCCTCCTGCATCAGGTATTATCTTTGCTGAGTCTGTCACACTCTATTTGGTGTGCTTAGAAGGGAAATAATAGAAATTCTACAGGTGCAGAATCTGGTACCAGCAAAGAATGAAGGTGCTGTTCTGAACACTGTCACATCTACAGACATGCTGATGGAAACAGCAATGAAACGAGGTACTCAGCAGGGAGAATAAGAAAAATCTACTGATAAAAGTAATATCTACACTTTCACATTTTCTGAGGTTATTTAAGACGAAATTGATTTCAGAATAAGGAAATACTGATCATCCAGTAAGGGCTACTTCCCCACTCTGGGATCTTCTAGTCCTTCACCTCTCACTCTCTCTTTCACATGCCATGTGTTACACTTTGTCCTTCTCTTCAGTCACACATTTTCAAAGAATGCCCTTGGCTGTATTTGAGCACTAAAACTTTGGCATTCTTGGCATACTAAAATGACACTCAGAGTAGAGGAGAAAGCAACAATTAATCAAAAACGGTGCCGGGTGGAAAAACTTCTCATCAAATCCATGCATTCCTTGCAGTGTGGCTCCTTTCCCTACAAGCAGGAGCAGGACCAGTGCTACCCCACAGATTGCAGAGGCTGCTGCCTGGAGCAGGGGCTGGCAAAGGCCAGGAGGGGTATCTGTCAGTAATGTGTGCCCACAGCACAGATCTGTAGTGGGTTTTTTTGTTCTCTCAGTCCTGGGTGTAGGAGCCTCTGACAGAAAGCAGGTTATGTCTCTGGATGGCAGAGTAGCTGGATTCAAACACTGCACTTTGCTCACACAACTCTCTCTTCCCTGCAAAGAGAAGGCAATCCTGCAGAAAAAGCTTGTGTCATGCTGGCTGGCACAAAATCATGACAGACCATGTCAAGGACACAGTGCACTCAGTTATGGCTCAGTCACGATTTACTTGCAAAGCACTTTCATATTCTGAGCATTGTAGAGATAATAGAGTTATTGTTGCTCTTCTTTCTGCTGTGATTCCTGTAAAGAGCAGATATAGTGGGGACATGAGAGAGTTTTGTCTAAACAACATCTACAGTTTTCTTACTATTCTCAAATTCTTTTGCCATTTGCATTGGAGTTACCTGCATAAAAAGGTCACCAAAATCCTCTCTTGCTTTTCAAGTTCATTTTATCCTTCAATTTTTCTAACCATATTATCTTCTGTTGCAATCACTATTTTTTGTAGGATTGTATCTGTACGGAATCATTTTCAGAAACTGCATTTACATAGCAAAAAGTCATAATCCATTGACATGTCCTGCAATAGGAGTATGCAATGTTCTTCATTAACTACAGGACTGTGCATTCATATTCAACTTGGTGTTTATATTAAACATTTATAGTTGTCGGTGTACCTTGTTATTTAAATTCTATGTAAGCAAAGTGAGCTAAATCTAGTGATGGAGACCTGGTGCTAAACAAACTTTACCAGCAAATAAAGCATTAATCATAGGCTGTAAATATCAAACCATTTCCATAGCACTTTGCAAAGATTTTCAGAAGAATCACAACACACAGCCTAGCAGCCTGTAAGAAGGAAACTGCAAACAAGAAGTCATATTCCCTGTGTTTATTTAACACTCAGTGAGATTCCATCTGGCTTCTCTTTTACCATCTCCAGAATATTAGTCATAGATTTTTTCAGGCCAATTATAAAAGATGTCGATTTTATATACATTAATATTGGGGTAAATAAGGATTGTTTTAGGTTTTAAAATTTATAAACGCCTGTAGGTCTAAGGCACATATTTACCCATGTCTACTGTACTTGATTATCCTTTTGAATGAGTTCAGATAGTACATTGTGTAATTAATTTTTTTAAAAATTAACAGTTATATCTTCCCATCCTACTCTTTCAACAATGCCCTCCTTACTCTTTTCTTGTTATAGCCTTCTGTCACTTTGAAAGTCTTCTTAAGACCTTGTTTGCTTCAGCACAGAACTGATAAGAAAAGCAAATGTTTACATTGTAATTGGATGCTGGGAAAGCAGAACTGCAGAAAGCACCAGGAAGATAATGGCATCCTTTCTCTGAGCAAGTCCTACCTTATCATTGGAGAAATACCTCTGGCTTCAAGGGAAGAAGAAACTGCCCTTTTAGTTAATATTAGCTGGGATTTAGTACTTCTAAATACAGCTGCCAATAGAGGAGATTTTCATTATAATTTGAGTTTATAATATGAAACACTGCCCAGTTTTTAATTTGTCATGAAATATAATGAAATTGCAATTAATGCTCTCTTTCTATGACCTACAAGGTCAGTTTGACACTGTGAATAGTTAAATCATCCTTGGCAAGAGTGCTAGTCTGGCATAAACTCTATAATGAGAAATTCAGATTACTAGCATCATCTGAAATGTGAGTGCCCAGCACTTAATCTAGGACCATTTGGTTTTGCACTGAATAGTAAAGCCTTATCCCTGTCATTAGGGATGCACACCAGCTTAATTGGTTTGACTTTAGATATTTGCCTTTTAATTGTGCCTATTAATATCTGTTCTTTTCAATAAACAGGCATTTGCAAAAGCTTCCCAGCTCTGCTTCTTCAGCTTTTTTAGCTCTGCTGCATGGGCGGGAGGGACTCAGTTCAGCTGGCTTTGCACACCAATCAGTAAAAATGCATGAACTGTCCCTAAAGGCCTTAAACCACATTTCAGGGAAGAAAACAGAAACACAAAATCTGGCCCTTTCCCCTTAATGGTCCTCAGATTTTCAATGATTGCCTAATTTAAGTCTTCAACACTAAGATCATCCTCTGATACTCTGGCTTAATAAAACCTTCCTCGGAGAACCAAATTAGAAGTGCCACAAGGGACAGTTTATGGAGCAGAATGCTACTGACTATGAGTAAGGGTATTAGTATCTGGCTCTGTGCTGTTTGGGCCACTTTCTCATCTATGACTTGTGCTGCTCTCCTCCTATACCTGCAGCACTCAACTCAGTCGTGGCTCTTGCACTGCTATGCAAAGTGAGTTTCTCCACTGCCTCTGGAGCATCCCTAGAGACAGAAGCATCACAGAGGCAGCTGTGGTCCACCTGCTGTTCCAGGAAAGAAGTTTGTTGAGCCAGGAATAGCCGCATTTTGCTTGCCCAAGTGACTGCTGCTGCCACAGCACAACCTGTTGGTTCCATCTTTCCAGCCCCTTTCACCCACCTGCCTCATGGAGGAGCTGATGCAGCCCTGCAGGAGCTGCACAGAGGAGATGGCACCAGGAAAGGAAGGGCCAGGTAGCTCCCCTTGTAACTCCACAGCTTCGTGTGGCTTGGCTGTATTGCCATACGTGCCTTCATCATTAAAATGTATGTTGGTGTACTTAAAGAATTTAGTCTCAATAAAAAAATGTCTTTATAGCTGTATAATCTCTTTATGAAATGTCAGCGTATTTTAAAGGTTTGTCAAAGAGGCATGGAAAGAACCAGAAGGGTTTATATCCACAAAACAACTAAAACTCAGCTGCTATCCATACCCCACCCATGTACTATCTTGAAACAATTTGTGCTATTTCCTTTGTTCTGTATTTGAAAACAATGCTGTACATACTGTATAAGGAATAAAATAATTAAATGTATTCATACACTAATAAAAGTCCTGTAAAGAATGATTCTCATTTTTAATTTGACTCTCACAAAACAGATGCATTCCCATGAAACATTGGTGTCTAGCCAATTAATTCATTCCTTAGTATGTTCTTTTAAGTATGTGTCTAAAAGTGTGTGAAGAATGAAGGCAGCTGCTGACTAGGTCATTCCTTCAGTGTTAAATTAGTATTGTTTTCCAAATACATTCTCTGTTAGATGATACCATTATATTGGATTTGTATGGCAAGGTTATGGTAATGGGGGTACTACAGGAGTGACTTCTCTGAGGAGCTGCCAGAAGCTTCCTAGTAGGACTTGTGACCCTCCTAAGGAACCCACGCAGGAGCAGTTCATGAAGAACTGCAGCCCACGGGAAGGACTCACATGGAAGAAATTTGTGAAGGATTATCTGCTGTGGGAGGGACCCTATACTGGAGTAGGAGAAAGACTCTGTTCCCCGAGGAGGAAGTTGCAGCACGAAAAATATGACATGAACTGACTGTAAGCCACTCTTCCACCTCTCCCTGTGCTGGGGGACAGAAGGCAGGGAATCAGCAATAAAGTTAAGCCTGGGAAGAAGGGAAGGGTGGGGGTGTGACATGGATCTGGCTCTTCTCCTTACCTGCCCTTCAATTCCACGCAGCAATTGGCCTCTACTAGGAGTTGGGGGCAGGAGAAAGGGAACCAGCTGGAGCAGGACCCATAAACCAGCAGAAGATTATTTTACTCAAGACCATTGTGGTTTCAAAGGGAATTATTTTTTTGCTGCTTGCCTGGTCCCTAACAAGCTGCAATATAAACCTGTGGGAAAGGCAATATGGTTTACAAAGTCACTATGCTATACATCAAATGTTCTTGATGAGACAGAGGGTCCTGGGATAGATGGTCCAAAAGTGCTGGAAGCATGTTAAGGGTCTGTACATGTGTTTTATGGACCCTGATCTCACATAGAACTAAATGTAAAGAGATGGTGCCAGTGAATTATTGACCTCTGTGGAGCAACTAGGAGCAATCACAGAGCAAAAGCAGATGTTCCATGTGTGCAAGTTCATGGGCTGAACTATGACACCTCTCAAATGTTCTGATTTGTTTTGTGGGGCTTTTTTTTTACTGTTCCTGCAGCAATATCTTATGGACATTTTTCTGCTTGGAGTCTAAAGAAATGTCTTTGCTTTGGTTTTCCACTTCCTGTTGTTACTAAAAATTTTATAAGTTTTTAATTTTTCAAACTATTCATGTTTAGAAGTGTATGTAACAAAGCTGAAAGACTGTGGTAGCACGGTGAATATTATGAAGGTTCCTTGTAAAATATGTTGATGTCCTAATCTTGTTGATTTTTACATGTATCAAAGTGCTATGATTAATTTGCAACTAAATAAGTCTTTCTGCTCAAAATATTTGACTCTGAATCAAGCAATAAATTTAAAGTGGGGGGATATATAAAGTATAAATGGATGGTGTCTGGAGTCTCAGCATCTTGGTCCTGTGACTGGTAGTGATCCCCATAGCAACAACAATGGAAAGGCAAGATTTTCTCAAAAAAAAAGAACTATGAAAATTTTGGTCAGGATAAGAAATCTCCATATTTTCTTCAGTGAAGATTTTCCTACAATTCCCTGTATGGTCACATCAAAATCAGTGGAAGAGGTAGGTAACCTGGAGGTAACACAAGCCACTCTTTGGCCAGCACATAGAGATAGGCAGAGAGAGTCTCTAGGACTAAAGCACACACTGCAGCAGATGCCAGGGAACTCTGATTTTCAGGGATCATCCCTCTGTGGGTGCCTGCACAGCCAGGGACATCTTTAAAATATACTTGGCTGTATAATAAAAGAGCAATGTCTTGACACATTTCCAAGTAGTTACTGGTAAATGGCAGCCCTATCCTGCTCTGGTCCCCAGTTGGAAGCGACAGGACAGCCCTGGCTGGAAGATCCTGACCCATAGGAATCCTCCCAGTCCTTGTGCCTTGGCCCCAGGACGCTGCTGTCCCACACTGTGCCCTAAAAGCTTTAATTGTGCCTGTTGCTTTTTTAATCCAAACTCATCCAAACCAAGAGTGTCTTCACCCTTTCAGGATCCACTCATGCAGAGTGATTTGCCCTTGCGCTCTCTTTTCCCACCTCCAGAGAGCTCCCCCCACCTGCCTGTCAGCTTCTCACTCTGAAATGTCCATGTGGAAAATGTATGGAAAAGGCAGTACTGGAGGTACTTGTGCTAATTTAACCCATCACACATTGTGATCCCACAGGTGGAAGTCAGCACGGCAGGATCAAGTAGCTTCAGGCACTTTTCAAGCTGTAGGCGCTTTTCAATCACTTCGGGTACAATTGCTGCCAAACAGCAGGAGGCAAGTTTGGTTTTACTAAGTGGTGCAATATGTGTTCCACTCTGGAGGATCTCACAGCATGATGGCGAAAATATGAATATGTTTTAAGTATCATCATCTAATTGATGCTACAAGTATATTATAGATGACAGCAGTGGTGTATAATGCTACCTAAGATCCATCCTAAGGTGGATTTTGAAGCCATCTCAAAGTATTTGAAGGTCATAAACACCAACACAGGGAGACAAATTACCTAGGGTAGTGTAATACACTTATAACAAGGAGAACTAGCATGCAATGGAACAAAGTAAAATTCAGGCTGCATATCAGGAAAATTTTCTCTAACAGCAAAGTCTATTAGTCTGTGGAATAGCCTCCCAGGGGAAGTGGTGGAAGCCCCACAGCCTGAGTCATTTAAAGCTAGACTAGAAAACATTCGAGAATAATCCTGAATTGGCAGAGAATAATCCTACATTGGCAGGGAGATGGAAAAGATGACCTAATAGGTCTTTTCCATCTCTAGCTTCTATGATTCAACCAAGGTATGTTGCTGTGTGCTATGTATCAGGGCATGCCCAGCCCATTAACTCCAAGTTCCACTTCAAAGTGGAAATCTTGAAATTTTACCTTGGCTGCTGCTAACTTTGCCATTTCAGCAGACAGTGAGAGCTTTGTGTTCTTAAAGAATTTGTTCGTTTTTAAAGCCTGCATAGAGAATGAGAATACGAACAATAAATTTTGAGCAAGTTGTGGTTTCTTTTAAGCAAGAAAGGTATTTTCTGTTTCTTCTGATTTTTTTTTCCTCCTTTCCAGCATGGCACCATGAGATGCAGCCCCCTGACCAGGTTCCAGATCTGTCTATATATTTCCACATCTGTTCCCTTCATTATCACATTTGAGTATCTGATATATATAGCCTTGCAGGGAGCAGAACTTAGGTCACAAGCAGGCATAAATCTTACAAATGGATGAGCATGTGAGTCCACATCTAACACTGCTTATATGTGCCAGTTAAATACATTAACTCCATGGACCAGCCTCTCAGCTTGGTGTAAATCACTGTAGCTGTACATTCTAAGGAGTGGGACAGTTTTAACCGTAGTAGTGTGACTTCTGATGTGGTGCTCCTGAAAGGCACTGGAAAAAATCCTCTGGCCAGGTCCACCTTGCATCACTCACACTGCACAATGTGAATGTGATCTGCCTGGAAGTGGCCTGCAGGGCACATCCCTGCCAGGAAGGCTCCGTGTTTCCAGAGAACTGCCAGATGCATCACCGCTGCTTCCCGAGCCCCAGTGGAGTCAGGGAAGGGCCAGCAAGTTCAGCAAGCAGAGCTCCTCTCTGGTAACACCCAAGCAGCAGCACAGCTCTCTGCTGCAGAGCAGTGGGGCAAGGAAGGGGCAGAGCACCTCGGCCATGTGTTGCTGAAAGTGCTCTGATGTTGTAAGAAATAACCCCTTTAACAGATGTCTCTAAGGAGATGGGTCCAATGCCCAGTGCTGATTCCAGCTACCCCTCACAACTGGGAAGTGACAGGAGAGATCCTGTGCCCCACAGCCCTGATTGTATTAAGGTTTCTAAGTCTGGCAAAGAAGGAAGAACAAATTCAGATACTAGTGCTCTATGCTGGCCTTGTTTGACTCAATATAGAGCACTTGTTTTTCTTGGTGAGGCCAACTCACCATGAGAAACACTTACCCAAGTGCTGTGGGTATTACTAAAAATTCCTGACATCAAAACTGGACAGCTTCCTAGTTCAAATTAAGAGTTACCTCAAAAGTGTGTCTGCAAGGCTGTCTTATGCTCTCAGCCCTGTGGAATCCATGAGCTGTGTGAGTGTGAGGACACTTAGCAATTATTTACAAGACAGAATGTGTCATGCTGGAGCAGTGAATACCCTTAGCTTCTCTAAGCTCTCAGATCTACCTTTCACTCTTCTCAACCCCTATGTTTAACAAGTGATATCTGGCTCCTCTTGTCTTTATAGCACACATGGCTCTTCGTCCCTTTCCAAGGAGGCCCCTATATTTTAATAGCTTTACTGAAATCACAGCATTTAAAGAACCAAAAAGTATTGCTTCTGACATCACATGAGAGAAAATGGTGTGAAAGGGAGGCTAGACTAAATTAACATAACTTTCCCTTTCAGGAAAAAGGTATCAGTAGAGAGGTGTGCTTAGGAAATTACTGCAAGATCCTCCATTTTTTCCTTGCTTCATATTTCTGTCACAGTCCCTTCTACTTGCCTGTTAACTTTCATCAGTCTATTTCTTTTTGAAGTAGCAGCTGTCCTTATTTATGGGATGGCTGACACCACTCCAGATGCTCTGTATCTAGAGGAAGAAGATGGTAAGAGCAACCATCCCAGGAGCTTTTAGTTGAAAATACGTATTTTGCACCTCCTATTGTGCACTGATTTCAACAGGGAGCCAGGTGAAGAGTTCAAGCTCATAAAGAAAATTCTCCAAGTCAGTACGTTTTCCAGGGAGCCAGCATAAAAATTATGTCTGGCTTCCTGTTTCTTCACCAGATATTTCAATGGTTAATAAGGACGGGGGTTTTTCCAACCTCCTCTAGTTTTGGCAGTGACTTCAGTGGGAGAGGGGTTATTCCAGCACTGAGACCATTTGGAAAATCTCACCTTAAATAATCAAATATAAATTAGATATCCAGGATATTATCTGTCACATCCAACATCAGCTGCAAGTGGATCAAATATAAGTCCAAAATAGGAAACAGTAATCTGGAGCACTGCTTGCTCTCAAAGCAAGCTTCAGTGCCAGCCATTGCCTCTCTTCTAATTGCCAGCTCAGGAGTGGTAACACAACACCATTCTGGTCTCTGGGCTACAGAATAAAAGCTTCTCCATGTGTTGAACTTAGGCTGTTCAACCTACTGATGGTGGAAAGGAGGACTTGTTAATGCTGGAGTGATAACTTGTAGCTTTTGCATACAAGGAAGTTGAACAACACCAGCATTTAGATGTTAAACCACTTCCATGGACCAATCACACTTTTGGGTGTGAAGGAACTGCTTAAGTTAGTGCAGCTACAGATGCTTTTAAAGTCTGGAAGTGAAAATTCTACATAGAGACGACACCTTTCCAAAACTGAGATGGGTGGCAAATGCAGTGTTAACTCTGACCACGCACCAGGGTAACACAGGTTGCTCATAAATAATTTTAGAGAATAAAAGGAAAATCAGAATGAGTGTCAGACATTACTAGAGCAATATATATCTCTGCAAAATTATTGTGCAGAGCGCTGTCATCTGAAAAGAGAACTTAAAGCAGGAAGAACATAGAGTGTCCTCATTTTTAATTTCAGTGCTTACTGCTGATTAGAAACTGTGAATGGTGGTTTCCATAATATTAGTTTATTATAGTATGCCTTTATTAACATAAATATTTCATTGTTCAATGAGGACATAAAAAAATAAATTGACATTTTGGCAGTCATTCAATGTTTTTGAGATCTATTTTATAAGGTATTTTACTGATGAAAATGTGTCTTAAAGCCTTAGCAATATGTTTGGCTTTGGTCTTTGGCAGCAAAAAAGCAGGAATCTGAAAGCCAGAAATGTCCCCAGAGCATGCATCTATATTCCTGCTGTAGGTCTTTAGAGTTCTCCTTTTACAGACAATTGGAAAAATGTTTCAGTGGCTGTTTTCTGATACATTTTGATTTGTATTTGAACAAATCTCACATTTCTACTGTCATGCATTCCCATGTTTTACCACGTTTTTCTTAAATGATTTTCAAGAAATTACATTAACTCTTCAAGCTGACAGAGCAAATATTGTCAACATAAAAGTTGAATGCTGATTTCACAGATATCACCATCTTAACTTTCCAGGGACTTCTGTGTTGACTAATGGAAAAACAGAATAGGAAAATCACTTATAGGCAAAGAAAATTTTATTTTGAAGTTTATGGAAGGCATCTTGTTCAGCTGCAGAGACTATCTGGAGATATGTATGAACATTAGCATTTCTTGAAACTCTCTGTATCTGGATATGTCTGAAAACAAGGACACATTAGATACCATCCAAAAAGCACATTGTGAGTAAGGCTTTTTTAGAAGTTTAATACTATACAGTGCTAACAATGAATGACAAAAGATTAATTCTGCACACTGGAAGTACATTAGAAATTTTATTATCTGAGACAGTTTTCCAGTACTTAATTAGGACAATAGCTTTCTGTACAGGTGGTAAAAACTTGTCTGAAAGTTGAGGTATCTTTGCTGTACTAAAGAAATCAAGGAAGACAACTAGAACTTGAGAGTCATCAGAGTAAATGCAGGAAGGGCAGTGGGTCAAAAGGCAAGATTCTGATTAGAATTGTGCATTGATGGAATAACTTGGATTCTCCATCACTCGTTGGCAGGCAGGTCCTAAACAGCAGGTGTGCTACTTCTCAGTCTGGTCAGACATGCTGTGTTTTCCTGAGCAAGGCTTTACACCTGCAGTGGAACTGATCTTTTTATTTGCCTATTACTTTAATGGTTACATTTTGTGGCAGAAACTGTCATCTGCCGTGACGTTAAGTTTCTAGCATCTGATTGCCTAATATAATTGGGCACTATCCCTCCAAATTCTGCTTTAAGCATATTATCTTTGCTGTTTTTTTCCTATTTTTGCTTGCTTGTTTGTTTGTTTGTTTCTTTTTAAAGGAAATGGCTTTAATGAAATTGTCTAGTTCTTTTGTTTTGTTCTCTGATTTCTGGTCACTGACCTCTGCTCTTTTGGGGACAGTAGAGCTGTCTTGCAAATCATTGCAAGACCTCCTTTCCAATTTCTTTTCCATAACACAGCTAACCAGAACCTTTAAGTTTGTTCATAACAGGAAAGGAGTTTAATGACATCTCTTTAATTAGCCCAAATAATATACTAACTAATAAGGCATATGCTTACCCTTACACCTCTATTACACCCTTTCCTCTCACAGTTCTGTTTATTTCTTGGACAGTGTATTCTCTGAAGCATTTTTACTCTGTTTTGAAAGCACATATGGCATTTCTTTTTTTCAGTCTTGTAAGGTAAAGAATTAATACCTCATTTTTTTCCAGAAGTAGGTGAAAAGGAGAGTTGGGAAGACAGGGAGGTGGAACACTATATCTGTGTGCTGAAATGGCTTGCACACTGTAACAGATGCTTTTGCAGCAGCTGAGAAGAAACTAATAGAAACTAATAGCTAAACAAAGAGGTATTTAATTCCACACTACATATGATTGGACAATAGGGCCCTAGGCTTCAAGTCTCCAGATAGTTGCGTGCATTTAAGCAAAACATTCCAAGGGATGCATTACATACAGCTTGAATGCCAGGCAGAATGATATACAACCCCAGGCTCCTCTTTTCTAAAAGCCAAAATAAGTATTAATACTCAGGTGTTCATGCCAGCAGTGCAGAGGTGAGAAATGGCAGGTGACTGGACAGGATACCCAGTACAATAAACCCATTCTGAGCAGGAAAAAGCATGTCCCCTGGAAAACACTCACTGTGCTCACATCTGCTCAGCTTCCTTGCTGTTGTTCCTTGTAGTGGCTCATGCAGAATTCTAAGATTTTCTTTCTGTTCAGGTGGTAGCTTGGGACAGGAGATTTTGAGGTGGCCACAATCTATCATTTACCTTTACTAGATTGGTTGCAAAACACTTAATTGAGATGTCCCTGTAAATGAGGTGATATGCATCCTCAAACGCAAAGCAGAGAGTGCTTGAGCTGTTTTAATAGACTTACTTCATGATGGCTGTTTTACTGGGTGTGTGCACCAAACCTCACCCAAAAATACTTTGTTCCCTGATAGCACAATTAGGCTGGCCTTACAGTGTCGGTATTTATCAGGTATGGATCTCCTCAGCTCAGGAAAAGGTTGTTTTATCTAAGAACTGCACTGATTTTGAATCAGGTCACTTATTTTTATGCCAAGATGAAAAGATGAGAAGACTGTCTAGCAACTCCAAGAAATGTTGCTCATGTCATTCTGTGGTGTTAAGCATATTGCTGAGACAGTTTCTGTTTTACACAGTCATAGAGCAGGAGTGAGGGGGAAAATGAAGAAGCAGAGCTGTACGCCAAAAAAAACTTTAATACTCTTCAACGTATATGATCTGAAATACGTCATCATCATCTGTGTCATTAAGTGCTTGTGGGAGATTGCAAATCTTCAGGCAAGTGCTAAATGCTGTTTTCTATTTTCCTCTAAGTCAGCTATAAGTATTCTCCAAAGCGTGGGAAATATAAATCTCATTTACTTACGGTAGGAAAATTTGTATTGGCTCCTGTTTCACAGAGCCATGGAATTTCTGGGGTTGGAAGAAACGCTGGAGGTCATCTAACTCATGCCCAGCTCCAGCAGGGTCAGCTGGAACAGGTGGCCCAGGCACACGTCCGCTCAGGTTTTCGGTATCTCCATGGAGATAGTAACTTAAATAGGCTCAGCCATAAAATAAAACAAGCCAGGGGAAAGCAAGACACCTGGCAGGAAACAGGGCGAACTAACAAAAGAGGGAAAAGTACTGTGGGCAGAAAAAACACATATCCTATTGTTGTGTGTAAGGACAAGGGCAGGCAAGTGCCTGAGAATGGCATCTCTTCCTGGATGGAAAATCTGCCAAAGAAATATTCTTCATCTCTGAGGTGCTCTTGAGATCCTCATGGAATGAAGTACAGCACTTGAATATAAGCCCCTGACAGAAAGCCTGGAAATGTCCAAGATCCTAGAGAAGGCAGGAATGTTCCCATCAGTGTTTCTCATTAGGATGGCACGTTGCTCTCAAGAGCTCTTGTGCCGTGTCTGCCCTCTCCCAGAAGATGTTTCCTTTCACTAATCTTGGGCCAACAGCATGGACCTCTCACAAACACAGAGCAGGGCAGTGGGCAGAGGAAGGGACTGCAGCTGAGCAGAAGATAGGGTGGTGTTGACAAGGTCTGCAAGGTCTGTGCTGCAGCTCGAGGCTGGGATGTTGTCCATTGCTCCCTGCATGAGGATTTTGTTGTGTAGCAGCCTAGCTCTGGAAATGAGCATCCTTGCAATGCCCTTTGCAAGCAGCAACACAGAAATCCCACTCCCTTCAAACGGGAGCAATCACATGTTTGAGTGTTTTGGGGTTTGGTTTCTTTTATCATCGGAATGTGTAAAGGTCTTTTCCTAATTCTTTGTGAAGGGCGTTTTCTTAGGAGAAAATTCTTCTTGTATTTTACTAGAATAGAAATCATCTAAAAATACAGAAATACAATCTAATGTTACAAATAACTTTATGGAAGCAATTATTTTGAGAGCAAAGTCTGCATGAGGACACAAATTGCTACAAGCACAGATCCTGAGTTATGTGAGTGAATAACTTGTGACATTTGACTATAAAATTATGATTTGACTAAATACCTAAATACTTTTATTGATTAAAGTCAATAAAATTATTGACTTTTAAATTGTACAGCCTGGCAATTGACATTTAAGTGGAATGCCAGGATCCCATTATGTCTGAAGAACATCTTCCAATTGGAGAGGTGGCATCCATGATATGATGCTTTCTACCTGAAAGAAAAGAAAGAATTACTAAAGGGGAAATAGAAAAGTCCTCTCTGTCAAAGTCATGAAAGAAGGGCAGTGTTTCAATGGAAAATAATATCAAAATGGCTTAAAAAGCACTAAATTTTTCCCATCACACAGATTTCAGTAATCATGAATCATACTATTGTGCGAACACACATCTGGCATTATTTCTTTCAGTATTGAGTGCCCACATATGTTTGAGTATGACACTGTGCTTGTCAAAGGTCCTCAAATTTTTTCTAACACATCAGTTCAGTGACAGCACAATTGTCTAAAGAAAAAGCGTAATTAACACTGGCATGTTTAATATTGTTTTGTGATTGCCTTCTATTATAATAAGATCTTAAGAAATCGTGACAACACTAACAATCATAATTACCAGCTTAGCTGGACATACTACAATTGTTGGACCAGAAAGAGATCACTTCCAGGTGGGACAAGGGATTGCATTTCTTGCTGACTCTGGGTGAAGAAAATTGAGGTTGCATGTGTTTCAGAAACATTACATATAAAGCTATAGTGAATTTTCTGAAATAATGCTGAAACCAAATGTCTTTGCAAGTCTATGTTTTTAAGAAGTGTGGGAAGGCATCAGTGGTAATTTCTGTAAGCATATTGTGTTACTCTATATAAAATGACACCATAAAAAGGTGGAACAACTCTACCCTCAACAGAGGCACTATGCAATACTTCACTGAACAGGTTCCCTGGAATTGTTCTGGAAATGTCTTAATTATCAACAAGGACAAGGGTAACTAGAGGACTTACAGGCCATTTCAAGGATGATACCCGGTTGTTATTTTAGAGTTAGTTTTAGTGTTAGTACAAGACTTCTGGGTAAGTGGGACTATGGGTAAAACATAAACCTCATGGCCACAAGTCATAGCAAATGAAATTAGCTTGGCGGGTGAAGGAGCAAGACGGAAATGATGAAGTCCTTTTCACAGTATTTTTTAGAAATGTACAAGTAGCAAACACAAATTGGTCAGCAGGGATGTGTGGTGGCTTCTTAGTGCATGAAGACTCAGTTCAGGTTTCTGTTGGTGGCCCAGGGGGAGATGGAAGGGAGTGAGAACACCAAGGAGAGACCTGTTGTTCACAGAGTCACACAGGAATGGGGGCTGTGAGAGAACTCTCTTTTTCTCAGGTTTCCTCTTTTTTCTCTGTGAATCTGGAGCACAGGCCTTTCAGTCTCAGCCTTCTGTTGTGCATGAGCCCTTCCTTATCTTGTGGCCTACCACCATCCCTGCCATACTGTCCCTTCCTGTGTGTTTCCTTCTGCCTGGGCTGCTATCCAGCCCATAGGGCAAAGGAGAAAAGGTGTTATATGGTCCTGATGACTCAACACCCTTTGAATGGAGAAGTGGAAGGAGTGTGGGTACAGAGAAAAAGGGGCAAGAGGAGTCAGTAGCACCAACCACTGGGGGTAGAAGTGCCAAGTCACCCTCCCTCTCCTATTGCAGCATCCCCTGCTGTCCCCCATCCCTGTCCATGCCCCTCCTTGTGTACAGAAGCAGCAGAATTTGAGGGAAATACACACACAGACACACACTGGTTCAGCATAACCCTGTCTTGGGCAGGCTATACCATGGTGCCACTCTTGGCAGCCACGTCCTTCTGTGGTACAGAACATCGCCTGGTGAGTTTCTCACAGTCTGGGAGTCCTTCAGGAGCGTTGCATCCTGCATCCAAAGAACAGCAATCCAAAAATCATGTTCCTTCACTTGTCAAGGAGTGTGGATATGAGTTGTAGCTTGTCTGCTGGGCAACTACCTCCAATCTCCTGTTTCCTGTCTTGGTTTTCTTCTGCCAAGTCTATTCAGACTGCTATGCTTCTGAGTCAGGGACTGTGTGTCAGCCGGTTCAGGCTTGGATAGCATGGGAAGAAAAAGGCATTATAGAGCTTGAATAAAATACAGACACAGCATGTAGATGTGGTGGACGCCACCTTGTCACCAGTCAGAACTGGGGTCTATCAGCTGGAGTCCTTCCAAGTTTAGGAGACGTAGGTAAGAATTAGTCAGTCACTGAGATAACAAGGATTTAGCTCCTGTGAGAAGAGGAAAAAGCCTCTTGAAGTAGATCTTGATTGCCACAACAAGGCAGTAATGGAGTGGGTAGAACACTTGGGTGTGATGAGTTCCCATCACATCGACCCTCATGGCTGCACTTTCAGGGCAGGATTGATTGGGGGCGTGTATTTTACACATTAATTCAATACAAGAACAGCCTGTGCTGTGTGTGTTCCAATACCTCAGGAAATAAATGATTACAGCTGCCAGATAATCAGATAAAGCAGGATGCCTTAAGTAACAAAAGATAATTGTGTGAGGCAGTAAATCATACATACACAAATCAGTTAAAATTAGACACCCGTTAACAACTGTATTTGGCATCAATTAGCCAATTTCATTGTTAAGATACAATGACAACTTTAATTTATATCCATAAAATCTTCTTTCTTAACCACTGTTTATCTGCTGTCTGAGACTTACTGACTTGACCAAGGAGACGAACACATAAACTTATGTATGGTAGGTTTTCACCCCACTTCACTTCCTTTTTCTAAAAAAAACCCAACAACAACAAAAAAAAAGGCCACAAATTGCAATACCTCTGTGTACTGATGGAAATTCCTCACTTGGAAAACTTTCAAAAGTACACCTATTCACACAGGAAATCCTTCTGGGCTGAGGAGTATGGATTTCCCTTGAAGGCTAACAATGCTGGGCCAAAATCAAATTCTACCAAAGACAGGTCACATTAACACAACTCTTTCAGACATTTTTAAATGAAGAAACGTACCTGATGTGTTTATGTTGAGAAATTTGTGCTAAAAATAATTAAATTTGAAAATTTTTATAACTCCATAAAAAGAAATGTCCAAAGAGCAAATTATGGTGTTGCAGGAAGGGCTATATTGTGCACCAGCTCCACTCTGCAGGACACAGCCAGGAAAGCTCCAGAGGCTGCTATGAGGCCCCTATTGTCAGAGGTTCCTGAAAAGTTCTCACTCAGTCCCTAAAGTTTTGGAGCAGAAAAATTCAAATTTTGTTGCTTATATTAGTGTGAAATGTCTCTTGTGTACAGTGCAGTAATAACAGCCCCTGCCGAGCCACAGCTTCATTAATAGGCTGCAGAGTTTTAGGTTTTATTTGTATAGTTTTGTAAATGTTTTTAATAAACCTGAAGGTCTGATTCTCATTAACAGCTCTGGTATTAAGCAGACACAAGACGTGTCTGTGTACCTGCAACAGAGCCAAGGGCAATGACCCTGGCTACCCAGCTCTGAATTGTGGCCCTGCTACTGTACCAGTGCATCCATCTGCTTCTGCCTCTATCAATTTTATATGTCTCTGTATCTGTGTATCTATCTATCTATCTATCTATCTATCTATCTATCTATCTATCTACCTATCTATCTATCCATCTAATGTATCTTCATCACTTCTACCTGTATCTAATCTACATACATGTATGAGTACATTACTATTATCAAGGTAATGGTAAAAAATTGATTTGCTAAAGTAAGTGTGGCTGTGCCCCTGCAATGCTGAGCTCAGGTCTGTTAGGTCTTAGCAAATGTCTAGACAAAGAGGTCAAGCAAAAATGTGTCATTCCAATGGCTCCTTAAACACTTCTATGCCTGAATGTTGTTTCACAGCCCAAAGAAGTGGTTTTGGACAGGCTAATTTTAGATAGATAAATGTAAACACATGAAATGTAGCACAGCCAGGCCACTTATTTTCCTGAAGAAAACCAAGGGGTGCGTATGAATGGTTACTTGTCATGGCAAGGACTGGTGGTTGGAGCGCCACAACCTTCCCAGGGATGCAACCTGAGAAGAATGTCCTGGTAGCACAGGCACGTCCATGCTCCCAGGTGAGTGATTTCAGCTCTTCTGTGAACCCATTTTGGGCGACACTGAAGAGAGGGACGGGAGCCTTGTACGGTGTTCCACAGAGAAGTTTACAGAGCTTCTGCTGCAAAGGGAGCAAGGAACTAAGACAGCTCAAAAAGGTCTGGGGGAGTTGGGTTTATGTTAGACATAAGGAGTATTATTAGTAGACAGCAACCCCTCCGATCCCTGAGATGATCTCTGTCACAGGTTGCAGTTCCAAATTTGATGGTGACTCGGAGCAGGCAATGATGGCAGCATCCGCTCCAGTGTCCATCATTCCTGGACGGTGGATCTTTATCCCTTACAGAACAAGCCACACTCGATGATTGGTTATTGGAGCCCACAATCTGTACCCACATAACCGTAGGGTTGAGAGGAACCTGCTCAAAATAGTATTGAGGCAAAAGGAAAACTTCTGCAATTGGTGTACCCTGATGAAGGCAGAATGGTTGTTCAGTGCAGCAGAGGGAGATGAAGATTTTGTCTCCTGGGTTCACTGTCTGCACCTCAGGGAAAACATTAATTTGGTCTGGGCCATTAAATGTGTTCGCTATGATTAAAATGTCCCAAGGACCATCTGGTGGCCCATACTGTCCTGTTGGTATTCGGCACATGCACTCATCTGTAAAGTCAATTGACAGCATGCTTACCAGCTGGTGCCAGGTTCCCACCTGAACTACTCCAAATGTGATGTCTGGATGTGGACCAGAACCTCTGGAGCTGTCAGGGCTGGTGTCTGGTCCTCCTGCCACTCTGCGATGGGGGAAACTCCGCTGGGAGTTTCCTGGGCGCTGCTGGTAAGGTGACTGCCATTGGGGCCACAGATGGTGTTTGTGACAGTCTTGTATGGTCTGTCTCTTGGGACAGTCTTTTAGAAAATGTCCAAGTTCCCCACAATTAAAGCATCTCTGATTGTCTTTCACCACAACCATCACAAAGGCTCCTGCTACCCCTTCTGCAATGCCCTTTGCAACTGCCTGCACTACTGTGTTTTCAGAGGAAGCATGTCTTGTGCAGGCTTCATCTGTTCGATGGTGGGTTCAGAGTCCAGGGGTAAAGCCCTTCAAATAAGTTTTGCACTCCTGATTGGTATTTGTCATAGCAATTTTATTTAATACTTTTCTTCGTCCCCAGGGACTTTCAGTTTGTCTTTTGAGTGCAACTTTAATGGGTCTACAAATTTTATGAAGGACTCATCTATGCCCTGTTTAATGTTTGTAAAACTTTGGGTTGGGATGGAATCGTCAGAGGTGAGGAGCATGCAGTGGTGATATCATGCAGTGTGGCTTCAGGTAATTATTGGGTTTGATCTATTGGTTTTTGGAAGTCGCCTTCTCCTGCCATTTGATCAATTGATAAATTTGGTTATTGGCATCTTTTGAATAGGTGTTGGATAAGGTTTTTAGATGCCTTTTCCATTTCCTCTCCCACAGCATATATTCAGCTGGGGAAAGGAGACAGTTTATGATATTTCTGATGCCATGTGGGACCAAAACATGTGCAGAGAAGGTGGCTTCCAATAGATTTTTTAAATAATGTGAATCCCAACCATTTTCCTTGGCTGCCTTGCAGAGTCCTCCTCCCATAGGGGAGGGGCTCCCAGGAATTGGGTGTCGTTGACCTCCTCCCCCGCTTATAAACAATTGGGAAGGCTGAGGTTTTGTTATCCAATTCCCAGTCTCCCTCCTGGATGGCCTCCCTTTGAGCTTTTGCCCAGTGGTCCTTGGACTTGAGGTTGGAATCTGAGTCCGAGGAATTGCTATTCTCATCCTCGAAAGAGGATGGAGGGTGCTTGATTACAGGGCAGGGCCTTTTTGGGTGGACTGGAGCACCCGAATGGTAGGTGGCAGTGGAGGCCAAGATGGCCTCCTTCTGGTCACTGTCATTGCCACTTCCAGTTCCAGTGTTGTGGGAACCAGAAGGGAGTTGGTCAGCAGGGAAGGAGCCAACAATGGAAGGGGAAAGGATGGGGTCTGTGATGGGGAGAGGTTTCCCAGTGGAAAAGGAGGGTCCTGACACGATTACACCCATCTACAAGGTGGGGGGGAGGAGCCGGGCACAATGGAGGGCACGGGAAAAGGCAGAGGAGAGGCAGGAAGGTGGCTGTATTGGGGTAGAAAGGCTGGAAAACTTGGAAATGAGGGAGGCAACATGACGGGGCTGGCTGCATTGCCAAAGCTATTTTGTAGGGCAGCAACAGAGGATTAAACTGGGTATGTGGGCATTGGTGGGTGGTTGACAGGAAGGTCCAAGGTGGCATGGCCAGTGCAACCCTGGCAAGGAGAGAGAGGGGACTGGGAGGCATCAGGGAGTCGGAAGCAGCCCTGTGCATCACAGCGACAGCTGCCTCCTGATCACCCCTCAGGTGGGGAAGAAGGTTTGGAAACACGGGGAGAGGAAGAAAGAGGAAGGGGTTTTCAACTTTTCACCAGTAACTCAACCGACTTAACACTAATATGGAATAAAGGAAAAAGTTTCACAATTGAAAGATCCCCACTTGCTTGAATATTATATAACTTTCTCCCCAGATTATCCCAAAATGAACTTAAATGAACAGAATCACAATTTGTATTAGGAAAGAACTTAAAAACCCAGTGAACAAATCTTTTAAGTTCCCCTTTTGAAAACTTAAAATTTCCCGCAACAAGGGTGCCCTCAACTTGGTAGTACATGTCCCGTTGAGGAGGGCTAAGTTTAGGATGCCTGAACTGATTGTGCATCCTCAAAACTTCAATCCCACACCCAGCAGTAAAACAGAAAACGGAAAGACTCCAATATTCACAAACTCACTTTTTCTCTTCAGGCCAATCAAGCCCACTGAGTCAACGAAGCACTGCTGAGTGAGTGGTCAGCCCATTGACTGCTCCTCAGGGAGCTTCCTCCCAGGTGTTTTCAGAGGGTCCCGGTCACCCCTAGGATAGCCTCCGCTGAAAAATGAAGGGTTCTCCTTGGGGAGCCAGCTAACCCAAAAGTGGCTTGAGTCCTGCAGCTGATGTTGCAGTAGACACTTCTCCAGGAACCCCTTCGTAGAGGTCCCTGCTCAGCTGCCAGCTGTCACGGCGGGGCGCTGGTGGTTGGAGCGTCGTGACCTTCCCAGAAAATCGTCCTGAAAAGGACGTCCTGGTAGCACAGGCACGTCTATGCTCCGGGTGAGTGATTTCAGCTTTTCTGTGAACCCACCTTGGGTGACACTGAAGAGAAGGACAGGAGCCTTGTATAGTGTTCCATGGAGTTTATTGAGCTCCTGCTGCAAGAGGAACCAGGAATGAAGAGTTTGGGTTTGTATAGAGAAAGCGGGGGGCAGGGTAGAGCGAATAGGTGAATTGGCTGAGGGCTCAGGGGTGGAGCAAAGGGGAAATGGCCAATAGGGTACAAGCAATTTGCATAGAGCAGGGAAGCATGCTGGGAGGAATTTTCCTCACCGTAACATGGAGGTTAGTGCCTTAAGAGCATTCCTTCCAGGGAAGTATGGTAGATTCTTTCTCCGTTGGCCCACCGGCCTCCACAGTTACTGATCAGGATCCATGCCATGAGTCCCTCACCGTGTTCTGGGTGCCCTAATGCCTCTCTGGCACTGGTTCTCTGGGCAGTAAATGCCAAGGACTGAGTCACCAGCAGACAGAGATTCCCTCCAGTACCTTCCCTGCAGCCTCCCAGCCCTGCCCTGACCCAGCTGCTCCACCCCGGCTCCCCAGCTGCTCTGGCTGCTCACAACCCCCTTCCCTACAAAATGCACGTTTGTTTTACTGGAGGTAGATGGCTGTTAGTCTCTTCACAACTTTAAATAGCCTCTTTTATACCTTGAACATGGTATAACATGCAAAATAATTTGGGGACACCAAATTTTATGACAAAAGATGCTTACATTACCTTGTAGAGGAATCTATATGAACCATTACCCTATACAGTTTAAGCAACCAATGTATAAAGAGTTAATAGAACAAGGCATTTGCAAATTTTTTTCTCTTCAACTTCATCAAGAATTCCAATTCTTCAGTTGCTTGGCAGAGAGCAGACAGAATTCCTTGTATATATTGTTTTGTATTACAAATTGACTGTTAGGTGTTTAGAACTTGCAAAACAATCTATTTGAATGAGAGTCTGGCAACATGAAATAAGATTGGAGGGGGGGAGTGGGAAGTTATGAATATTATGTTTTTAAACTGGAATCTTGTTGGCTTTCCTTTAAAGTCAGATAGTCATAAATTACTTGACTGAAAGGATAAATAATATTTGTACTGCACATTTGGATACAGAATGCCACCCACAGATCAAAGATACACTCACACACTTTGGCAAGCCTAAATATTAACCTATATTATGATTTGAGAAGACGTTTTACTCACAAGTGTTCTGCCCATATTTTGTAGGTACCCAACATCAGTTAGATAGGAAATTTTTTGGATGAAACCTTAAAAAAATAAAAATTGACTGCAATGAGTATCGATGCTGAGTTCTGGACATTGCAAGAACTTGAACATACAGGACAAAAGAGTCCCTATGCTGCGAGAGATTTCACCTCTGGCAAGCTTTCAGTGCATGAGCAGACCCCATGTTCAACAAGTGGGATGCAACTGAGCTGGAAATAAAGATAGGATGACAGCTTGCTATGCAGCCATGTAATAATCAGAGGGGGATAAAACTTAGCCTTCCATAGTACTCACAAATTAGTTGAAATGCATTTGAACTAAATGCTGAATTCTCACCACATATTCTTCCAGTGTGGAAACATGTAAGTGCCAATGATTGATGAAACCTAGAGATACACAAACACCAAAAGTAAAAGGGGTTGATGTGCAAAGACTGGAGCAGGATAGCTGAGAAAAGAGAAAAAAAACAACCCGAGGATATGGGATTCCCTTTCACATACAGTATGGATTCTTGAAGTGTTCCCAAGCTGTCCAACTGGCTGAAGATTAAAGAAGGCTGGGTGGAAGCTCAGTCTCTGCAGACTTTGCCTTGGGTATTGTTTACTTCTATCTGTGGGAGCTAAAGCCACAGCAGACACAGACACAACAGTGTCCAGTTCACTGGCGCCCATCAGATGGAATGTAATATGAAGGTGCGTACTACTGCTTGTCAGTTTTAGATTTGGGTAAACCACATGATGTGTGATGGCAGCAGGGAGTCTGTGTATATTTAACACATATATATAGAGAGAAAGCATTACAACCAGAACCACGACTCCTTCTGAAACTCCTTCTGGAATTGGCACAAGAATAGTATAAGATGATTCATCTAAAACTCAGAATTCACTGATCTTCTGATATTTTTTTTGCTTTTTTTTTGTTTGTTTGTTTGTTTTTTGTTTTTTTTGTTGGGTTTTTTTTTTTTGGCAACACTTGCCAAAACTAGAGAAAAAAATTCCATTAATTTTAATCTTTTCTTTTGAAAGTAAAACCCTAAAAACTTTCAATAATTCTTTACATAGATGAACCCCCAATATTTCTTGGACTTGCAAAATTAAAGTGGAATTTTCTTAAGAACAGTAAGGAACTATTTCCAAGCTACCTTTTTTATGAAATTTCAGTAACACTGTTCAGTATTACTGTTAACCCTAGCTAGAAACAGAGTTAGATGCTTCAGAACAGAATGACAAATGGTTTCAGTGAAAAGTGTTCGATCATGCTTTGAATTTCTTGGAGGATAAAGGTGGGACGTATTAACACAGGATAAGAATTATCTGTATGTTCTTCCATAGTATCTATGCATTAAAAATCAGTGCAAGAGTCTGCTGAGAGTCTGCAGTGTGGCACTGCATGGCCAATATAATTTCTGTGCATATCTATTTACCTACACTAAACTCAAACTGGCTTTCATGCAAAAAGTAAAATATGAGGATATTTAGCACGTAGGGGGATAAACTACTATCCTTTTCTAAGCATTGTATTTACTACATATTTTAATTTTTTGACAAACTTTTATTTATCAAATAGGAAAATATAATCTTCAACCTCTTTCTTGTGAACTACTATATCTTTATCTATTATTCTTGCAAAGGTTTGCACCACATCCAAGTCACTGTATCTGCAAAGTATTGTTCTGCTTCTTTTTTCCCCCTTATCTTTTAGCTGTTGGGCAAAATGCATGATCCATCAATAAACCATTCAAATAATTATTTCAATTTATTTTCAACAGTTAGCTGCTTCCCTGTATAGCTCCTAGGTTTCTTCACTGGTAATAAGAGCATGATGAAGCCTCATTTTTTCACAGATATGAGAGCTAGACTATATACATTTGGAGTGCCTGAAAGCTGCTCAGCTGAAAAGGACCTGGAGGCACTGTTTGAGAGCTAGCTGAACATGAGGCATTTTGTTCCCTGGTAGGCCAGAAGGCCAATGGCATCCTGGCCTGTATCAGCAACAGTATGACCAGCAGGACCAGGACAATGACTGTCCCCCTGTATTTGACACTGGAGAGGCCAAACCTCAAGTGCTGTGCCCAGTTCTGGGTGCAGGAAAGGCACTGAGGGGCTGGAGTGACGCAGTGCTGGAATCTTACAGCTAGCTCAGTTAAAGATGGCACTACACCAAGAGTGGGACAAGCCTTGAGAGTGAGTGACCCGAGACACAGCTTAGAGCTGCTTGCTCTATGACATGAAAGATCACAAAAGGTGCAGGCTGGGGGGCAAGGTTGAGAAAGAGGTCTGCCTGGATTCAGGATGAGAAAGAGGTCTTCTGTTTGGATTCTAAAAGCCATCCGACCCCCAAAGGGTCAGCGACAGATAGACACTGAACTGACTGTGCACTGGTTTATAAACTGGGGAGGTCCAAGAGGTGGGTACAGACTGTCAACCAATAGGGAAAGGAGGGGGAGGATCACAAGGAGGGATTTCACAGCCTAGGAACCAATGGGGGAGACAAGGGGAGGAGAACAGGTCGCGTGGACCAATGGGGTGTAGTGGATTAGGGGATTTTCAAAGGGGATGTCCAAGCAGGGGGTTGGCACAAGGGAGGATTGACAGAGAACATTCTGGAGCAAGGGGCAGGGTTAGGCAAGACAGACAGCTCAGGGGGAGGTTACAGCCTCAAGGACAAACCCTTAACTCTTGGGGAGTAGGGGGATGCACAGTCCATTAACAATACAGCTTAAATATACTACAACACTGGAGCAAGTCCAGAGAAGGGAACAACAGAATTAGGGAACATGCTGGGGCACAAGTCCTGTGAGGAGCAGCTGAGGGAGCTGGGGGTGTTTATCCTGGAGAAAAGGAGGCTTGGGGAGATCTCATCCCTCTCTACAACTGCCTGAAAGGGGGGGTGGCCAGGTGAGGGTCAGTCTCTTCTCTCAGGTAACAAGTGAAGAGAGGTCAGGCATTGGAACAAGCTGCCCACAGAAGTGGTGGAGTCACCCTCCCTGGAAGCATTCAAAAACCGTGTATGGAAGAAGCACTTGCTGATATGGTTTAGTGTGAACACAGCAGGGTTGGGTTGATTGTTGGACTCAATCTTAGACCTTAATAATTCTATGATTCTATATGAGGCATGATGATGAAACAAAAACAGCATTCCAACTTTTGTTTTGGAGACACACAAAGTCTAAACAAGAGGAGGAGGCTGATCAGAGACCTCATTGCAGTCTTCAACATTCTCATGAGAGGAAGTGGAGGGCAAGTACAGATCTCTTCACTCTCGTGGCCAGTGACAGAACCTGAAGGAATGGCCTGAAGCTCAGAGGGGAGGTTTTTGTTGGATAGCAGGAAAAGGTTTTTCACCCAGAGGATGGTTGGGCACTGGACCAGGCTTCCCAGAGCAGTGGTCACAGCACCAGGCAGCCTGGCAGAGTTCAAGAAGCATTTGGACAACACCCTCAGGCACATGCTGTGACTCTTGTGTGCTGTGCAGGGCTGGGAATTGAACTCGATGATCCTTGTGTGCCCTTCCAACTCAGCTTATTCTATGATTTTATGATAAGTTATGTTCCATGAACCTAAAAAACCCCTTATTTCTTTTGGTGTGCGGGCTTTCCAAATGCTACCCCAGAGTAAGAGCAAGCCAGCATGGAGCTATTTCCAAATTACTTAACTAAGTAATTGCGCAGTGCTTTCCTTTTTGAGTACTTATTTCTTAATTACTGGATCCAGAGCAGCCTGGGAAAAAAGCCACCAATACATAGAGCAGCACGGAATCATACTTACTTTTCTTGGGTCTGAGTTAACCCACGCATAGCAATGATAGGGAGTTCAAAATTTGCTTATATGTTTACCAAAAGATAACACATCAATCAATAGTAAAACTATTTATTAGTATTATTAGAATAGAATTAATATCAGTATTTATTAGTGTTATTAGAATAGTACCTACTAGTTACTCTACCTCATCAATATGGGCATGTGAAAATAAGTAGAGAATTAAGAAGGTCATGTTTTATGAGTACAGTAACTTCCAGAGTTTTAAATACATATATTATGAGCAGTAGAAAAGCCGAGACCTAAACATTTTCATTCTTGTTTCTGAGATGGAAATTAGGCTGTGCACAGCCAAATAAATAAATAAATAAATAAATAAATATATTTTCACTCTAGTACCTGGCAAAATGAATTGCTCCTCCTATGTGCTTGGACAATCTGGTGCAGTGTCTCTAATGAGTCACTGGTATTTGTCCCACATTTGGAGATTATCCCCACTGTCTGCACCAGGAGACCTGCTCTGCACATCTGGGAAGTGTAGCGTGCCTCCCATTAGCATGGTTTTAATTGCCAGTTGAAAGCACACAGCTCCTCGCAGAACCAGACCCAAGCAAGTGTCCATAATATAAAACATGGGAAAGCAATTTGCCTCCAAAACATTAGTATGAGCTGCTAAGTAATCTATTACACCAAAAAACCACAGAACATTAACACATGTTGGGAGGAGCAAGCCAAGCACACTGTACCTTTTAAATCAAAGGGATAGGTTCCCAAGGAATGGTGTGCACATGCAACAAGGCTCATCACTTAGACCTGTCATCTCCCCAGACATATGGCTATCCATGGATAATATGGTTCAGGCTGTAACTCGTTAAATAGTTTTGGGGGTGGGGGGGTTTTTTGTTGGTTTTGGTTTTGGTTTTTTTGTTGTTTTGTTTTGTTTTGTTTTGTTTTGTTTTTGTTGTTGTTGTTTTGGTTTTAGGTTACTGGACATACAAAGCCACTGGGGTGAAGCTGTAATACAATAAGGTGTAAAAAGTTTGAGGCAAAGTATGGTGTTCATAAACTGCTGACAGGCACTACAGATAGACCAGTCCATTTTTTGTGGTTGTTGTTATTGCTGCTTCTAACCATCAGCTAGAAATCAAAGTAGTGTAGGTCTAACCCTGGCAATATGTCCAGGACTCTTTTGATGGGCTGGTGTCATTTCTCCATCCCTGCTCCAGTCATGACCCTAAAAAATAAATACTCGTATGTAAGGCCAGTCATGATCAAATTGTTAATGAGGAGTTCATAATTTCACTAGCTCTTCTTTCTCTCTTTTCTGGTCTATATTTGAAAGCTTAGTACTCTATTCAGTAGATTGGATTTGTTCTTATACAAGCACCCAGGGGAGAAAATGCCAGGGTACATAATGAAAGAATATATACTGTCAGCTTTTGAAAACCTGAAAATTATGAGTTAAGCCCAAAAAAATGATGAGATCAGTGTGTAAATTACAAGGGCTTTTGTCAGTATGTTAATAATATGTTTGTGTTCATTGCATGTGATACCTTATTTTTTGACATTTTAAAGTTACTCTTTCAGGCAACTCCTCTCCCCGTGCCTCCTACAAATGCTCAGCTCAACGTGTTTTTCTGTGTTATTACATGCACGAAGCAGAGCTCCAAACAACAAGTAGGTTGGTGAGGGAAAAAGGCTATTCTTGAAGTAAATCTTAACCCGAGCAGGCTGCTACAGCATGCACTCCACCACTGCAGCCTCTGCTTCTCCTCCACAGTTCCTGCAGCACCGTTGCTGGAGATCAGACACCCATTACACACAATTCTCCCTGCAGGTACGTGGTTTGCTAGAATGCTGGGAAGTGGCATTTCAAACCATGGATGAAAAGACAGATTCCTGTCTTCTTCAGCAGCTGGACAAGTGTTTAGATGAGCTCCCAAAGACGATGAGAGAAATTGAGAAACTTTTTCCATGGTTGTTTATGTCACAAGAGATGATTCTAAAAGTCTGCCCTTGAGATACTTCATGTTTGTGATCCACGCCCTTATTCAATGGCACAGTACTTGGTACAGCCTGTGGGTTATGCAAATTAATATAGTAGAGTGCTTGAAATGAAAGCAAAGGTCCTCAGGCAATAATACCATGATTCCAGCACCTGGAATGGGAGTCAGTAGCATGAGACTCCAAATAAAACTGAGAGTAGGACACAAAGCAATACAGGTGGGGGTTGATCTTCATCAACATTCAGGGACAGAACAAATCCTTTAGAACTACACTGTGACAGCTAAGGCTGCAGCAATAGTGTTCTGCAGGCCCTAAGGATTCATGCAAGGGGGATATTTCTCTGAGGTGTCATAGGCATGTGCTGCTCTTTTCCTTCTCCGTAAGGGTGGCCCTTTAAAATCAGCATATACTGGTAGTTCTTGACCTTTCTAGGATTGGCCATGATGGCCAGAGGTTGGGAGGGGGCCAAGCCTACACCCATTCCCTGACCTTGCACATCTGCTGTAAGAAGTCCTCTCCCAGCAATCAGGGTCCAGGGATTGTTTAACACATACAGTGTAATAAGGAGATTTCCTAATTTTTCTTATTCCTGCAATCTTTCAATCCAAGTCACAATCGAGTCCCAAGAGTTATGTTATTAGAAAGCTGAACTTATTATTCTCATTCCTTTCATTTTAAAAGTTGAATTCATATAGTCCTCTACAAAAGGGAAGCTTTCTCCCTTCAGTGTAAAAATTATATAATGTGCTGCAGAACAAATTTCACAAAATTAAATACAAGCAAAGAATCAACCATGTGACTTCTGCATAATCCTGTACATCAGCATGTCCTGATAAGCTAAGCTGTGATCTCAGGTTTTAAACCCATTCATTTTAAAGACTAAGCATTTGATTCCTTCTCGCTGAGCTCTGTGAAGAGATAACTGACATTAGTTTTCTTTGCATTTTGCAGTTGTTGTAACCTCATTATTCTTTGAATTATCTTGGCAGTCAGTCATTTTTTAGGTTTAGTTGGTGCCATCTGGTCTGTGGAGTACTACTGTGGCAAGCCCAGCACAAAGAAAGGTCACAGCATAAAAGCAAGTCGGTCTCCGTCTTCTAGCATTTGTAGGACTCCTTTTATTTCATAATTGTTCATTTTCTACTGCTTGCTTTTGTTCCTTGGCGGTTGCATGATTTCATCCTGTCCATGCAGCTCATGTGAATGTCCTGTGAATGCTAGAAAAGCCCTCTTTCTTCCTTCATGCTGCCTGTTTTTACAATTTCTGCTCAAGTTCTGTAATTGGGGTGAGGTAACACACCCTCATGACTCAAAACAGCTAATCTCCACAAGCACAATAACCAAGAAGGCTAGCGTACATTGCCTTGTCTCTAGAAGCTGATATTCAGCAATGAACTATGAGAGGATTTAAGTAAAATCCTCCCCCCACCCGGTCTTCCTTTAGAAAATAAATGTCTGATTCATGCAAAAATAATGTATGAACCATTTGCACTGCATTAAAAAAATCTGCTTGTTATTCTGAGACAATTCTGCCTTCTTCTGCCTGGAATCACACTGCTCTGCTTCAGATAACTCAGGGGTGAGCCAAAAATACGTGGCGGTATTTGCCAAAACGTAGAAGCTAAAATTACACGAATGTCAGGGTAAAAATGGGAAAACGCAGTTTCTAATAGGCTTTAGAGCAACTGCGAGAGCAGGAGCAGCATTCCTGCAACAACTGCTTCCCGGTGGCTGCTGTCCCCTCCGTGCATGCGGTCCCTGTCACCGAGGGCTGTGCCGGCCTTGCCAGCAGCGCCTGCGGAGCGCTATCAGCGTGACCGACCGCAGCATTCCACCGCGCTGGAAATAGAAATTAGCAGCGGGAGGACCGTCCTCAGGGCCTGGGGGTGGCTAACAATTGCCAGGTCATGGAGGGGAGATGGCTCCTTCGATCCCCGTCGCACGTGGCTGCACTTGGGGTCTCTCAGAGATTTGCAGCCCTGCTTCTCCTGTCCAGCTCTGAGCCGTGTCGGATGGGAACGGCCCCGGTTGGCCACCAAGACTTGTGAAATGTCCTTTTCTCGTGAGGTGCAAGGATCTCCAGAAATATAAAGCATTAGCAATGCAAACTACTGAGTAGACGTGCTCGACCTCCTCTTGTTTTTTGTGTTCAGTTTCCAGCTGAATTCAGTGGGTTTTCAGCAAACGCTTAAGGTTAAAACAGGCTGAAAGGCCGTTTCTGAATTGTGATGCTTTCTAAATTAGGAGCCCCTTTAATTGCTCATCTTGCAAAATGGAATTTAATTTATTTGGCATATTCTAAATCACTTTCCAGGAATAAGTTAAATTCTGATTACATGCATTCCCAACTTCTATAAAGCTCCTTTAGCACAGATTGCTTTCTTCTTTGTAAATCCCTATTGGATTCATGAGCTCTTATTTTATTTCACTTCTCTTCATATATTTTTAAGCCTCTGAGGTCTAAGTTCACTTCTGAATTCAAATGGGTGAAATGCTGTTGACTTTCTGGCAATTCTGAAAGTGACAATTTTCTCTATCACATAAATTACCATATTTCCTGTTATTTATTTTATGATACTGGTATTTCACTCACACAATTTTTTCTGTACCCATAAAATTTTCCAGCTGGGATATAATTTTCTAATCCTTCTGTAAGCCCATGTATTTTGTTTCACCTCTTAAAGAAATTTAATATTGTCACTCTGCAGTATTCTCTCTTGGAGACAGATGATCCAAAGTTTTCTTCTCGGTAAAGAAATCATTGGCATACAACCCATTTGCACACATAACACCTGAGAATGAGGAAGGTGCTATGGTTTAAGTTATTTTCGTATGAAATCATCGTGTGCAAACTTCTTGCAGTTGAAAATAGAGTCTTCTTTTCCATGCAAGAAAGGAAAGTGTGCTTATCCCCAGAGTTCTTCTGCAGGGCTAGGAACAGAAGCCAGTCATGGTCTTTCACTGAGTGAAAAAAATTGTCAAGAATTTTATTTTCTAATAGCTGAGAAAGTACAAAGCACTTTTTTTCCCCCCATTTTTTCCCAATGGAGCAGTGAAGTATATACAGTCAGTGGCCATGCAAGAACAAAATCAGAAGCATTATGTGGACAAAGTTACATACTGATAGTAGCTCATGTTACTAACTATTTTACTATTGACAGATCAAAATGAGAATAATTTCTCTTTGATAGGTCAGTATTTCTCATGGCTTTATGATACAGGCCTTATTTGGCCATGAAACAAAATTCATTTTTTTCTGCATGGGGGAAAAGTTTACCTGAAATCTTAATTTTTATTTCCACTAACAAGAAATTCCTGTTTTAATTTTTCTTTTTGCTTCATTAGAAAATACAACTATTTTGTCACTCATCCTCAATACTTTTATATCATCCTGAGACAAGTTGATTTGGAAAATCTCTTAGTGGTGGTAAATTTATTAACCTGATACTACAAAACTATTCGAGAGCATTCAGCTAACAATGATCCAAACATGTTCTTTGTCAAGGCTTCAACTCACTCCCATAGCTGAGGCAATGAAGAGAGTAGGCAGGGAGAGTCAGGATTAGGGATGAAATGTTTTCTTAACAGGGCTGCCTACCTCCACTGCCTCCTGGCACATTGTAATAGGGAGCTGTGACCGAAGTGCTGAGTGCTGCAGCAGTGATATATTTGTGTTTCACCAAATAATATTAGATACATATGCTGCCCTTCACTTTGAGACTTTACCCAAATATTTCAGAAACCTTGGGCCAGGATTTTTTTCTCCTCAGAGAAGATACTTCACACTAGTTTTAATGTATTAATTCCATGGAAGAATCTCAAATTTTTCCAGGAGTAAGAGAAGAGGATTAGGTCTCAGCCTGCTCCTCAAATCATTTTTCTTGATGGATTATGGAGATACTCAGGGCTGCTTTAAATGAATTATCTCAGATACCAGAAGCAATCTAGCCAGACCATCAAGCTGTACAATACAGGCTAATATGTATTTTCAAGAAGCAAAAGTTATTCACTTTTCTTTAGTATTTTGTATCTAACACTGGAACATTTTGCAATTCCAATTAAATGTAGCAATTTAACATTGCAATAAACATTTTGCTCGCTTAGAACCTTGAAAGTGTGTTCCAGCTTTCAGCAGCTTATCTCAAGGCAGCAGTGTGCAAAACATAAAAGTAATAAAATATTCTGTTTCAGGGGATTGAAAAATTCCCTTCAAGTTCATGCCCCTGTTGGTAAACAATTTTAACAAAATAAACTGAAGTGGAATTTTGAAGAAGCAAAAATATTTCATCCTGGTTTGGTTTTACTGAGTTTTTTTATTACTTAATTATTAACTTAAAATTTATGTATCTGATCACTCACTGGAACACTGAATTTCAAGCTACATAAAGTATTTCCAGTGGACCGAAAAATTCACTTTGTCTTATTTCTGTGTGTGATTCACACATCATCAAAATACATCATCAGTAACGCTGAGCTGCTATCGTGGAGCCGCCCAGCTCAATCCAAAGCCTCTCTCACCTCCAGCAGCTCTTTGAAGCCAGAGAAAGACACAGTGGGATTTTTTGGGAGCATGGCACAGCAGAGAGTAGAGGTTTGGGAAGAGGAAGGTGGGGAAAAGCAGGACAAGGGAGGGTGTCTTAGCAGGTGGAAATGAGAGCATCGTGCTGCTCTCACTAATTCTTTAAGGCAAGTGCTACCTACCGAACCTAACAAATTAATAATAATAGGCACTGCTCCCTTCAATGCCTCAGAAGAGTCATTGGGTCAATTCAGCTGAGAAATTTAAAAAAACCTTCTGAACCTGCAGCAAAGAAGCTGAACTCAGGAAATCTTCCCAAAATCTGTCCTTTATGGCACGAATGTAGAAATATACATTTTCTCTCTTGAGGCATTAAATTGTCCTCTGAATAATACTGTTCACAGAAGGAAATCGTCTGTTAAATGCCTTGTAACAAAGCAGTATTTGGCTTGTGCAGTATTCTCAAAGACATGTAGACTTTTTAGTAGTCAGAATATTAATATATGAAATTGTAATGATGATTTATTAATTAACTCAGACTGTCATCACAATTTTCTGTGGCTAATTTAAATGGCAACCACACTGGAGTCTGTTTTATCTCATGCTCTCCCTTTCAGTAAAATCAAGCAGAGACACTTTGTTGGCCATCTGAGATACTTTTATCTTTGCCTTCAAGGGCCCTGGGGGAATGGAAGCAGGGAAAGAATATGGAAAGAGGATTTGTACCTCATGGCTTTGAGACTTTCCTTCAAGCCCTGCATTTTTTCCCCCTCCCTTTTCCTGTTCAATAAGAGATCAAGAGAGAAAGTGCTCAAGAGGGGTGGTGGACGAGACAGAGAGAGAGAGAGAGGAGGGGGCATTGATTTAAACATTTTCCAGTATCTAAAGACAGAACGCAAAATAATTATCTCTTAAGATTTTCTGAGCCAGGATTAGAGATGGATTTTTCAACCTAGAAAATGAAGAAAGTGACTCAGGTTTTCATGCATTTACAACAATCATCTCCAATAATTAAAATAAAATCAGGTAATAAAGAAGTTTCAGTACACAAGGGACCAGTGTCCCCAAAAACATCCAACCGTATAGCAAAAAGTATTTGCAGAAACAGGTGCTAAGTCAATTAATTCAATATCCTACAAAATACTTACCATGCTTGCCAAGGCAGAAAACAAGGAGAGAGCTTATCATATCGCAGTTCATACCTAAAATATGTTCTTAAAATTTTCAAAGTGTTCCTTGGAGACCCAATAGTGACTCTTGCTCTTTAAAAATACTACTACTAAAAATATATACTAAAAATATTACTAAAAATATATAGAGAATTATCAAATAGGATCTACTGGTCCACCATGAAACAACTTTATAGTCTTCATTTAAGTCCAAGTTGTCCTTTAATTTAACTCTGACAAGGCTTAGCAGAGAACTAAAGAATGAAGCAGGTAAATGAGAGTAGACAGGTGGGATGGGACGAGCAGGGAAAACACACATACCCTCATCAGTTGCATCCATAGGTTCCTGCCTACAAAGAAAGCTGGAACTTGTTTTCAGTGTTTCATCTAACCAAGGAGCAGAAAGAGCAAATATTCATTTTGGAAGAAGGTACTCAGTGTTATTTTTCCCCATAACATTCAAAACTATGCTTATTTAGGATTAAAATGAGAAATGAGCTAACCGAAGGCATTGTTAAATCCGTGTACAGTTGCTTTGCATTAATGAAATATCCTGAAGTGTCAGGGACTGAATGGCACTACACCATTCCATCTTTCCCCTTTAGGGGCTATGGTGCTCAGGATTGCCTCTTTTCTATTACATGGTCTAACAAACAAAATCATAGATAGTTAAAGCATCCCACAGATTTGTACTTTGTCCATAACCTCTTCCCACATTGTAACAATTTGTTACTCAACTGTAAATCTGATACTTTTGGCTTGAAAACAAAGTGTTAGGCAATCTGCAAACATGAGCTCATTACTTTGGGCAAGGTGAAAAGGGTCTCTGATGTGGTATACTCATTGTTGGCCCCCCGATATTAGTCAAAACTCCAAGAGGAAACCTGTGTTTAACATGGTTTCTATTTTCTTTTTGTTAGCCTTTTTTCTATCTCTGAGTCTTTCACACTTTGGTATGTGCCACTCTTTTTCTTTTCTGAGGTTTTGGTTTTTTTTATTTTTTCAGTGAGTGTGTGTTATGATTCAGACTTCCAGCATGTGTTATCAAGCAGTCATGTCTTGTAGGGAGTCTGTGGCAAAATTTGAGTGAGGAAGGGTTTTATTTCACCATTTCCCATACTCTACCCTTGCCTTCCTCTAGCTTGAGTACTCTTCTCTAGGAGCAAACCTTTAGAGATATAATTAATACACCCAAAAAACAGCAAGCAGGTAGAAGTAGGAAGAAGGTGGGCAGTACTGAACATCCTATATCTGTGTGGAGGCGGGCAGAAAGTGCAGGACACTCTTAGTCCTTGTGGCTGTCAAGTGCAGCCCTGGATGTGATGGGAAGACAACCCACAGGCCTTTTGTTTCTCAGGCTTTCCCTTTGCCAGGCACAAAGTCTTAGCTCTTCATTATCCCTGCAGTGTGTGCAGCTCCTGCTCTCTGTGTGGCTCTGGTCAGTTAGCACAGAGCTCACTGCCCCTGGCAGGGGAGAGGGAGCTGCTGTTCCTGTGCTTGGCTTTTGCAACTGCACCTTTTAGCTTAGAAATGGTGGTGTTACTCATCCACAAACTTTTTCCTAAAAAAGGATGAAAAACGCACCAAAGCTAAAATTCATACCAGCCGCAAGAAAAATAACATTTCCCAAAACCAAAAATGCTGGTGAAACCTGTTCAAATTTTCCTCAGGTCATCTACTAGCACTTCAGGGGTTTTTTACATATCAGACAATGCAATGCACAATATATTTTGAGGCACTGGAGCAGGTTGCCCAGAGAAGTTGTGGATTTCCTATCCCTGGCAGTGTTCAAGGCCAGCCTGGATTGGGCATTGAGAAACCTGGGTTAGGGGAAGGTGCCCCTGTCCATGGCAGGGGATTGGACCCAGATGATCCTGGAGGTCTCTTTGAATCCATGGCGTTCTGTGATTCATTCTGTGATTGTACATTCCACCTCCAACAATGAGCAGCACAATCTTTCTTAAATCATCTTAAAGATACACAAAGACGTGCAAAATTCATGTATCTGGATAAAGCTCGTGGATTCTGATCAAAATCCTAGAGCAAAGAAGCCTTTATTCATGCTTTCGCTTGACTCTCAGTTCTGAGTTTTTGTTGTTGTTTTTGTTGTTGTTGTTTTTTAAAAAAGCAAGCAACCAAACAAATGAAACCTTGACATGAACTTTGAGTTGGAACTTTTTTATTTTTAATTTTAACTCATCTGTTTCATTATTCCTTCTGTTGCCCCTTTTTGCAACCAGGTCTAACAAACTAAGACACCTGAGGATATTTTTTTTGCCTCACACTAAAACTGGGATAATAAAGTCTAAACTCGTTATTGGAATCCTGTTAAACAGGACTACTGCTCCGGCAGACTTGTTACACACAGGTTCTTTCTCACTGAGTCTCAGGCTTATCAGATAGTGAGGACAGCCACAGCTGGCCACCCTTAGGTAAGCCAGTTAGCAAGACATCTTTTTGACTGACCTCCAAGTTCTTCAAGCCCAGAATGAAGTCATTATTCTGGCAAACTGGGAGAGAGAGGACCCCGGTGTCAACATCGCTCAACTCTTCCTATGATTGGAACAGTCTGAGATGAACTGAAAGTCAGCAGAGCCTCAGATGTCTTCCGTGGAGACCTCTCAGTGAGGAAGATTGCTGAGACAGAACTACTGCACGAGACATGACTTTTCCTGACTGGTTAACTGAGAGTCACTGAACTTGGATCAGATGCTGGCAGTAGACACCCTTACACATTAATCATTTTCCAGCACCTTGAAGCACAAAAGCATGTAACTAATAGCACACATGCCTGATATTTAGGATATTAAAAATAGAAAACACCTGTGGTAACTATGTGGGGCTTGGTTCCTGGTTGTGGACTGCTGCAATAAAGAGCACTGCAAGAGTATGGCAGTTCCCTTTAAAGCCTGTGGGTTCCAGGGGTCTGCCATCTCTCCTCTGACTGTCTCCTGCTTAAGAGTGTAGAGTCCTGGGGAGGATGGAAGGGTAAGATAAAAGAGGTAGGAGGACAGGAGCATGAACTCTACAACTCCCTCTTAAAGCACTCTTTTAAAAATGGTCTTAGCTCTGGTAAATGAATGTCTGAGATACAGTGCAGACTATAATGAACTGGAGTATTTCAAATCCAAGAATAGCTTCAAGAAGAGTGTGGAGACTATGTGCCTTTGGAAGTAGGAAATGGCCCAAGAGCTCAGGCTAGAGATTTGGAGAGATGTCATTTCTGTCAGTCTCAGGTTCCAGACTGGGAATAGTTTGGACTCCTTCTAAGAACTGGGGAAACAAAGAGAGAAACAGAGTTTAAATTAAGACCTAGACACAGGAAAAATACTGCAAATTATAGAAACATATTTTCAAAGAGAAAGTCTTTTTTTTTTCCATGAGACCTTTATGAAAGCACATTGTTTGTCATCTGCTGTGTCTGCAGAGGAGCTGAGGGATGGTCGCAGTGCAGCACCACACCACAAGATGGCAAGAATCAGAAGCTGACCTCAAACCAGAATTCAGAGAGAACAATGCAAATACATTAAAACTTGAGAATCCAAACTACCAAAAATTTAATGTTAACGAAATTTGGGGCTGTTGCAGAAGATGAGTGTTTCGAGTTTTTCTCTGCTCTTTGGCCTGGGGTTCTTCACACCAAATCTCACCTTTACACACCTCATAAACAGAAGTAACAAATACCTTATGCAGTACAATGTGTCCTCCTAAGCATCTGTTTTTTGTTTGAAGAAACATGAGGATGATTGGGGTTTTGTCACTTCTTATCATCTTAGTTTCTTTTTACCTTTCTTTTTACCTTTCTTTTTACCTACGATTTTCCTCTTCATTTGGGTTTTTTTTTCATACTTTTTCTAGCACTCACCTGAACTATAAATTTAAAAAATTCTCATCTTTTTAAACAAACTTCTCAAGTCCCTGGGCTTATTTACTTGCTCTGTCCCGACATTTTCCTTTTTCTCTCCAACGCCAAGTGAAAGACTGGTCCTTTGGAGGATGCTGAGTCCAAGCTAAGAGCAATCACTTGTCAGATTGATACCTGAGCTATGAAAGTTCCAGAGGACATTATAAACAGCCACAGCAGCATCCATGGTTTCAGTTTAGGTCTTTGGGACCAATGTGTGCACTGCAAACACAGCAGGCCCACACAGCTCTGAGACTCTTGGTCCAGCCTGCATAGAGCAGTTGCATTAGAGCATCTCTTGCAGTCTTCCTCCGGTGGCACAGTCGGTCCTCTGTGCTTAACAACTGAGCTGGCAGAGTCCACGCAGAGCCCAGACACCACAAGGGAGCTGCTCTTGGCCCCACGGGTGGGACTGGGGCTGAAATGAATTGACAGGCCAGTGTTAGACAGTTTGCACAGTTGTAAGTGTTCTACAATAAACAAAGGCAGGAGATACTCTGCAGCCAGCAGGTTTTGCCAGCTCCACATTGCATGCAAAATACTGTTCTTGATGAGGCTGGGCTATATGACCTCACGAGGTGTTTTCCAGCCTCATTTATTCTATAAGTCTATGGAAATTACATTAAAATTGCATTAATAAAAACAAGGATTCCCTAGAACGCTTTCATTGCGTTCAAACGACTTGATTTCTTCTTAATAACCTCACTGGGGAATTTCTGAAAACGCTGAGAGCGAAACTTTCCCCACCCCTGCTCCCACAGGTGACGAACGCTGCGGAAACCACCTTGGAGCGGGACGAGGCTCCAGCCCTCCCTGAGCGTGACTTTGCAAGGCTGAGCTCCCACTGAGCAGTGCGGGGCTCCTGGAGGATGGATATGGATGGAGTCCCGCGGGATGCAGCGCGGTGCGAGGAGCGCTGTGTGTAAGGGCTGAGGAATCCGGCGCTGCGGACGGTGCCCAGCCCAAAACAAACCCAATTCAAACACCTCCCTTTGTCAGCACCGAGCCACTGCAGCCTTTAGTGGTGTGCCAGCCTTTTCACATCGCCTGGAAGTTTCAAACAACTTCATAGCCGTGCGAGCGCTAATTAAAACATTCAGCAGTTTTACTGTCTGAGCAGTGTAAATATGATGTAAAAAGAAAATTAAAGAGCATTCACACAGATGCATACTTGCTCATTGTAGCTATAAAATCTAGCTGCAGGGGCCTGGCAAGAGCAGGAGTCTCTTACTCTTCAAAACAAGTTATTCAGCAAAAAATGAGACACCAAGCTTTAGCTTGGAAGAGTTATTCTTTGTTAGGTTCATTTTTTATTCATTCCTCCAAAGCCACACTTCCCCACTTTTTTCTTGGTTTATAATACTGGTCACTCAATTTACTGCTGAAACGGGTCAAGGGATGATTTGAAACAAAATATTTGTTTCACACTCTTGAGGTCACAATCCACACACAAAACTTTTTTCCCTTCTACTCATGCAGCAGCCACTTTTAGACAGTGAATCCCAGTCACAGGGAATAAAATCCCCTGAAACATCAGCCACAGGTTATGCCTAGGATAGGGAAGGCATTCTGGGGAATCTTATTTTCCAGCGTTGGTTGATGTTTCAGTCTGGGATTTCAAGAACACCGACTACAGTTGTTTACACTGCAAAGAAAGGAGCTTTTTGATCAGGGGAAGCTGAGTCACTACTCCCTGTTAGTTTTATCATTTTGCAGAGAGCAAGAGTTGATGCCTGATCCTTCTCTGACCTTTTATTCAAACTTTCTTTTCTACGTTCCCAGGCTGTTATATTCTGTTTAATCATGTCTCTTTGATTTTCAGAAGAATCAGATACTTTTTTGTTTGGTGTTACATGATGTCATAGACAAAAGCAGCATTAATCCCATGAGGTTACCCTCCGGTCAAAACGGTTCACTGAGAGGATGAGACTCAGTCCTAGAGCTTTTTTCTGGGTCCTGAGCTATTTTCAGGGCTAAGGAGAGGCAAGGGGGGGGGGGAACTGGTTTTTGTTTTGTTTTGTTTTGTTTTGTTTTCCCACAGACATCATAAGACAAACAGACCATGGGTCAGGTAATGTAAGCAACAGACTGCAAAACCATTGCCAAAAATTTTAACCACCCAATCATCTCTGAAGGAAAAAAATTCATTTAAGTGACACATGTTAATAGTATTGAATTCAAAACACTTGCTTTGACATCCAGATGTTGTAAACTACCATATCCTGATTAACAAAAATATTTTCTCATCTTTCAGATCTTCCTTCCCTATTTTGATCACAAATCAAGTTTTGGAGAAAATTTTTCCCACTACTGTCCACTGATCACATCGCTGAAGTATTTCAAAATTTTAGCTTGCTTCCTATAAGGAAGAAATGGGAAGCATAACCACAAATATTTATGCTAGTGTCAGTGCTTATTATTGAAAGCTTAGTCCAGCCTGCTGCAGTGCCAGTGCAAGAACATACCATCAGATATGGCAGCCAGCTCTGCCAGGCATTTCAGAACAACATCAACACACACCATCTTTATAACCTGGAAAAGACAGAGTATCCCGAATGGGAAGGTGTGGGTGACACACAGAAATGTCCCCACTTCCAATTGCTTCTGGTGTGAAAGCTTTGGAAAGGCATGGCAGTATTAGCAACAGGCATGAGCTGGCTGGGGAGCACCTTGCTTGTGGAAAAAATGAGAGCCCCAGGTTCTGGTGTTAATTCCTTGGGAGCAGGTACTGCCCCTAGTGATGCTCTGCAGCACCAAAGTGTTTGCTTAGCTGTCTGCTGTCTGGTACTGTACCAGGACCCAGAATTTTCCTGTAAGATGGTGGGGAGGGAGGGAGGGAAGAATTTCAGGGAGAAGGGCTTTAGACCACTATACTGTAAAGCCTGTTTGGCTTCCACTACTTTCTAAGGGTAGAAGGGGGAGGTGGTGAAATTACCATGTTTATAAAATTTTATTAAGTGGTAAGATGGGATCTCTCTTTTTGAGGGGAAGGAGTCCAAAGTGATTATGATGCCCGTGCAGAATTCCCTTTCCATAACAGGCAACTTGTGTTTTCCTAGCTGAGCTCTGTATGCTCTTCTTGTTGTTGTCCTTCCTTGGGGGGCTTGCATTACCCACAATAGTCATAAGAAATAAAAGGCTGCTACATTTCTAAGTTCTACTAAAAGATAGTAGATAGTAGTAATTAGTATTAAGGGGGAATGCAATTATCCAAGAGAAATAGGTTATAGAAAGAAGGCTCAGCAATGTTTCCACTAGCCTGCCCATTTTTCTCTTTTCCTTTAAATATGTCAGCTGAGATCCCAATGTTCTTTCCGTGACAAAAGATCCTCATTATAGTTTTACTGCCGTCGTTGTAGTCCTACTGCTAGCTGCATTTAATAAATAAAGTCTTACAACAATAATGACAATTATAACAATGTCTTGGGCTGCTTTACGGCAAAGGCACTCAGTACACAGGAAAGCCTCCCATTTCTCCTTCCCAGGTGGATAATCTCTTTTCACCTAGGAAAATAAAGGCCCTTCTATCATCAAAAGTTTTTGACTCTAACAACAAAGGGACCTAACTACCTCAAAATTGTTGAGATATAAGGGCAATAACAACAACAAAGACAGACAGCATCTCAGCCTGATCAAAAGTCCAAGTAAGTCTGAGGTGTGGTCAAGAAGAGAATTCAAGTTCTACCCATTCCCAGATGAGAGCTGTAACCACAACTACATTCAAATTCCTTATTTATTATATTTTGGTATATTTTCACCTATCAATAAAGCAGCTTCATTTTCTGGAATTTTAAGGTTTATGACGCATTTCAGCTTCTTCCTTTATGGGAAAGACACATTGCAAATATTGGGCAACTTCTTGCAAAGTCTTGTCCTAACCTAACACGACTGAGCAGTGTGGGAGGAGGAAGTAATGACTTCCCCCTGACCTGAGTAGCTGACATGAAGTCTGCCAAGAATCACAGCCTCTTTGCTCCAGGGAACACAGGAGCAACTCTTTAGAGAGGAGGCGGGGAAGGGGGAGGACAAAGGGGGGGGCTCAGAAGTATGTCTCTGCCCCCTCCTGTGCTCCATGTGGCAGAAGAGAGTGAGTGGCTGCAGCACTTAAAGAGAAGTAATAAATTCCTCCCCACCTTTTTCCCCTGCTGGTAGTTTGCTTGTGAAGGGTTGGGCAGTGCAGCCTTCTCGGGTTGGTACCATTTTGTAGTGCCCACAATATGGGACAGCATGTAAAATGCAGAGTCTTGCCCATTTGGAAAAGAAATGGGTTTCCTGTGTGGACAGAAAGACAGAGCTGTAAGGATAGAATTTCACAACAGAACAAAAATAAAGCACTGCCCTGTTCCAGAATTTCTCGATTCTTATTCTAAACAGCAATAAACCCACCTCCCAAACCCCAGTTCGGACAAAGTATTAGCATTCCCTCCACTCTGGTTACAGCTCACAACCCTCTTAATACCTCTTGCTCTGCCATGAACTATTTGTATAAGAAAGGCTTATGTTTGAACTGGAATTGGCACAAATAATTACCCATTGGATATTCCTTTTCTGCAGAAATCGGATCTCTTTCAGTGCTTCACAAATCACAGAATCCACTGAGGACAGAAGCCTGTGTTTTCTTCTTCTCCAAAGAGAATAAAAAATCGGCAGTAACCCTGACAGCTTCCTGTAGTGTGGCTCTCACAGCTTATTCCAGATGAGCCGAACATTAAACTTGCCATAAAAATGTTATGATGGGAGGATGTATCTCCCACAGTACTCAGAAATTATGTAGAGAGTTTTACCATCATCACCCCCAGGTTGTAACCATTTCCCAGCTCTTCTGAAAAGTGCAAACAGCAAGGACAAACTTTAAGAAACCGGACCGTAACAACGACAAATAATGAAATAATTATCACAGGCAGCAAAAGCGACCTAATAAGCAGAACCCAGAATTGGGCACCGCTTCTTTGTGTGCTTGGTACAGGGCTTGAGCTCGCCCGCTGGGGCACACGGGGCAGGGCGGATGGCAGGGATGCAGCGGGGCTGGGTGCCTGCCTGCGGGCAGCAAGGAGGCTGGATGCAGGGCTGCAGGGATGCAGGGATGCAGGGATGCAGGGATGCAGAGGATGTGTTTGATGCCTGCCTGCAGCACAGGCTGGCTGTGCGCTCCCGGTGTCTCAGCTGGCGCCGGGCTCTTCTCCGCGCTCCCTCTGCCCGGCACGGACGGAGCGCCCGGCGGAAAAAACCTTTATGGATGGCTGGGAGCATCCAGCTGCTGACATCTGTCAGACTGCCTCTAATCTCACCCGCGACTGCCAGCAGAGGATCTGCCCCCTACGGTTTTCTTCTCACCGAGCAGCTGCTGCTCCTTTATAGTCTGTTTGGTTATGTCATCATTAGCTTTTTAAATGCGGGTAAGGAACCTTAAAAATGCTTTATGTTCTCAAGAGATCTGGAATTTCTCAAAAAAAAAAAAAAAAGTTCTGATGTTTCTCAAGCCTCCCTCCCTTTCCCCTTCTGAAAAGGCTTAAAAATGTGGAATGTTGTGGGAAATTACTCAGAATGTAATAAAAAATGTACATGTTAAAAAAAAAAAAATCTAACTCACAGCTTCCTTGGCTGGAGTGATATCCCAGGGCTGGATCCAGCTCAGCAATGCTCTTTGGCCTTTCCCTAGTTTTCTCTTTCCAGGACCACATCCCTCATTTAGTTTCTGCTTCCAGGACCCTCTCTCTCACCCACACACACCACATAAATATACAGACACATACAGCTCTGACACACATTTCTTTCTATGGCACAGGATACCCCCAAAGCTTCTTTTCCCCTTTACAAAGTTCAAGCAGTCCCTGTGCAGAGCACCTCCCTTCTCTGCTCTGTAGTCTCCAGCTACATACAAACAGTCCAAAACAGGGTTTATTCACTGGGTCTGCTTTTTTAGCCATTTGGACACAGCAACACTCATTTTTCCTCCAAACATATCTTACAAAAAGTAACAAAAACACTTCTGGAAAGTACCTGCTGTTCAGGTTGTTTTGCATTTTACAATGTTCCTTTATTACTGCTCATTTTACATACACATGCTTATAGCTCACCACAATTTTTCTGACAAAAAACAATTGAAAATAGCTTTACAAAAGGTCTTGTTGAGGATTTAAAAACATTAAAATATATAAAAGGGAGCTACTTCAAAGGTTTTCAAAATAAAACCAGCCCTGAATTTTATTGTTTTGGTAACAATTTTAACTTTCCTATCCAGAAGTCACTTCAAAAGTTATGGTGTTCAGAGCTATACATACATGAGTCATTCCCTCCATCTCTTCTATACTCCTAAATATTTCTGCTGTTACCATTCACCAAACTGCATGCTGTTTACACCTTTCCATAAAAAAGTAGAATATTTTTATAATTAAAATATCTATCAAAGATGCTAATTACTATTCATATGAATATTATTAAGACTTAAGCTTGCTGACTTGAGGCTCGGGCTGTATTGAAAGACTCACATGCGATTCAGCAGTGTAGAGATGGGCTTTTCAAAGCCAGTTAAAAGCATAAATTGAGGAATGCATTTCATGATGAGACTCATGGCCATGTAATAGAAAGTTGATCAGAATTCTTTCATGCTTAAATATAGGCTCTGGTACCTTGCTTGATCATGCCATAAATGAGTATAGCTTAGATACATAAATAGTTTAGAAAACACTGTGTGCTTAAAATAACATTTTACCCTTTAAATATTCTTGTCCATTTTCAAATTTTCCATCTCAGAAGGCATTGCCATTGAAGGACACAGAGTTGAGAACGTTCTGTCCCTGGGGCTACCCAGCTGGGTCACCTCAGCTCCTGCAGTAACTCACATCAAACTGGCCAATGTGCCCCTTCCCACCACGGCACATGGCCAGGACTCGCCCTCGATGAGGGAGATTTTCACACTGCTCAGTTTCCACTCATCTGTGCTCTGGGAGATTTCAGGGCTGGTAAGGAGGGATCTGTGCAAAGTCGGTTTGGCCCACCAAGTGCTTCTGTTTTGCCATGGCTGCTGCAGAGGCTCTATTGCCATCCCATCTATATCCCATCCCCTGGAAAAGGGAGCTCCACAACTGAACACAGCAGGAAAGGCAAAAGGTCTCCCAGCCTTGTAAGACTTATTTTTGCATCATCTGTCCAAATTTTGAAGGTACTTCTTTAGGTAACACACACTTCTGGATGCCCCCATAAGGCCCCATGAGTCTCCCATACTGATGGGAATCCTGAAAAATTATTGCAGTTTCTCTGTACTGAATTGTTTTTTCCAGGTCAATATCCTGACACTATCCTGTTTTCCAGGTTAGATGTTGTTCAGATAAACATCTCCACAGTAATGTTACAGAAACAGGGACAAAGAGAAAAAGCTGCAGTATGTCTCTGCTGTCCTATCTCTATTTGACATTGGTATATTTGAAAAGGTGTGGTGCTAGATACAAGCCCAAAGTGCTGTAGGTGTGTTACCAGGTTGGAATGAATTATCTGCAGGCAAAAGGGTGCCAGCTCCTGCATGGCATTGTTTTGGCAGAACCCTCTCCTTGGCACAAGGGACCTGTGTGTAGTCCAGAGCCAGGGAAGCTTGGGGATGAGGTGGTTCAGGGTGTCACATTGTCAGTTCTAACTAAAGAATTTGAGAGAGAGGGATGTAAATGGCTCTTTCCAGTCCCCAGTTTTTGAACCGCCCTCATAAAACTTAATCAGAGTAACTGCTGCAGCAGTGAGACGTCACCAAGATGATTAGAAACCCTCTGGTTTTGTATCTGCTGTCAAAAAATTCCTCCAGGAGAGGGGATCTTCCCAGGACCAGAGCCACATAGGCTGTAGTAGAAGGTAGAAAAAGCAAGAGAAAAATACAAGATCATGTGTCCCCATATCAGGAGTCATTTCAGATCTACCCATATACCTGAAAACAACATTTTACCTACTGGCTTCCTGATTAAAAATACTTCCATCATCTCCTAGAAAGCTGCAGTTCACTCCTTGAGGCATTTCTTCTCTAAGATACAGAAGAGTTTCAGTATTGAGCAGGAGTGGATCAAACTATGACATCTCTGCTTCCTGTTGCAATTGTCCCTTCCTGGGTGCTGATGAGCTGACATCTGCAGTACCAGACCACCAGTGCCATCTCTAGGACGGTGTCTTTTCTGAGAAATCTTTCTGAAGTTCCATGCAGGCTGGGAATGTGCATTAGGTCCTCATCTGCACCAAAGGCATCTGGCTGGCTATGTATATTAGAAATATAAGCTATTTCTGCCCCAAAACCATTATGGTCTGACTTGCTTACAAAACCTGTTTGTACTGATAAGCTTTTGTGTTTGTGCAGCAAAATAATTCTTCAGGAAATTGTGTCAGGTTTGACTGCAGCTGACTATTTTAATCTCATTTATATAATATTTGCAGATCAGAAAACATGCAGGTATGCAAAGAGGTACCAACAGTCTGCTACAGAGAGTTCACAGAGCAGTGGCCCAAAACTATCTTGGTTTGTTGGCAACACCAAGCACAGTTTGGTAGTGCAAGCCTAAATATGATATTGATGGGCATTATTCATCTACCACAGCTTGTCACTACCATGATATACAGAAATAAAAACAACAACTCTGTATTAACATCCAAAAATCTCAGTGCTTTCTACGAATACCAGCTACATCTCAGCTATATAAAATCCTCAATGTCTCCTGGAGAAGAGCCAGGAATGGAGGACAGCTGTGCCTTTTTCAACATTCCAAGTCTGCGTTTTGGAGTTCATCTGAAGGAATGACAGTAAGCAATCAAAGAAAAAGATAGGTAATTCTTTAGCTGATTGTACTGGAATGTCCTGGAAAAATAAACTCGTGGATTCACTGAAATGTCATTTTAGCCCCAGTGCAAAAATTACATCCAGATCACTTCAACATTAATGACACTGGAGAGACAGGCAACATTTATTGCAGTTTGTGCTGTAACCTAAGAAATTAGTGATTGCACCTGCCTTTCATAAATGGCAGCACCCTGCCTGCTATGAAATTGCCTCTAAAACAAACACAGACAAAATTTACTGAGGCTGCTTGCATGTCAGAGAGAGCTGCTGCACATGGAACAGGGAACTGAGCAGCACAGGGTGGTTAATGCTGCAGCATCTGAACTTTATAGTGGATGGCAGACAATCTAATGGGTAATTAAGCAAAGGGCTGTTCTACTACTCAGCTTTAACGAGAACCGTATTTCCAAAGTATGGAAAAGTATTTAGATATGATTTGCTGAAAGAATTACAAGGAATCTCAGTGCACACATGAGGACTATGCTGAGATGGAAGAATAGCTGACCATTCCGTCTGAGTAAACTATTACATAACAGCTAAGCTATAATAAAATCCCGATTCCAAATCAAATAAGTCTCCCAGACTGCTTAAAATGAGTCACCAACAGCTTTATAAACATACAAAATACTTGACAAGGAAGTCTCTGATAATTTTTTAGTAATTATGTCTGTGAATTGTTCTCTGTTGACATCACTATTAGAAATGGGTCCCCATAAGCTTGCACTGCCTGTTAACATCTGCTCATTAATCACTGAGGCTTTGAATATTTCTTTCATTACAAGTTTATTAGAGAGTTCACACCGTTTGTTCAAAGAGATGTTTAATTAGCTCGCAAACAATAGCTGAAGAGAATATAGTTTTGTTTTGTATGGATTTTTATGGCTTCAAAGCACTCTGAACAAGACATGATTTCACAAGATGATTAAGGATGAAGAAATACCTGTGCATCTGAGAAATTTGCAAGAAATAGAAAATAATTTTTCAAGGGTCAAAAGGACACTTTCAAACCTTGTCTGTCATCCGAAGAAAACACTGAAATGTGATTTGGAAGCAAATGCAGAGCAAAGCAGTATTTCTTAAAACAGTACTGCAGGGCTGATACAGTGAAGAGAAAAAATTGGCTTAAAAATGGCCATAAAAAAGGAAGGATGTAATCAGGGCCCAAGGAAAGAAGATCATCCCCAGGAATATGATTTTTGATGAGAGAGGAGAGTCTGACAGTTACAACACAGTGTTTTGGAGGCAGGAAGGTCCTAAGTTCAATGGCAGCTAAAGTATCACCACAGGCAGTTCTCTTGACCTCTGTGGTACCTCAGTCAGCTAAGCTGTAAGACTGGCTTCCATGGAAATCCAGATGTTGCCTCTGAATTAAACTGTCCTGAGTAAATAACTTACCAGAAGAACTGCATATCTGAAAAATGCCTTAGCCAGAGGTTACTAAAGGGCATTACTAATGACAGACAAATGAGGAATATCAGAGAATGCCATATTTGTAGATACTTCAGCCAGGGGTGTTTTCTTATGTAACACTTGGAGGAAAATAAATAATGAGGTTTTTTACACTCTTAAGAATAATAAAAAAAAAGTCACAGTGCAAATACAGATGCTACTGTTTAATGAAAGCTAAAATGCTTTCAGGAGGAACAAATCTATAATGGCATCTCTCAGTTTAATAGGTTATTAAAGTAGAAATGAAATCCCATGCAGTCTATCCTGCTAAACACAAACCTAGGGGCACTGATGGGCAATGCTTATGGAAAAAAAATATTTCAGATGGCCAGTAAACTCTTGTTCTGCCCTAGGTAGAGCACAATAGATATCAAGCTGAAAACAGATCCCTAAATAAATAAAAGAAACACAAGCTGCAGGACAGCTGTGAAAGCTTCCAGCAGGAAATGTCCCTAGTGCTAAGCTCTTTGTCCTGATGGGGACACTCTGGTTTGTGGCTCTGGTAATGGAATGGGGACAGGGGCTGCCTGCTGGTTTGCTTCCTCTGAAGAGCAGTTTTGAGGGAAAGAGTGGCAGTAGAGGGGAAGAGGTGATGATGGCTGGATGCAAGGAATAACTGCTATGACAGCCACATTTATCCACAGCTGAGCACTCTATGCTATGTCACAGCATGGCCACATATAGGAGCTGCATCCTGGACCAAACCACAGAAGGAAGAAATGCAGTCGATGGTGATCATAAGACCAAAGATAATGGGCAGATCACTGGGTCTTATGATTATGTTTCTCAAGCCCTCCTCCTTGCGCAATTTTTTTTCTCATTTTCAGTTTTTTTTTCTTTTTGTATCTCATTCCTTCAAAAAGCAGAGTAGCAAGAGCTTCACCTACGATGGGTTGCTATACTGGAGTGGGGTGGAGTTTGGTCTTTACACTTTTCTTTGACACAAGCAGCTTTGGTTTGAAAATAGTGTCTAGAAATGAACAGAGATTTTGCCATTTTTTTATTATGTGCAAAATGCTAGGAATGTTTAAAAGTAACAGTAACCAAAGTAACAGGGAATAGGAAATAGGAGAGACATTTATCCCCTTAGAAACAGCTTTATTCCCCTTGCATTTCTACAGGAGCATAGACGTTTTCTGTCTGCTTTGGCACCAGAAGCAACTTTTTCAAACATCAGGAATTTTTCTGTCTTTTACAAGGGCTGCATATACTGGATGTGAGAGCAAGAAAATGGACTTCAATTTTAAAACACTTTATCGATGCTACCAGCAGGACAGTGTAACAAATATGACATTCGCCTGAACAAGACAGGTTGTGGAAGAAATACATGATTTCACAGTACTCCAAAGTAATTTTTTTAATTTTTTGTTGCAAGTAGTTCCTACTTGGTCAATCCACTCATAAAAGCAGCTGAAAAATGTGGAGTAGGTTAAGATGAATGTATGTGTCACTTGTACTCCCCTGGCTGGGAGATAAGTAGAGTTGAGAATGAGAAAAGAGGCATTTTTATTGCAACAGTGATCCAGCAAAATCAGTCACAAAGGATCTGATCTAAGGTCCATTAACATGCAGTTTTTCCAGTGATTTAATAGGCTTTTAGTCAGACCTACTGCCTCTTCTACAGTATCCATCTCCTCTGATCTCAGAGAAGATTAGTACAAAGCAAAAGATATGCACATTGCCATGAAGGTCATGTGCACTGATCAGCCACAACATATGCCATAGGCAGGATTTCATGTACCTCGAGCTGACATCAGGAGCAATTTAGAGTTAGAGGAGAGTATTGAATAACAGCCTTTTAAATACAGTAATTATAAGGTCTTTGAAACAAATACTGGCGTTGTGATTTGGGGAGCCTGCGGAATTTAATCAGCCATTCTTGATCTAATTGCCAGTGTGATTTTCACTCTATCAGATATGAGTTGTAATTGGTTTTGAAAAGCTTGACATATGATAGGCTTCTGGGCTCTCCTTACTTAAATGCTTTATTTATTTTATCAAACAACTTTCTAAGCAGAATATTGTACCCTGGTCTGAAACTCTCACCCTCTTTCCTAGGACACAGTGAAGTAGATGCTGAAATGCCTGGAAGAATAGCTCTGGAAAGCTATCACAGCTAGTAAGGTCTGAGGTTTTGATATTTACAAAGAGCCAGAAACCACTCTCTACTTGCATCCAGTATTTTAATTTTAATGGAAAGAAAAATGAATCTTTGTCTTAAATCCCACAGTAGAAGAACAACTTCAGGAAAATGAAAGGAAATGCTTCTTCCCAGAGTGGAATTCATTGCTGCAGGAAACACTGGAGTCAAATACTATGTCTGGATTTCTACAGGACTGCAGTGGCACTACTAATAACAACTGTAATTTCAATTTATGAGCTCAATTCTGCACCAATAGAGTCCATGCAGGATCTGGGCTTAGATCTGCAGATCTGCTGAAGCAGGAACCTGTGTTCAGAATTATCTGTGCAGGCAACAGAAAGGGATAAGAAAGGCTGAGCTGCCACAGGTGTTGAGCAAGGCTCCAGCAAAACCATTGGAATATCAGTGGGTTTTGTTACCTGTCTTAGGTAAAAATACTCCTTTTTAAGGTGAGGAAATTGCAAGCATGGTTTCGAATCAGGGGTAATGCATCTCACAGTCTCTTTCTCCTAAATTCAGCATGCTGCAGGGACTTTGGAAGGAGCAGCAAGTTATTATTTGGAAAGAGCAGACCAGTTATTTGGGTCTGATTATGGGGCTGGGCATCTTCGTATATGGTAAAAAAAAAGGGCAAGTGCTTTCTGTCAACAGAGGAGCACAGAGAGGGGGACGTAAGGAGGCTGTAAAGAAATGTGATGCAACACGACCTGGGCCCGATCCAGAGCTGAGCAGAGCCAATGGAAAGACTCGTAAGGAGTCCTGGATCGTGCTGCAGAGGGATTGTAAGCACGCTGTGCCGAGAGCCCAGGACCCACCTTGAGCGGTGCACAGCGGGCCCTTGTCCTCTCGCCAGGCAGAGCCCAGCCCTGCCGAAAGCTTGTTTGTTATTGTTATTGTCATTGTTGTTGTTGTTGTTATTGAAAGAAGTATTTTCACAGCAGTGAAGGTCAGCTACGAATGATGACTCACTTGCACCGCAGATCTACACAAATAGCATGTGCTAAGATTACCATCTGGTATAACAATCTACATCACAAGACACCACATTTCCTGTTACCCAGGGTAAGTAAATTTCAAGCATGAGGGAAAATTTTAGCAAGTTTCCCCAAGTACCTTTGCAGAAAGAATAATGTGGCTTACACAGAGGGGGGAAGAGAAAGGGAAATTATGAGGTAAATGCTATTCCCCTCCCTCCTGCCCCCTCATCTCCCAAGAAGAAAAACATATTAAGTTTGCAGTTCTCATTTCTATCGTATTTAAAAAGTCAAATCTATGTAATGAATACCTGTCTGGAGGGAGTCCAGCGGGATGCTGACAGCCAGGCTTTTTGGACACTGTGTGAAATGGAGAGTGTACGTTTCACTCTCTCTCTCCATCCCTCTTTTTTCACTATTTATTTAATGTCAGGACAGTGCTGTGTGTGCAGCCGCAGTGACGGGCGTTGGATCTCGGCGGTGCTGACGATGCTCTCCCCCGCACCCGGTGGCTCTGAGCCTGTGGTGGGAGCACAGCTGGGCCCGTGCCAACCTGGGACACCCCAAAACATGAGGAAGGGTCCACTCCTTTCCCTTGATGCAGTCTGGCTGCCAGGGGTGTGCCACCCATCCGCCCCATCTCCTTGGAGATGCTGGTTGGGCAGCTCCCTGAGCGAGGCACGGATGAAAATAAAAGATGAATCAAACTGGTGTGTTTCCATGGAACACAGTGGCCTGGCTGTGGCAGCAACTGAGAGTGTTGTCCCAGCCAGAATGGCACTCACTGGCAAGGAGAAAAGAGGCTTTCAGTGGCTAAGCCTACACATGCCAGGTGCTAAGGGCCATATTCATAGCATTCAAAGTTGCCCGGTGCCACTGAGCATCTCTTTTCCTCCTCTCTCCATCCACTTTGCCTTTTCCCTGTGTGAGAGGGGGCTGTGTCTCTACTGGAAGCTCAGCACAAGGCTAAAGCCACGTCCCAGGTTGGTACTTCAGCCCCACAGCCTTTGCAGGGTGCCAAACACCACATCTACCTGCCATCTCTCCCTCCAGCTGTGGCACCACATCCCTCTCCTCAAAGGTTCTGGTCACCTCCCAGGAGCTGGCTGCTGGCCAACCTAACAAGGGACAAGGGATGGCTCCTACTCCAAAGAAGCTGGCAAAACTAGTGGCCCTTGGATTTGGCAGGAGCTGAAAGAAAGACCTGAGCCGCGGGAGGAGAAACAGATAAGTCTTTTCCAGACAAAACAGAGGTGAATAAAACAAATAAATAAATGAATCTGGGCAAGCCACTGGATGCCAGAGGCACTGCACATGAGTGAGGTGGCTGGGAATCCCCTTTGGGATGCTGGCAAGGGTTTCTTTGGCTCCAGGGAGTTCATGATGACTTTTGCCGTGACTCAGTGCTGTTCAAAATCAGCTGCAGAGACAGGCCTCAGCAAGGATCAGGGAGATTTCATCTCCTGCATCTCCTGCTCAATTTCAGACAAAATCCAGGCACTTGGGAGGAGGTGTCTTTCTTTCTGACTCTTTGTTTGCACACTAAGGGTTGCAGCCTGTGCTGTGGTGGAAATACCAGGAGACAGGCAGACAACAGAGCAAGAAACACCATAAAGTGTTCCATATAAATGAATAAGTGACCATAAGTGCCCTTTTTTCCCAGCCGTGGGCACCCTTCTTGCCCTTCCCTGCCCTACCCCAGCACATCCTTTCCAAATTGGCCATCCAAAACTCTCCTTTCTGTGACTCACACGTGTATTAAGCCATCTCTGGGGTAGTGCTGATGCCCAGCCACAAGCACATCTCCAGCCAGGAGAAGCTGGTGCTGCTTTGTCAAAGCCTGAGACCACAGTAATTTAGGGAGAAAATCCTTTTCAGTGGTAGGACTTGTCTTGGTTTTCTCCACAGCTTTAGCTATCTATGCCCCAGTGAAAGGGCAAAGATCAGTTCTTCCTCTTGCTTTGTGTAGGTCTGCTGTCAATGCTGGTGATACAACTGCTGCTGTCTGAAATAAAAAAAGCAGTAAGTAGTGCAAAGATCATAAATTGAGACCTGCACAGTCTGCTTGCTCACCATTTTAATCACCAGCATAACTCTGACAAAATTGGGATCTATATGTGATGTAAACTGGCAGACCTTTGCATATCACCTCCTGGATCTCCATGAAAACTGCTGCCCAGGGGTGCCAAAAGGAGAGATCTTCCATCCTGCATTGGCCATGTAGTCCAAATAGCCTGAAAATGCAGGAACTGAACCTCAAACCATATAAGACATCAGCCAGCAAACCTAAGAAAAGACTCAATTGTTATAGCTGGATTAGAACAGGCCATGTTTTTTCTACCCTGTGATCTAAGGAGCGTTAGGAGAAACTTCAGAGAGCAAAATACTCTCATGAGCTGGTAATATACATAAAGCACAGTAGTGTTCCCTGTGACATGCAGCATCCACTGAATATATGGTGCCACAAACCTACAACCACCCAAAGTCAGGCCAACAACACTTTTGCTTCTCTTTCTGTTTTATCAAGGCATGTGCTGACATAAATCAGACCTCCCCCGAAATCACTGGACTGGACTAATGCAGCAAATGGAGACCCTGCTCAGGGTGCAGCAGGGCAGTTTGAGATGTGACACAGTTGTGTGTAACTTCACACCTTAGTGAAAATAAAGCTCTACAACCCCAATTAGTTTTATAACATCTCTTTAAAGGATGATGCACTGGACACCACAGATGGGAAAAATTTTAGATCAGGACAACTGTAAAACTGGGAAAACTGGGAGTGGGCGCTGCCTTTTCAAAGTTATTTTCTTAGTTTGTAAAAACTTTGCTTAAACCCATCTCTAGAAAGCCTCAGTACCAAGAGTACAGATTTCATTAGTAACCCTGCAAGAATAAAAATACGACTTCAGCACTTCTGAGTTATTCTTAACATATGAGCCACTTTCTGGAGAATCCAAACCTTTGATCAACTTTATGAGAAATACCTGTGACACAAAGAAAACATTTAATGAGCCAGAGATGTCAATTATAAGCTCTCGAGCAATTTTATACCCTATATAATTCATATTAACCAATACAATTTAAAGTGTATTTTACCATTCTATAAATGTCCTAAACTATCCCTTTTAATATTTCAACTTTTTTTTTTTCATTTATTTGTTTCAAAGCATGAAAGATAAACCCTTTTCAAATGTTCATGGTCTTTCACAGTATAAGGCAAAACAAATTGGGAACAAACCAGCAGAACATCACAGAGATTGTAAATTTCAAATAAATGAAACACTTCTGCATTTTTTATTTAAATCAAAATTTGTTCGGATGGATAAGTGGCTGATGTTGATTTAGTGGTTTTTATGATTTGCTTCTTTTTTTAATATTCTCCTTTTCTTATCATTATGCTTCAGGACACGACCCTGAAACACCAGTATTAAGGAGGAACTTTAGAAAAAACATGTTGCTTTGCCAAGATCTTTGAGAGAAGATTTTAGACATTTTTACTGATTGTTGGTGTCTGCTTTCAGGTGTCTTACAGTGCCTTGGTTTTTAAGAGTGCTGAATACCAGTCTCCTGAACTGCACAACCATTATGTGACTCAAAGACAGACTTTTCAAATATCTGTTTGCTTTTGTAAATCTTGATCCTTAGACCTTGAGCTTTGCAAAACTGTTCCATCAGAATGCAAAGAATCTCTGATTATCAGTATAATAAGAAATGGTAAAATAATGCTACTTTAGCCATTTAAAGCTCATGTAGACCAAATTCTACTTTTTTTCCATTATCAGTACACTTTGACTGAGAAAGAACAGGATGTTTTCCTTATGCAACTAGACAAATGTCCTGGACAGACAAAATGTTACAACTTCCAATTTAACTTAGGTACTCAAGCAGCAGACAGGCTAAATCCAGCTGCTTTAAAAGGTTTTTCATTCTTTTGCAGTCTCTGGGCCTATCTGTAATACCTTATGCTTCCATTTTGTGAGGTTTCTTGCAAAACATATTAGCCTCAGTAAGAAATCTTCAATTCCCACGGAGAATTACATTTCAAAATGATGCTCCGTGCTAGTAAGCAATATTTTTCCTGGGCTTCCACATATGGCAATATTTATCTTCAAAGTTTTCCTCTTTGGCTTGTAGGCTGGTTTGCAAACCAGATGGTCTTGTGTGGCCTAATTGTAAGATGATTTGTTGTGTGATTCAGTAGCATTGTTTATTTGTACAGTGGTTTGATGGAATTTGTAAACTGCATAATATTGTTTTACTGTGTTTTCTTTTATGACAGAGCCACATCTTGCTCTGGCATTTGTGGTGGTGATTATAATTAAATGTAGTTCTCAAGACACTTTTATCTCTGTTTGCTTGCTGCATTAAACTAGTGACACAAAAACACAATATTTCTCATTTAAGCAGTTAAATAATGCTGGATTTGAAGGCTGAGTGAATGCACAAAGTTTTATCTTAACTCCCCCCCCCCCCAAAAAAAAATTACACAAATCAAATATATAAAATGTTGGTTGAATGCTGGAAATCCAATGGCTATTCAGCAGTGTTAACTTCATGACTAACTTGGAGCTAATAATGAATCACAAAATGGTTTGGCTTGGCAGGAACCTTAGAGATTTTGGAGTTCCAACCTCCCCACCATGGGCAGGGATGCCACCCACTAGATCAGGTTGCCCTGGGCCCATCCAGCCTGGCCTTGACCACCTCTAGGGACATCCCCATTTTAACCAGCCCTTTTCACCATGGGTTCTGCAGAGAAGCCTCCTTTGCTTTTTTGAGACAAGAAGAATTTGGCTGTGCTTGATCATTGCACATGGTTAGTTGTATTCACATAAGTATTGTTTAGGAATATATTTAGGTTTCCAAGCCTATAAACAGATCTAAAGAGCCTTCTGGGCTTCCTGTTCTGTTTCCATCATGAAAGGTACCTTCTGTTTAGTTTCTGGAAGCAAACTTGAAGGGGGATGACTGTGACTGGGAGCCCAATAAACACTTTGAAGTACAGGCTCCAAGATTAGGAATTTGGGAGGTTTCTTTCACTTTTAGGAACAGAGTTTCAAGCCAACCCGTTTTAGTTAAAGTCACATGTGTGTCCTAGCTATCAATGGTCTGTGTGGCAAACTGATGGACAAACTCCAATGCCATACACTTTTTCAAGAGATGTCAACATAAGATACAAGAAAATCAACACCACGAACTCATGGCATTGATACAGAGAAACTTCAGGAGACAGGCTGCAGAATGAAGAGATAAAAGAAACAGATTTGTCCTTTAGCCTCTGGAAGCAGTTTCCTAATAGCAAATTAAAAATTTTTGGTATGGATTAAGAATTATTTTAGTACAAAGATGCTCAGCATGTAATCTCTAGTCAGTAATTTATAACAGATTTGGAATAAATCAAAAGAAGCACAGTGTTCTAAACAAATCTCCTAATTATTCCAGCAGGAAGTATGGGTGTAATGATGATTCACATAAAAAGTGTCTGATTGACCTTTATTTTTCATGTGGACATTTGCTACTTTCATCCCTTTATACAAACACATTCTGTGGCAGATTACCCTTGAAAAGATTTCAAAGGAATAAATCAAGATTCAGAGACAGACACATACCACCAAACAGCCCAAGTGCATGAGGAAGCTGAAACTAGACTGTGATGAAGCTGCTCCCACGCAGTGCCTGGCCAGCCTAGGGATGTGTCATCATTTTTTGTAGTGCCTTGAGAGAGAGTCACTGCTCCTACACTTTCCTAAGCAGGTCTTTGGTAAAAATCCTTCCCCATCTGCCTGTTTGTCTCTGGGGATGCAGGGTACCACTCTTGTTGGTTGTGGTCATTTTTTTGCTGAATGAGATTCCTTCACGCTGACATTTTCTCTTAGGTCAGACAGTGGTTGAACATCAAGACGTGTCTGAGCACAATTTGTCTTCTGCACCTACCTTATTTCAAAGGGCCATTACAGCTTTATTCTCTCGTCAAGTTGCCACTGCTCAGCAGTGAATAAAGGCCCTGCTGCAAGAGAGGAGTGCAGCTAAAAACAGTTTTAAGAGGTGTCTGTCATCCCTTTCCATTAGCTGGTGGAGTGTATTGGCACTCCAAAGTGAGGTGTTTGCCCTCTTAATAGAGATAGGAAGGGGCAGGGCTCTTTCCAGAGAGGCTTCTCACTAGACCATTTACACAGGTGGACCAGTTCATGCTGCTTGGTTTTCTTTTTTTCTGGGAAGAATATTGTCAAGGCTGAAAACAGTTCAGATGACTATTTCTTTTTCCCCTTTTTTTTTCCTTTTCTCACAACAAGAACCTGAAATCCTGATATTTTCATTCTTAAATTCCAAAGAAAAAAGATGACAATAGTTTCACTTGTGATATGTTGTTGCTGTGTGCCAGAGGCATGGGGGAAGGGCCTTTCCTCTGAAAAGAGCATATTCTCCATTGAAAAGCTACACAGAACAAAACTTCACTCCACGGTCTGCTTCAGTAATTCTGCAGACTCAAGTAGATGTTGCTGTGTTAATTCAGCACAGCTCATGGTTTCATGTATTTCTTTGCAATCAGGAACACTGGAAATCTGCTTTCATGTTTGAAATGAAGGCTGATATACTTATCTGACTATGACCACAACAAACCAGAGTGCAAATGACTGAATTCTGCTCTCAAGCTGACCTGTGTGTGATTGAAAAGTGTAAGGTAAATATACTTACCTGTTACTCTCAGAAGTCAAAGATATCTCAGCAAAGCCTGATAAAACCATGCAGACAAATTTATCTCTGGGCTGGATTCCAATATCAAAAGGTCAGACTGAAAACTGTTTGAGAGCACTATAAGCAACTGAAAAGGAGAGTTTTCCCCAGGCTATAGTTATATATTACACCCATGCAATAAATACAGCACAAGAATTGATTCCAGCATTAGAGAACGTTATTTTCAATGCTGCTGGATAAGATAAAAATGGCAGCAACACCTTTTAAAATACACCAAATTAAATGATAATAAGATCAATTTCCTTCTCCAGAATACTGCCATGTTCATCATCCTTCTAGATTTCAAATATAAGCTCAAATGTGCAATAGAAATGCCTTCTTGCAGCCTACTGTGGCAATCAGTGTTCAAACACTTCACAAACACATGTTTTGTGTGAAGGCTCTAGTAAAATAGCAAACTGAGCCTGACTATTCTTAGACAAATGACTTTAAAGCCTGTTTTGTCCCCTGTTGAAATAGTTGTGCTGTAGTAAAGCTGAAGTAAGAGAGCTGGGAATAAGACCAGTCAGTTCAACTCTGTTGCCTCCAAAAGTAATTTCCTGCATCCAGCAATGCAAGTTACAAACCCAAACTGCTATCGTGGAGTAACCCAGAAGAAATGGGTCTCTGAAATTTCCTTTTTTCCCTCCCTGGGGCCATACAGCAGGACTGCTTAGAATACATGTAGTGAAACTGTCCAGAAAGTGCAAAGTTACTTAGCAAATAGAGGGAGTGGCTTACGAATACAGAAAAAAACTCCACATAAACATTCCAGCCCAATGTAAATTTTAAAGAGGTCTTTAAATTTATATACACCACTTTAATCTATGTATCCACAGCAGTGCATCAGGCATGACTTGATTGTTTCCTTTTTCACTATGTACATTCTTGCTTGCAAGTGTGTCGTGGGTTTAAACCCAGCCGGAGATGGGGCACCACAAAACTGCTCACTCAACCCCCCTCACCCCGGTGGAATGGGGGAGAAGAATCCAAGTGACACTTGTGTGTTGAGATAAGAACAGTTTAATGATTGAAAATAAAGTAAAATACAAATACTAATGGCAAATAATACTGACAATAAAAGTGAAAAAACAAATCATGCACAATACAATTGTTCATCACTCACTGGCTGATGCCAGATCCCCTTCCTGAACCCTTCCAGGTAACTCCCCCCAGTTTATATACTGGGAATGATGTTGCATGATGTGGAATATTCCTTTGGTCAGTTCAGGTCACCTGTCCCAGCTGTGCTCCCTCCCAGTTTCTTTTGCTCGGTGTCAGCGCATGAGACAAAGGGGAAAAAAATAGTCCTTGCCCCCAAAGCATCAGTGAGTTATCAACACCATTCTCATTCTGAACCCAGAACACAGCACTTTAACAGCTACTGAGAAGAAATTAACTCGAGCTAAAAACCAGGACAATGGGGGTTTCCTCTCTGCAACCCATGACACATATTGTTGCATATACATATGTATCAGTCTCTGAGGATAAATTTCCCCTGGCGTGGGTGAGAGTCATGGATTCCTCCTGCACTGCTCACAGTGCTTACAGTGGGGGGAGGAGGTCTGATCAGTGAAGAGTTTTTTGAATGAGTCCCTGAGTATCTTGTGGAGACCAAAACAGTATTTTTGCATTTACATGGATAGCCCACTGTTGAGAGTGCATTTGAGGTCCTGCTTTGTGCCTGCAGATCATCTGGTGTGTTACAGCACTGCTTTAAGGGACCAGGAACCAGAGAAACCTGGGGGTTTAATGCTTGAGATCTCCTTCTCAGTCCTTGGGATACTTGCTGAGATTTTGACTATTTGATAGACACCATCTGTTACCGCAAAGCAGTGGAGGAACTTTGAACACTGAAACAAGAGATAGAGGCCAGGAGAACAGCAAGGGGTGCTTAGCTACAGCAAAAGTTAATTAAGGATTTGTTAAGAGCTCATTTAAATTATGTCTCCTGACTGCTAATGATCTCAAAATGTATCAGTGACTTTCATTTATTACTAGATAAATTCCTACCTCCCTAGAGATACCTCTTTTCTTAAAGTATGAGAAATGGGAATGGCCCGTTGTGCTGTGGAAGCAGTCCAAAGCAAAAAATACAACAAAAACTTGTCCAGTTTTCCTGTGGTGTTATATAGGGCCTGCCTATACTTATGCTGACAAAAACCTACTGTTGTGTTCATCTTTCCTGCTCTCTTTCTGCAACCCAAGCCTGTGTACACCAGTTGGCTGTATCTGACACTCAGGATCTGCAGTAATTCACCTTCTGTGTTATATATCAGGGCTGAGTATCAAGGTGAAAGATGTCACTTCATTTGCTTATTTACGGTCTTCTGGCTTTTTTTTTTTTTTCTTATGGTAACTGAGAGTTTCATAGAAGAAGCAGAGGAAACAATATATTTCAGAGTATCTCCAAATGCAGCTTTCCCTCCCAACTGTTCACAAATTGATCCAGACCACCTCTTTGAGAACAGGTTACACACTACAGAGGAATGCATAACTTGCCCATGAACTGCTGCATATTTTGTCTTGTGTTTACATTTTTCCAAAGGGGAAAAAAAAAAGGACTTTTTTTTCCAGATAAAGATATTTTCTGCTTTTGATTGATGAAATTAGTCTGCATATCCTTGGAGGCTGCCAACAAGTTTACACTAGGAACTGGAATGAATCCATCAATTCATTTCATGTGGGTTCCATCAGATGGCAAAAACCATCACATAGTCCCATAATGCTGGTCTTTAAATCACTGAAGAATGAGGTGACCTGTAGCACTCCCGGCCCTCTGGGCAACACCTTGATGCATAGGGACATTTTGACTGTTTCCAGCAGTCATTCCTATGAGTGGCAATTATATTTATGTGCCTTTGCTCTTGGGAGAAAAAATAGAAGACTGTCTGTGAGACTTGCATGTGGCATGCTCAGAGCAACTCAAGAACTTCTGACATATTGAGCTCAAAGCCTCACACACCCCAGTAACAACTTTGGTGATTAAGGTTTGGTTACAAACCAGTTGCAGAGATTGGCCCTAACAGAATTTAATGAAAGTGATTCAGGTTTGAACACTACTTCAGAGCCCCAGCTTCTTGATTTTTGATCAAATGTGTACTCACGTGTTAATATTTTGGCTGCATCCATCTCTAATTAGCTCGACCAAACAGTATGTGAGAGCTCATGGTGTACTTCACTGAAGAAGAGACTCTGGTCCCCTTTGCCATTTTTATCTTCCTTGTTCCCTTTCTTGTAGCAAATATTTCTGGAATGAGTTTGCGAATCATTGAATCAGGACCTGCCTGCAGTATGTGCAAACAGTGCTGAGAACCAAAGATCAGTGATCACTGACCCTTCCTCCTGCCATCATCTTAGTTTGGCACAAAACCACTGCATTTATAGGAAATATTTGTTTCTTGGACCACCATATGGTTGAAGAAAGGTTTATACCCCAGGGGTTCTGTATTAGATTCCAGCAGGTTACTTCATTAAATGAGCATATCAAATTTGATTGGAAGTTCTCATCAGCTTTCTGTTCCATTTAATTTTATTTTTATACAGATGAAGAAATTACTGTTACACCCATACCCACTGACAAGCCAACTACATTACTTCACATCTACTTTATAACCACATATAATTACATAACCTCTTGGTTTATTTTCTTCCAGAACTCATGGCTCCTCATAGAATCTGTTCTGTCTGAACTAAGAGGCAGATTTTGGCCTAAAAGACAGTTTTCAAGACATTGACATGGTTTGGGGTTTTCCTATATTGAATATTCTTCATTTATTAACCACAATTTGATTCAAGCACAGTAAGAGCTTCACTGATACAGTCTGGAGAGGTTGTGTTAACAAAAGGAAGGCAAACCCAGCATCAAAATACTCTGCATAAACCTCTTTATCATGAGAGATCTTCCATCATTTCAGCCCCATGCTATAAAATCTCTTTTAGCACAGTGTTCCCTCCACTTTGTTCCTCTTTAATTACAGGCACCATGACCACTTTCTCACCTACACTTTCCAATCAGAATTCCTCCTCAAACCCTCCTGTTCTTCACTGACTTCACGAATACAGCAGACAGGGCTGCAAAGTATTCCCACCTCGAGGCAGTGTGAGGGCTTCTTTGGATAAGAATGAGGCTGGTGGATTACCTTCATGTCAAAGCACATAGCTGGGTAGCTAAAAATATACAGAATAAAAATTGGCATCTGGAAGTTTTTGAAGGACTATAGTTTCATGCCTGTATAAACTCACTGAAATCAATTAAGGCTGGAGCATAACCACTGTGGAATCGTCCCTAAGATTGTTTTCAATGCTCATCCCAAGTTACATTCTTAAACATATTGACAGACCACAGAGTAAATTTGCTATAATGTATCACAATAACCCTAAATAATCTGGCATAAACATGCTCTTTCATTCAAACCAAGAAATGCTATGCACTCCTTAGGTGCCAGGGAAGGCACCAGGAAGAGCAGTCCCTGGTCTCCTCATCAGTCCCTGGTCTGGAAGAATTTTTATATATAATTTCATCAATTTTAAAAGCAATGGTTGTCCCAAAGTCCTTCCTGCCATCAGTTTTATTTATTTAAATGACTAGAGCCTGATAAAGAAAAGCTGCAATTCCAGGCTCCTTAATTCTTATTTGCTTAGGTAATGCAGTTGCATACTGCAGAGTGCATGGAAACAGACAACATACTAGGGAACCCTATTTTATGTCAAAAAATACTTCAGGTGCCACATGGCTGCTCCTGGTAAACTGATAGAACTGGAGCAGTGGTCTGCAGACCACGACATCCACTGCAGATAGGATCCACCCTCACCCTGGATGGATGGATGGATGGATGGATGGATGGATGGATGGATGGATGGATGGACGGATGGATGTTCTTCACCTCAGCCTGTGGCAGACCACACCAAGGTCACACATGCCAAAATCCCACACCAAATCAGGCTTTGCAGGGTTTTAACATTCCAGAGCTGAGGAATTACCTGTGCCAGAAGAACACCGCCATACGAAAGCAACACCAGCATATAATTGAAATAATTTATTTACCACTAAAGCACCACAAAAACAGACATACAATGTGTTAAAATACAGAGTAATCAATCACCAAAGTACAACACAGCTGTCCTTTAAGTTCCTTTCTTTTTTCTCCTTTAAACCATGCCAACCATACAGTTGTATTGATGCTCAACAGATAAGAAGTGCTGTCCTACCCCACCCAGCTAAGTGCTATGATTCCCCCTCAGCCCCAGTCAGCCCCTTGGGTCTGATCTCTCCAGATGCTGAACATTTCCCATCAGTTCTCAGGGACTTTGCTTAGACAGTGGCAATCACCTCACCAAAATAAGTCCCCGTTGCACAAAGCCCTGGAGCTGTTGCAGACCCATCTAAAGATCCCGTGAGGGGTATTTACATCAGACCTGAGAGGTGCTAAGGACTCACATGACCCCACTGTGCAGTGGGGAATTTCACCCATGAGCTCTGCAGATTGTAGGATCAGGCCTAACACCTTTGGTAATTAAAGGGAAATACATGCCTAATGAACAGGAAAAAGAAACACTGTAGGAGCTTTAAAATAGAGAATTTCAAATATTATCAGTGCATTTTGAAGAACACTAGAAATTTTTTAAAAATCGATCGTGGGGCAATGAGTTACAGAAATAGTGTTTTATGCTTAGAGAAAAACTCCAAGTCCAAATTTTCAGCTGCATCCAGCACACAGTGAGTAGAGCTGGACAACTGTGCTATCTCCCATTCCACTTTTTCAAAACTGGTTTTGAGCTGCATTCCTGTACCAGAGAACTGCAAAAATATTTTTAAGTTTTGTAAAATGTGCTCACTCTTGTCTTCTCTCCTGTCCAACAAAAATACAGTTCTCATACTGAACCTGATAAAACTAATTTTGCTGTTGTTATACAACAAAATCCAGAGTATGTATTACCCTGAGGAGTTTCACTGAGTTCAGTGCATCTTTTCACTGGAGTTAGTCTGGCTCAAGCAAGTATTAGCAGGACAGATTCTTCACCTCAGCTCACTAAATAAATCAGAAGTCTAGCATACCTTCTCCTCCTGAGCCAGTGGGTGGGACTGGATCATCTCTGGGGCTATGTTCCCATCTAGGCAATGAGCACAGGCTCCACAGAAGTCCTGAGGAGCTGCCTGTGCAAGCCACCATGGCACCTCAGCTTTGCACCAGTATTCTGCTGAAGCCAAAGAAACTGCACTTTTAAAAGTGGAGCTGACAACACCAAGCTCAGGAGTGTCCTCCCAACACTGCTCAGGGCAATGGCAAAAAATGTCCCTCTCACCCAAGCAGAATGCTCGCATTGCAGGTTTCCAGCTTTGCTCTGCAGAAGCATTCATCACGTGAAATGAAACGATTGTGCCTTCTTCAGAATTCTTTTTATTCTTATTTAGGTTGGGGCTTTTTAAAAATGAAGTATGCGATGAGACTTTTTTTCTTTTTACTCCCTCTACAATATGAAAACGTGTAACAACAACAAAACCCTAGGAACCCCCACGTTCCCTTCTCGATTTTTTAAAATAAGCTTTAACGTGAACTCGCAAAAACCAAGGGTCTGACCCTGCCAATCCTTACACATACCCCAACAGCCTGAAGGTCCCTGCTGTGCCACTGCAGAAGCCAAAGGCAATCCTCTGTTACCTGCAGCACAGCAGGGACAGCCCCACGGAGGAGCTGCAGGACCGATGTGCCAGGATAATGCACCCAAGGGCGCTCCACTCCCACCCCACGCGGGCATCGCTGCCTACAGCCAGGCAATATATAAATATATATATATACACACATATATATGTGTATATATAGATATATATATAGGTGCTGCCTACAGCCTCCTGCACAGTGCTGGATGCCATCCTCTGCAAGGGTTTGCCTGGCCTCAGCCAGGCTGGGACATCTCTTCTCTCGACACCTCGCTCCCTGCCCATCTGTTTGGACGTGTCTACAGCCGAAAGAAAACGGGAATGCCCGCAAATCCGCGGATCCAGGCGTTATGAACGGGGACAACTGGAGGAGGAGGAGGAGGAGGAGGAGGAGGAGGAGGAGGAGGAGGAGAGGAGGAGCAGGGGGGGGAGATTGGTTTAATCCATCCTTTTTTTTTATGAAACAGAAAAACAAATGGAGTCAGGTAGCTTATGTCATAATGATGAACAATATACAAAGCACATGTATAGCAAATTATTATAAAACATGTATTTGTAGTGCAAGTCAAAATATAGGGACTCTACTCATACTGGCCAGCTAGAGGGAAACACATGATTCTGAGTGATCAAAAAGAGCCCCAAATTCAAATTCAAAGTCATGAGAGCTGACAGTATTACAGAGTACAAAAATATGGTGAAAATTTACACATTACACATAAAGTACGTAATTTTTTAATAGTTTACAAATAGAGATCTACAGATATGTTTCCAATTAAGCTGGCTTTTACTACCCACCTATTGTAATACTCTAGGTATGGTTACATATACCAAAAGAACAAAAAAAATTCCCATAGCATAGCTATACAGCAACATATTAAGGTCTGAAGATTAGACCAGTACATGTTAAATATTTCACTGGTTTACTAAACTGACATTTTAAATCATTTACAGTAAAAAAAAAAAATCTTATAGACTTGTCTTTGAGACTGAAACAGAGTGTCCTTTATTAGTAAATTATTCAGTATTTAAAACAAGGGTTTGAGACCTTACAAGAAGTCTCTCTAGGCAGATGGCATGAAAAATAAGGTATTTTAAAGGCAGAGTTTGTCAGTAATGTAATAACTGGTTTCTATTTTAATTGAACTAAACTAACCATTACTTTTCTGATTCTTTTGAGCTTGTGTTCCTTTAGGCTTTATCTGTATTTCTGGCAGCTTATTTGGTCTCCACTTTGTCCACATTGGCTGGTTTTCATTTCTCCAATGGTGATACAGAAATGTTCATTTGATAGTTTTTACACACAAATAAATAATGCACTGTTAACTCTATAGCTAAGAGGAATGGGTAGGATGCCTATTGCATAACAATACAGAGAGATCAAGTAAGGCATGGGACAGATACAGCAACTCCACTTCATGGGATTTTCCTGTTTTTTTCCTTTCACATAGTAACACTAACAAATTTCTTCCAGTGTTTATTTTTTAAAAGGTTTCTTTTTTTCTTTAACTTTGCTTCTTGTCTATCTCACACTATGTGTAGGTGAAATGTAGGAAAAAGCCTTCAATGTTTTGCTTCAGATGCCAGTTTAAAAAGAAAAACAAAACAAACTTTCAAACAGTTCAGACTAGTACCGCTTTTTTTTTCTTCTTTTTTTCTTTTAAAAAAATGAACCTGGGTTTTTTATTTTTCTTCCTTTCCTTCTCATTCTCTCTTTCCTTTTTTTCCTTGATTATCTTTTTTTTTTTTTTTTTTTTGTTATAAACACACGTCATGCTGTTTCAGGGATATCCTTTAGCTGCACTTGCAAGACTTTACAATCATGTTGGACAGCTGTTCGATTTTGGGTGTTTTTCCAATGTAGTAGAGGATGGTGAGGGGTTCCAAATCCTGGGATACACAGCACGGAGAGGCTGAAGCTTCTGGATTTATGGTGTTATACAAGCTGAGTACCTAGAAGGAGAAACCAAAAAAGACAGATTAAGGCAGCTACCTCTAATGAGTGAATTGTTTTCTGCATCAGTTCCTCCCACAGCACCTGAGAAAATGCCCACTGAAAGTGGTATGAAGATTCCTGGATTTTAGGGAGTTTTTTATGCTTTTCCACTTCAATCTGGTGTTCACAATATGCCTGAATTTCCTAAGGTTTTGTCCATTCAGGTAAGCCTCAAAGCAGGTACATACTTGGAGTCTGGCTCTGAAGTGTGGCCCTTTGATCAAAAGGCACACCATATTTATGAGAAGAGAGGAAATGGAAAGGTTTTTATCTGCTTCTTCAGGTTGTCATTTGCTGTTTACAGGATTTTGGACTGACAAGTGACCAAAGAGAAAAGAGACCCCTTCAGAGCATAGGCACTCCTCTTCTTTGACCCTCTGGCTACGTTAATCAAGTCTATCAATGCCACCCTGCATGCACCAGGACTCAAGGTGCAGTTACTCCTGCTGAGAGCCACATGCATGGAGTTATCACCTCTGTCACCCTGGATTCCTATGCATGGTTCTCTGCAAGGGAAGTATGTAGGGTTAGCCACTGATGATGCATAGGTGCTCCTGAGAATGCCATTAATGCCTCAGCCAAACACCAAGTGACCTTTTCCTAGAACTTCTACACAACACTTGCAGCTTAGAGAGACAGAAGATCTGTTCAGGACAGCAACACTAACTACTTTATTAGGCAACTTCTGGCTCCTCAGGCAATTATCCAAACCACATATTTGTGACCATGACAGTTACTCTTCCTCTTTCCCTTAAAAACAAGTGCAGTTCCAAAATGTGTGCACCATTACTCCACACCAGCACGGAAACACACTCACCTTATTTACACCTCTGCCTGCTGACACTGCTAACAGCACAATGTCACAGACACTGACTACTATAAAGGGGTCTGAAAACTCAGGAAGAACATGGTATCGTGGTTTTATCAACCATGAAGAACTCAAGCTGTCCCTTGGACACGGTGAGTTGTCCCTGCTGGCTGACACTGACCTGTCATTTTAAGGGAGGCTTGAAAAAGGAGAGACATCATTCTTAGTAAGGACTCAAGGGTGCAATTCTTACTTTATGACAACTATGATGCAAATGTCTGTCTCCTGCATTTATTGTCTAGACATCCTCAGTGACAGCTGAGAGGAAATTAGCACTTCACAGCAGAATACTACTCATCCTGAGGCAGTTGGCTAAAATACCACATCTAAGCCCTAAAATAAAAAGTCCCATCTCAGACAACAATGATTTGGCTCTTCAACATCCGATACACAAAGTCCCTCCTTCCCATATAAATTTTTAAAGTATAAGAAAGAATATGTCTTTTGAAGTAAAAGAAAGACATCTATCAGTAGATTTTCATGAAATTCAGGATGGCAGGTCATAAAAGTATGTGATGACCAGGTGGGATAACTCAGCCCTTTTGTTACTCTGGAAGTGCCTCTCTCTGTGTCTTTGCTGACCAAACTCATTGTGCCATCTTCCACTCATGTCTATAATAAAAGGCCTTTTCCAAGCCACCTCCAAAGGCTACATACTCACAAAAAGTATTCAATCCAACTGTGTGTTCATATCAATGAACATTAAAAAAAAAAAGTAAATCTCTGGGCCAATACAATTTTCCTGCTTCAAAACTAGCTTGAGGCCATGTGTGAGTTCCTCTGTAGGGCCATATTTCATCATCCTTAGTTACTAACTCTGGACACTGGTGCTGATGTCAGTCCCACAAACACAGCTCAACCTACAGTTATAAAAGAGAAGCTGAAGATTAGCAAATCCATTACTTACTCTGCTGTGCTGAGTATCTGAGCTCCATAAATACGGGCAGGCTCCTGCACAGAAATTAGCATGGTATCCTTTAGGTTCATGAATCCATTTCCAGCCAAGATCCCTCTTGAAGTCAATATAAAGTGGACGCAGACAGCAATTATCCTGCACATTCCTGGGAAATAAAATACAAACACATTGGTCAGAACAAAGACAACACTGGGAATAAAAATAATCCAGTTGCTTGCTTCCTGAATGATCCTTTACAGGCCGGCAAGTCTGAGTCACAAAAATTCTCAACTAAATCAAATCAATAGTAGCTTATTCAGTAACTGAAATTACAGTTATTACAGGATGCTTAGACATGGCAGGACTTGCTCACACAGACAAAGCTAATGGCTTCCCTGTAGGACTACTCAAGTGTTTTTCTCCAGATCCTACAAGGGAGACTCTGGGTAGGTGAACAAAGTGGAGATGATAATTTGGCTCTAACTATGGGGCTAATGCATCTGGGAATCATCCCAGATGGAACTGAGCTTCTGCTGTCTAAGGCCACAGCAATCTGCCCCTGTCTCTGTGGGACGGGAGAGCGCCGGGCAGAGACCTGCTGCACGCAGACCCTGGGTCTGAGAAAGAGGGTCTGCATTGGGTACAAATGCCAACTGTAAAGAAACATGATAAACAAGTGCATGACACCTCCCAGGCTGGGAGGAGTGTGTAAGAATACTGGATGTGCAGGCATAGTTACCTAAAACAATAGGCAGCATCTAGAGCACGCTTCTTCCGCCGACTGGGCTGTTGCGACTCAAGTCTGTAGGAGGGTAACAACATTAGCAGAAGATGTGGGGTCTTCCCACTGTATTTTTTCCTATTGGACTTTAAAGCTTTCACATCACCACTGGAATATGTGTAGTCATCAATACCTTCAAAAAATACATTTTGGTGATAAACATTGTGTTGCTTTTTCTTCACAAATTAAATAAACCATCTCTTAAAAAAAAAAAATCTCTCAGAAACCGGGCCATGATGGTGCCAGCTGGGCATGTTTACTGGGGAAATGGGGGCAAATTTCAACCCAAGATGCCTAAGAAATTCACAGTTTTCATGTTAGCTATTGTATCAACCCTCCCACGTTCACATTTGTTTAATGGCATTTCAGTATATTTACCAGAAACGTTTAAATAAGCAACAGAGAAGGTAATTTCTGTCACTGCATCTGTGTGCCTTAGCTTCAGATGCCCCAAGCAGTGATTCTTATGTTGCTTCAGTTAGAGCAGCACTCCCAACTTTCAACAGGCATGTACCTTTTAATACAGTTAAAGCTGCTCTGGATACTTCCCCTTCATTTCCCACTTTTACTTCTATCCCATTAATTTGCTCTATCACATTCACTCCTTTCTGATACTTGTAAATTCCCTGTCTTTCATTGCCAGTTTTTTAAAATCTGCTAATTTTCCCCGTTTTCTAGTCTCTTCCTTCATATGGGCATGGCAAAGAAAGTATTTCTTCTTGAAATGGCAATCCATGGCCTCACATTCTATATTCTCTTTTAACACTAACTGCCTTACTAGCTTCTTACCATGGCAATAGCACAGACTAGAGACTCAAAGTATTTGCCTTTCATAGGAGTCAAGTTATGCCTTTTGGTAAGATCCTTTAGAAAATTAACCTCCCCAGCCAGATACTACCATCTAAACAGAAAAAGATACACTATTCTTTTCTTAACATATGCAATTACAATGACCAAACATGACCATACTAACAGTTTTTTAAATGCACACAATGGCTTTAATCATATGTACAGTACATGTATTTATTTACAGGAAAAAATTCCAATGCAGTGAAACAACGGTTAGAAAAACTTAATACTTGACAAGGAATATAGCCAAATACTTGGACCACAAGTGAACCAAATCATGATACACTTCAATAAATGAAAATTTCATGAACACAACTTAGGTTAAAATTGGTTCTAATATAGCTATAGATTCATATGTGCTGGTGGATGGTTGCTGTAGTACAGTCAATTAAATATAATTTCTCTTTGTGAAACCAAAGTTTAATGGCTTAAAAACACAAGAGAGCTTATATGACCTTGGTATATTTACTCCATATCACCTTGCCTGCTGTCCATAAAGAGCACATATATTCATAACCTTCACTACAGCTTTTTATTTTTTAATGCCCACTCATTCCAATATTTTCAACTAAGTCTGACTCATTATAGTATTAGGATGGAGAACAAAAGGTTTACTTTGAAAATATTGAGTTATTTTCTCATCCAATAGTGGATGGCAAACTTTGCAAGAGTCTTCACTAAATCCAAAACTCTATGTGCAAACTGTGAGCATGCTGCAAACCGTAGCACAGACTCTTAAGGACATCAAAGCTGCATGCATGGAAGGAGACAGCTTTTTTATGCCATCTGATTTTAGAACTGTTCAGGTGATACAGATTTACCCTTGTGATTTAAGTACCATTTCCTACCAGCTGAGAATCATGACTTGCTCAAATGAGCAGGTTTTCAATCAGCTGAATGCCATTTAGGACACAGAAACAGCTTTTTGTTTCCCTCCTCAATTAGTACATACCAAAACATTTTAAAAAGTTGGAGTTTATTTTCTTTCATTACCTGCAAATCTTGCTTCAAGCTCCTCACTTTTATTTGGGATGATGTAATTATTGGAAGGCACAAAGGTACAGCATGGACAATGTAAGCTTATCTTAAATCCAAGATTCCTGTCTGCAAAACATAAAAGTGAGTGTTGTTGGTTTTTACACGTGGAATGACTCTGAAATACTCCTGAGTTAATGGAGGAGCAGCTGGGGCAGGAGTGAAGGCAAAGAGCACTTTTTGTCACCTCTGTGATGGAGCCACTCATGTACAGTCTCAGTGACATCAAAAGACAACCACTCTCCTTCAGCTCTTGTTTTAACTACTTTGCTGTCGATATAGCGCTGTCCTGGTGATGATAACTCTTTAGATTTTAAAACCTGCAAGAAACAAAAAATAAGATTGCCTACAGGTTAACATTTAGCTGATTGCTTTTAAAATGGACTGCTAACATTAGAAAATAGCACAAGAAACTCTGACAGCTGAAACCTCTATGCAGCAGCAGAACATTCGTGCACATTTTCAGAAAGAATCTTCTTTGGGTGTGTAAGGAGAACAATATAAAAACACCCTAATGAAATCAGCTTAGGCTCCCAAGCAAAACACACCATCATATATTCCTTTGTGAGAGAAATCACACAGAAGGAACTGCCCTGAAAATTTATCCTGTAATATAAGAGCTGAAGAGATCCCAGTAATCATCAAAAGAAGCTATTTTACCTTCTTCAGTAATACTTACACTGGCTAGAGCATAAGATGCCAAAGTCCAGGCTGTACAATGTAGTCTGTACACTGAAGATATTACACTGCTCCCTTATAACTAACCTAGGATATTGCCTTATTCATGCTTTTAGCCTTCCCTCTGAATTTCAGGTACTAATCATCCATTTAACAGAAGGCCATGCATGGATTTGTGCAACAGGTGAGGCTGCTTCCATCCAGACTTTGATGCAGGCTGTATTTGTATTTGTGTCAAATGTGTCAGCAAAGCTTCCACTGACCAAGCAATAAAAAATACCTGAACAAAAGAAACCCAGGCCCTGCAGGACCAGCATTTCAAGTGCCCACAGTCGTTCTCATCTCAGGCAAACAATTCAGTGAGTGCCTTCCCACATACAAGCATAGCCTGCTATTATTTACCCACACTCTAGGACAAAAACAATTGGCCTTTTGGCTGTTGACAGGTTTCTGGTTTTCTGGTTATTACTCTGTTGATAGTTTTGTGATGCAGGGAGCTGGAATGCCATGCAACATTAAGTCAGCTCCAATCAAGACAGCACACGATAACATCACTTTGTAACTTTTGGCATGCCAGCTGTGCGACTTCACATATTGTTTCGGGTTTTTCCATCCTTTAAGCACCCAAGTCCATCTCCAAATGAGTAACTGACAACATCTCATTGTTTCCTCCTATTTTCTCAGCCCAGAACAACCTGATATCTAGCAAGCACTGCTGTAATAAAATCATGGTGAAACCACATAATACATGTAAAGAAAAATATTTCAAAAGAGGTGTGAAACTATGTCATCGTGATAAAATCAGGCTTTTTGTAATTAAACAGGCTTGAAAAGCTCAGATTCTGTCCAGCATGTGGAGTCAGCATGTAGAGTCTCCCTATTTATTATCCAGCAAGGCAGTGCTGGATCTCTCTCTCATAGGCCAACAGCATGGCTCTTACAATAACATTTGTCTTATGAAAAGAATAGCAACACGACAAGCTCTTTGTCTTCTTTCTGATCAACACATTTAGCAAAAAGCCATGAGAAGATGTTGGTTCCAGTCCATAAGATTACTAAGGGCCCCTGGTAGGCGATGCTGAGTTCCCCAGTAGAAACTAAGGGCACTCAAACAGTGAACATTGGGACTCCTTTTTATGAGGTAACCTTCAAACAAAGTGTCTGAACAACTGTTTACAGAGAGTCTGGCAGCAGCAAGGGGACTACCATTGCTCAGAAGTGCCAGAGGGATGAGAGAATCAGTAATCAATGCTGGGAAAGTCCCAGAGAAGTACAAATATAACTTTGCCTTCCCTTTGGTCTTTATCAGGTCAAGTGTTTCTGAGGATGTAATGCAGCTGTCATTCTGCAAGGTTGTGTTGGGGCTGGGGAGAGAGGGTGGGGGCTGGGGGGGTGAGGCAAATGGGACACAAGAATTTGGCTCATTTCTCTTCCTTTCTGCACAGTCATATCTTTCCAAAGACTCCAGAAACTGCATACCTCAGTTTTGGCAGTGATGTAAGGACTAAAAGTAAGTAATGTGCCAAAAGCAATCTCCTGATGTTAACTATAATTGGTCTTAGACATATTCTGAAGACACAGCTGTGCCTTGGTATCAAAAATAAATATATTTATCCCACTCTTTATCCCAATTGCTACCAAAAGACAGAGTCAAGTGCTGTCAGTGCATACCTGCAATAAAAGGCATTTGTAAAAGTACAAGAAATCATCACTACATGTATCCAATGGTACAAGGAAAATCCATCACCACTGTTGAGCTGAATGACAAGAAGAGTGTTGGCAGGTTTCTGAAGTGTATGGCACTGTGGGACAGGATGGATAGTGTGGATTAAAAGAGCTGGATATTCCCCATCCTGTGGTACCTACAATACCTGAAAGCAAAGTTTCTCTCCATGTTGTTTATGCAGCATGTTCAGGAAAAAAATTATGAAGAATGAGGTAAAAAGCTACAAAGGATAATTTCCACAATTGACACCATGGGTTAAACAGGCGCTGGCAGTTCTTAAGCAAAAGGCTGTTAAGTGAAAAGAGTGTTACACTTAGTGAAATTAACTTCAGTCACCTTCTCTTGGGTTATATATCTTTGTATTGTTAGGGTGATGTATGATCTTAACAACCTGAGTACTTGTAAGCAAGAATGATATTCTAGACTCACCATTTCCATTTTCCCTTCTTTATCTCTTACATTGTTGCAAGAGTGCAAAGCTAATGGAAGAAAAAATCCTAGACTAGATTCTCAGAGTCCATTTTCTCCCACAAAGTAATCAATCCGATTAAGTTTCTTTTCCTACACTGCTTTCTATTTCCATCCACACTGAAGCAGTTGCACTCTATATGGTGGTAAACAAAGGAGCCTTTTTGTAGGAATCTCTTAGAAATGTTTACAGCTACAATATATTCTTCAAATGAGTCTTCCACAAATTACTACATGAAATAAGCATTTTAGGTTCTCTCTGCCATTTCCCTGCTTTGGTTTGCTTCTTTTTACTTTGCCCTACATTTCTGGTTTTAACCTTCCCCATCAGCAACACACCCTTTCTTCCAATACACCCTCAAGCCTATATCCTCAATGAAAAACTTCTCTTGTATTGTTTCTAATAGTTTCTTCCTACTAGATCAACTAATTTCATTTCAAAAAGGAACAAAAGCATTTTCTGTGCCTTGCAGCTTTTGTGCTTGAAAGCTTGTCTACTTCTTCCAACCCCACTGATTGGTCTTAGAAGAGATATTACCTTCACCTATAAACATTGCCTTGCCTTACCTGTAAACACCACCTCACCTTCATGCCCAGCCCATCACAACCACATCAAACACTGTTATCAGAACTGCTGCTGCACAGCTTGTACCTGCAGGAGCTAAATGAAAGCCTTTGTGCAAAAGTTTTCAGTGCACTCAAAATATTAACAGAAGGCAAGGGGAAAAAAGAAAATCCACAGAAGAGAAAGTCAACTGAATTAAACTTCCCCTTTAATCCTGTCTTACTTCCTTCTGGCACCTTACCCAAACACACCCTCTTGAAGAGGTAGAGTGAGTTTGGTCTGACTACAGGCCATGACGTGGAAGGCTAAGGTTTTCCAGTGGGGGAATCCTGGGCATCACCTACTGCATGCAGAGACACAGATCCCATCATTTGCATGAGCAGGAGACAGAGTTTCCACACAGGCAGCCCCACCTCCCTGGCTGAGGAGGAACATCCTAACACCCACATGTGCAAACAGCTGGTGATGCATGGCACGGATGGGTGTGAGCAGGCACTCCTTCACACACAACCTAGAGAAGGCTCCAAGCCAACAAACCCGGGTTCTGGACATGAGGATGGCTGTCCAGGGATATCTGCTTACTCGGTCCTGCTTCCAACAGAGTGGTAATGTAGCACTGCCTGTTATAATAAATGATTACACAGGGAACATAACATATATGATCACATGCTGTGGGGATGAGTTGAATGGGAAGAAGTGTTACCAAAAGGTGATTCACCAGACTTCTAGACCAGTATACAGAGTAATTTTCATTCAGTAGCAATGCTCTAAATTCTAAGAACAACTTCAGGTTTTTTCTACCCCATTTCTGTATGTGATTCCTCCCTTTCACAGGAAAACCACCAACTAAAAAATTTCTTAATCTCCTCTTGACCCATATCTTGTACACTGCCTTCTACCTACCTTTTTCTATGCCCACTGCTAACCTACCTCTCATACACTTTTTTTTTTTCAATTCTGAGGCGTCTTGAAAACACCTGGTGAAAATATGATCTTACAAATACCCATGAAGAGTCTCTAGACGTCACTTACATGCAGCTACTGCCAGCAGATCAAGGTGAAACAACCACATGAATAAATGAATAATGCAGTTAATTGCAAGAAATGGCTCATGAAGAAGCCAGATGCAAACAAAGCATTGCTCTTGTTTGTACAGCTCCATATGTTTAGGAAGCCCAGCCGGGGATCTTGGTGATGACAGCATTCACATGCCACCCTCATCAGGACTGCCAGATTTCTGGCATTTTACAAATCCTGTTGAAATCTACTCTTCATTCTGCTCAGTCATCTGGGGGGGAACCTCTGCTTGGCTGGCAGGGGCTGACCTGCCTGTTATCTTGAAAGTGTATCCCAAATCACCATGACCAGGGCATTCAGAAGTGAAAAATTTTAGTTTTGTCACAAACTGGCTTCAGAAGAATAAGCAGTTTCCAGAACATACTGATTCGTAAATTACTTTTGTCACTTGCTATGCTTATTTTTCAGACTAACTGGAAAGCATTAACAGATATCCTTAAAAAATTTAAGTATCAAGTAGCTGAAATCTTCATTAAAATACTGGAGGATGAAACTGTTTATTTATAGGCACACATGTTTATATCCTCAAACAACCATCACACAGTTCTGAGTATAAAAGTAAGGATAAGGATTATCTTAGTCTGTATTTTATAAACTGTGAAGTACACTCAGAACACTACATAATTCATGATAACAAACAAAGCAGAATGCTTGCAAAATTAGCAGAAACATGATTTCCTTAAAGAATGGGGCATATCTGAAGTTGACATGAGCAGAGCAGCAGCAATCGGCATCAGTGTAATTAAACTGGTTCAAAAACAAACTCTAAAAAAACTCCTAAGCCCAAGACTGTTAGAAGAAACATAATTATTTTGCTCAAAGTTTCCTTCGCCTACTCCCCCGCTCATATATTTAGGCAGCTAAAGCAGGGGATAACTGAATCAACACATTAGTGTATGTATTCTAGACAATAACCACCAACAGCAGACGCCAGAACAGCCTGTCTTTGTGACTCATTACACGGCTAGAAGGAAAAAATTTGACACGAAGATACACTGGTTCTTTCAAACAACCAGAGCTCCAGAACAGCAACTTGTTTAGTTCATTTCAGATTTGGTATTCTGGCCAGTAATTACTTCTAGTCTTCTACTGTCACCACAATTCAGATGCAGAAGAATAGGAAAATTACAATTAAGTATAATTTTCAATGGAATAGTTTTGTCTAATAAATTCACCACCTCCTCAGCAAGCAAACAAACAAAAAACTGAATGTGGTTCAGCAGTGATGATACACAGGCTGATGCATCAATGACATACATTTGCTGCAGCCAAGAAAACCAAGAGTGTTTTACAGCTGGGTTTGAGAATTATGGTCACCAACTCTTTGGAAATATTTCTGGTGACTTACAGTTTCTTAAAACAAGTTGATGAACTTTCCAAACATAGTAATAAGATCATATGGCCACCTAAAAATATCTATCATGTTTCCTGCATTGCCTTGGAACTTGAAATGGTCACTGCTATCAGCCAGTGTGGGTTCTGCAGTCACTGAACAGCAGTAAATAAGGCATTATCTTGTGAAAACCTGTTATCAATCTGTCTTTCCTCTCCATTCATTCTGGACTGTCTGATCTCCTCCCTCCAGATGCTGCTGGCCCCCTGATAACTTCCTTCCTTCCATTCCCTTCTCTGTCATTTCAGACTCCTGTGATGTTCTTGTGTATTACAACATCTTGGCAGGCTCACTACTCTTTCTCTTACTTATCAGTCATTATCCATGATTTCCACTGGAACTTCACGGCCCTTTTAAAAATAATGGAAATAACCTGACACGGACTTGTAAGCTTAAAGTAAATAAGCTCAAACAATGAGATCCAGTGGCAAATGATGTGCTTATTCTGGTTAACACGAGAGCACAGATAAGTTCAGCTATGCACAGCATGGCTAAAAACTGCCATTTAGGATGACCTTTTCTGAACTAGAAGAAACTGCAGGGGACTCTAGCCCAACTCTCTACACTGGAATGACCAGATTCCCAAGGTCTGCATACACAGCTGCTTGGTGCTTCCAAATTCTTACATAGTTTTCACCCTGCTGAAAGATTCACTCACTGCCTGGTTCCATATTTCAAAGGTCTCCTCAGACAGCTCTCAGGGACTTTGGCCAGCTCTTTCTGAAACTAACAGTTAAAAAATGGCCATGCTAATTATCAGTCCTTTCTCATTCCCTGCTTAAATCTGAGGCCTTTGATCCTATTTTGGACATAGGGAAAGGCAAATCCTTGATTCTTGCTGCAAACCTTTCCAGTTTCTTACTCATTATATGTGAAAACATATGGTGCAAAGTGCAAAGCTTCCATATAGTACCTTTTGCCAGATAACTGGGAATCCATTGCCTATCAAAATCTTAGCTGCTTCTAAGTGCAAGAGACCGGCTGTGTACTTTTATAAAAATTGTCAGTGTGAGTTTTCAAGCTCTTCTTGTAGCCACTCCTGCAAAGGAGTAGTTCAGACTCTGCCTTCAGTGCTATGGAGTTAAAAGGGCTTTAGAGTCCCCCTGCTTATCAATGAAGTCTTTCCATTACTTGCAATGGTCTCCGAATCAGGCTCAAACTGAGGGCAGAATCTTTAGAGACTAGTATATGAGATGCAGAGCTCCTGCCAAAATACAAAGAAAGGTATGGAGTACTTGCCAAAGTTTGTAAAAAACCCATGGCTCTCTGATCCATCTGCTCAGAACTTGCCAGACACGTTCTTCATGCAAACTTGCAAATAAAAAGAACATATTGCACACATAACCCAACCTCTTTTATATCTGGATGGGCCACAGCTGCAGAAGGATTCTCTTACAGTGTTGGCTGATGCTCACTTAAAGGTAACAGAAGGTGAAGTGTGAGGTAGGTAAAGAGATGAGCACTGAAGCAGATCAGAAAGGGAGGGGAAGTCAAGTATGCCATGGAATCACTGTGACTGACTCATTGCATCACCCTGCAGTGAGGAGAGGAGCTCTGGGAAGAGAACAGATCCTGGGAAGGGATTTCCTCTCCATTTGCTCCCCAAGCAGGGCCCTCCTCCTGATACTGAAGATACATGTGCAGTGTAAGTTGGGGACAGAGCCCCGAGGCCCTCCAGCCTGATTTATGTTTAACCAGGCAGGAAGACTCTGGATTGTTTAAGCAGTAAATAAGAACGGAGGGTCTGGGGTCCTTCTCCTGGAAGATTCTGAAATATTGAGGGCAATTTCCTGCCATTTGGGAGATTTTAAGATAGCTCCAAAGAAAGATTTCATATAAAATGAAGCAAAACAAAAAAATCCTGTAAACTTATCTAGCCTTTAGCTTTAACTTGCCAAAGGCACATTATGTTTTATTAAAATATCAACATAGGGGAGCCAAAGTCAACAGAAACAGAGTGGGTTCTCCTGTCTTCTAGCCAAATCTCCCAGATCCTGCAGGGTACTCCTGTGTTCATCTCCCCTTTATGCACAAGCCTCCTAAGCCCTTTTCCCTTGGTCCTGTCCCTGACAGCCATATCTCATCTTCATGTGCATTTTACAACAACATTTTGGCATGCAGCTTTCTTTGCTAAATGAGTATTTGGACACAGTACTTCCTCCAAGATGTTGTCTTCTTCCACAAGTCCCTCCTCTTTCTTCCTTGCTTTGTTCCCTATAACTCACAGATCTCCTCGTGGTTTTCTCTTCCCACCACCTAAAGGTTCCCACCCAAACCACTCCCATCCTCCTCCATTTTCTCCCATCATCTATTCTTCACGCAGGCTTCTCTCCAAAAAAGCTTCACATTGTTTCCTACACCTCCCCAGAACAGGAACACCACCACCTTTCCCCCTCCAACAGCCTCTCAAGCACATGGCCACCAAGCCAGCCTGATGTTCCTTAGCCCAGTGACTACCACACCGAGCTGCTTGGTTCAAACTTGCTCGTGCCCCAGTGTAATGTAGGCTTGGCTACCCCAACAAACCCCAGCCCAAAGAGCAGGAACCCAAACCTAGCTGTTGTTTTCAGAGCCATGGCTGGCATTCCCACACCTCCAATAATGTACAGGCACCACAAATGGCAATACAGCCATCTGTGGCCTGCAGTTCTACACATGGCACTGTCCAGCTGGGAAGCACATGCTGGCCCTTGCCAGGAGCTGATGGAAATGTTATATATTTCTTCAAGTTGTCTTCAGTAAGTGCTCTATTCCTGGCAAGAGGTGGCTGCATCCAAGATATGCTCTCAAATTACAGTGAAGATAATGCAGCCATAAATACTTCCCCTCATGCTCAGAGAATATTTGCTAAAGGTACTCTAGACATGGTCTCCAACGTACTGACATCTTTTTGTAGGGCATGCAGTATTTAGAACCAGAAAAAAGGAATTCTAGAACAAGGAGAAAACAGCAATTCAACTGAAATATACTGCGAATTAACTTCCTCTGGTCCTGAGCTTTTGCTGGGGGAAAAAGAAGGAGTTTGGTAGAGTAGAAAGTTATTACATCCACGCTTTATACTGGGTTTGGCACTTCAAAGGACACTGTACATTTGCCATTAAACAAAACCTTGTAACCTTTCAAAATGCAAGAGGCTGGTTTCAGGACAGCAATACATAAATTGTGAGATCCAAATGCACTACTTTAGATGTGGGTCACAGCGATGGCAGTCAATTATAACCAAGTGCCCCAGGTGATATCTGTAATACAGACATCCTGCACCAGCTCACAGCCACAAATCCTGCTTCATGGTATTTTCTTCTGATCAGCCTGAAGGATCTCTGTTGCAGTCAGTGTAAATTGCCTCAGATTTGCACTGTGGAGATTTGGCCCAAATCTATAGTAGCTCACTCTAAACTGAAAAACAAGACAAAACACTGTCTGAATTGAAACTATTTGAACAACTGACTGTGGTTTATATTTAAATCTGACTCATAATGGGGTAATATGTTCCACAGCATCTTCCTCCTCATACCTCAAAACAGAGAGAGAGGCCCTGGAAGAAGTGGGGGCTACCACTGCCTAAGGACAGACAGTTTTTCCTAGACCCCAAGCAAGCTCCACAGGAGCTCTTGACATGGATTGGGCCCTCCCTAACATGGGAAGCCCAAAAGTCTGCTGTCTGCTCCTGTTTGCTTCAAATTCTTCACTTTCAATCTGATGTGTGTCCCCCAGCACTGTTCATTTGCCCCAATCCTTGCTCTGATACATCCTGTGGATATATCTCCCATCCACAGCAGCCTCAGATAATGATAACAATAAAACACAGCACTTCAGCTGCACTTTTTGGGATGCTTTATGATGTGTTAACAAAACATGGCACCGCTTCCACAGGAAGTAATTATTACTTGTTATTGTTTGACTGCCGGTACATAATAAAAATACCTTAAACCCAATACCACAGTACTCACAGTACTCTCTGAAGGATGTCTTTTCACCCTGTAAGGATTTCCACTAGTTCTGCTTTGCAGTGGTACCTATTTGTTTTTTGGAATGCTTATTCATAAAAGACAAGGCTTTTTTTGAAGGGTGCAGGAACTTTATTCATAAATACAGAAGCACCTTAATAAAAGAAAGATGTGATGAAGTCTTCAAAGCAGGCAAGAAAACTGATGAACAAAGACATTCCCATAACAACTGAGCTTTATCTGATCAAATTCCAATAAAGCCTGCATTTGGCATAAGTCTTTAAAAACATAGCAAGGGCCACTGGAGGATCCTAAAACTTGTTTATTTAATATTACTCCTCGTCCCTTCCCCAAAAGCACTTTATCCTCTTAATATTTTCGGAGGTCTTGGTGCATGTTGGGGAGCATTGAGTGAGCATGGCACGGTGGAAGGATGGGAGAAGCGTGCCTTGTCCGAGGTCACGCCGCTTCCTTCCTTCCCTTCAGCTTCCCACTCTCCAACGTGCTGATGATCAGCAGCATAACCATTAGGTTAAGCCTCCCTTTGGGGCAGAAGAAACAACAGAAAAGGTAGTGCCTTTAAAGAATTTAATTGTCTGCAGCTTCACTTAACCAGAGCCAAGAAGAGACAGAAGCTTTCATACCAGCCTTAGAAAAGTAACTTAATTCCTACTTCTCTGAGTTTTATTATTTTCCATCCTAAGACTACTTAATATGTGCAATGCACTTCCCATCTGTGCAGGAACACACAGATGTGACTGACTAATCCTTAAATACCAAGAGAAGTATTCTGGGTGAAAACAGACATTTTCTGCACACAGGGATTACTACTTGCCCATTGGCTTTGTGGATGCATCCAGGGCACTTGCATGAGAATTAATCTCTAGGATTCACTGCCTGGAGAAATCCAGATTGCAGAAAACTTGGCAAGAAGATTCATAACCACTCGCTCCCAGCATAAATACGATGGGGTGCTCTCTGCTCCAGCTCAGCCTCTGAGGTGGGAACAGGGTCCTGCTGCTGTGCAGGGGCTGGGAACAAGGGGCCACAGCCCTGGCTCACCATGCCAAGCAGCCCCAGACTGCCTTCCCGGAGTCAGTGCAAACAAGGGCTGTAGGAAAACACAAAGTCCCCTTCTGATGTGGTTTGGAAAAGGGAGCCAAGTACAGCCTGAGGAAAGCTTAGCTGAAAAGGTGCAGTTTTGCATTTCTTCTTTCATTTTAAGGGGTAGATCTGTAAGGTCAGAGGACCACACAAAGAAAGAATCGGGCGGAGAAACAAAATATTTATATTCTGCTTGCTTATTTTTTCAATTCAGCCTGCACATCTGTCTCTAGCTGTTCCTTAAATAGTCCTTTAGAATAACGTTGTCCCTTCTGCATCAGTGGTATATATGCTACTCCTGAACTGCCACTGGACTAAATCAGAAAGCTCCTGGAGGGCAATCAGAAGATGTGCACATGTTCAGGGACTATCGCAGTGAACCACAAGAGAGCTCTGATTCTCCCCAGAAGGCTTCTGCTTCTCTCCTCCTGCTTGACTGAGAAAGACAAGGGGACAAAAGAACAACCATTCCTTGAAACTGCAGGTATGAGAGGAATTTCAAAAACCCTGATCAAGAAGAACCCCACAACAAAGCAAAACACTAGGCAACCTGAAACTTGGTTGGAGGAGAAAAAACCCCCTAATAATTAAATGTTGCTTATGCAAGATGAAAAACCACACTGTTCCTTCTGGGCACAACAGCCCTGGCAAGCCCAGCATGTATGTCACAAGACAGGAAGCAAAGCTCATGCACAGAGGAGGAGCGGCAGCTGCTCATGCCAACTCCAGCAGCAATCTCCTCTGCAAGGCTCACTCTCCATGCATGGCTTTTCATGCTGGAGTCAGGTATCTGACTAAGAAGATAGTTGCCTCTCCCACTTCCACTGAAAAGAGGACCTTCCTCACTCTCCCCTTTTACCTCTCACGTGTGTACCATGTTCACCACTAGACAACGCTATCTGCATTCTCAATATATCAATAGACAGCCCCGAAGCTCCAGCACACTGGGGCACCAATGCCTCCTTATCCATCCTTCTTCACCTTCATCTGCATAGATTTTCTTCTTTCTAATCTCTAGAATTAATACAGTAAGTTTTAGAATGCTTTCTATAGTACTGTTCTACAATACACCATAGAATATCTCAAGTTGGAAGGGACCCAAAATCATCTTGGGTCCCTTGTCTCCAATTTCTCCCTGCTTTTGCTTTTCCTGTTAAGCACAACATCCTAACCTCATGTGCTGTGATGGAGATCAGTTGCAGCAACATTTAGGGACTCTCGTGCTCCTGGCAGAAGATCCCATGTAGCTCAGAGTGCCCACCACAGAGCTGTAATACCCCCATACCAGGTTTTAGGAAGAGCTGCATACAAGATTGCAAGAAATAAACATGACCAAAGGGAAATGATCCAGAGACAGCTTGCCTCTCTGCAAGCAAGGAACAAAGTAACATGCCTAAAATATGCCTGGCACAAACACACAGGGCATGCTGCCTTTGGCTTGCCTGTTACTTGGTGGAGAAAAGATCTAATCCTACAATAACCTGCACTCATTACTCACCTAACACTTCACTTAGTTTGCTCCACCCAGCCTAAAAAAGAAACTGCCTTACTCACCAGCCATATATTTATCCAGGGACCCAAGTACCTGCCCTGGATGCAGGCGTAGTCATTTCCATGGGCACAGGCATGCTGGAGTCAGGCTCTTTCAAGTAAGCCCCAGCTGTTTCTCATCACAAGGCAAAATCCCAGCCAAGCAAAGGCCCTTTCTTCCATACCTCTTCTGAACTCTTTGTGTCCCATGTTCCTCAAACACAGAAAGGCAATGAACTGAGCTCAGGCAACCACAGCTGTATTTTTTTCAGGTGGCTGACTAACAGCACTCAAAAGTTGAACAACAGAAAGCCCAGAGATGCCATCAACTCCTTTTAGGATGTCTGAACAGTGAGGTCAAGCTAGAATATACAATTGTTTCAGCAGGCTGCTGTGGCAGCATCACTGGGACACTGGGACACAGTGTATTTCTCTGGGATGGCTGTTCTATATAAGCAACACCGGCGATTCTCAAGAGAGGTTCTTAGCTTTCCCTTTTAAAAAGTAAAAGTATTTGCTCAATTTTTCTGCCATTCTTGGAAAGGATGGCAGTCAGGTTGCAGCCCCCAGTGATCACCTGTGGACCTGAACCACATTCAAATGTGAATTATGCTTTTCCTGCATTTAAACAACATCTAAACAGACCAACACACTTCTCCTGTTGTCAGCCCCCATGACTGGATTTTACTGTCACTTCAGCAAGCCCATGAACATAAACTGCCCCCTGTCTCTGCTTCAACTTTAGCTTCCACTTGACCAGACCAGGCAGGAAAAGGTGAACATTCAAAGCGAGGGAGAACACTCAAATTTGCACCCACTGGATCCAAGTTGGACTCTACAGTGCTGCAACCCCAGGACAGTGCCCAAGCACAGATAATGCAGGCAGCAAAAACAGAGCTAAAGAGGGTCTCCATATACTTATACAAAGTGGTGTCCTATCCATCAGGGTTTCCAGCAGAACATGACACAGGTTGCTGGAACAGCCATGAGTTTTACTCAGTATAAAACTTCTGGGAGCTGGGCCCCTTTTAGTTGCTGTGTTTCTCAGAGAGGAGAACTATGCTTTAGATGAAATATGCTCTAGACAGTATTTGCACAAATGCACAAACTCTACGTTAAATGAGGTTAAAGGCTCTGAAGTCCTTAAAGATTAAATGACATAAATCTTATCAACACTGGAGTGAAAGAGTCATGGGGCATTTTCTTACTCACTGCACAATCCCTGAGTTGTCCACTCCCTTGCCTCAAACACTGGACTACTATACAAAAGCCAGATTTGAAACTCCTAAGCTTTGCAAATTCAGTTTTAATTCCATTTCTACAAGGAAGGCTTAAAAAGCTTCTCCTGAACATGGGCCAGAGAGAGGAATTTGACCTCTATGTAAACCACAGTTCAGGTCAGGTGTTGGGAGACAGAGATCCTGGAAATAACCTTTTTTGATGTCTTGTTCTCTTACTTCTTTTTTAATATGCTGTGAAACAGAATCACAGAGTCACTAAGGCTGGGAAAGACCTCCAAGATCATGGAGTCCAACCTTTGACCAAACACCACCACGTCAACTGGACCATGGCACTAAGTGCCATGTCCAGCCATTTCTTGAACTCTTCCATGGATGGTGACTCCACCACCTCCCTGAGCAGCCTGTTCCAATACTTGTGAAGCCTTTCAGTGAAGGAATTCTTCCTCACGTCCAACCTGAACCTCCCGTGCTGCGGCTCAAGACCATTTCCTCTTGTCCTGCTGCTGCTTGCACAGGAGAAGCCAATCCCCACCTGGCCACAGCCTCCTTTCAGGGAGTTGTAGAGTGATAAGGTCACCCTGAGCCTCCTTTTCTCCAGACTAAACACTCCCAGATCCCTCAGCCACTCCTCATAGGACTCTCTCTCTAAACCCTTGCCCATTTTTGCTGTCCTTCTCTGGACATGTTCCAGCACCTCAATGTCTTTCTTGCAGTGGGGGGGCCCAAAACTGGACACAGGATTTGAGATGAGACCTCACCAGGGCTGAATAGAGAGGGAAAATCATTGTCCTGGTCCTGCTAGCCACACTATTGCTGATACACTCCAGGATGCCACTGGCCCTCTGGGCCACCTGGGCAAACTGCTTACTCAAAACTCTGGAGTCCTGAGCCTTAATTGCTAGAAAAAGTTTGCACATTTCAGCTTCGTATGATTTCGAGTGAAGTCCTTCCTAGGGAAGGCACTGAAATATGAGGCAGCTTTGGAGAGATGCCTTAGGTTGCAATACAGGATGTGACCAAAAGTATGTATTCTATCACCATCTGTTAAAACCAGGTGGGGCAGTATTTATCTTTCCACAACCCATCCTTCCTCCAGGGAAATATCTTCTGTTAATGGGCCACTGAGTCCCACTGCATGACTGATAAAATTACATCATCCCATTGGAAGATGCTCCACCCATGGGGAGGAGCCAAGCATTTCCCACCTAGATAAAATCTGAGATTTGGAACACCAAGGCAGCCTTTTTTCCAGAGGATTCTGGAGGAAAACCAGACCCTTCCACATCATCACTGGACCTTTGGAGGAAAACTGCACCCTTCTACAAGATCACTGCTTCAACAGAACCACATCTGCCACTTCAGAAGAACTGTAGCCACCATTTAATGGGACTGCTACCAACACCCTGACTGACTGATGGGGTGTCAGGCTGTATTCTGACTCTGTCAGTGTTTTGGGTTTGCTCTTTGTAAGGCTGTATTTCTATTTTAGTTTTTCCTAGTAAAGAACTGTTAACTCCTATTCCCATATCTTTGCCTGAGAGTCCCTTAATTTCAAAATTATAAAAATTTGGAGGGAGGGGGTTGACATTTTCCATTCCAAGAGAGGCTCCAGCCTTTCTTAGCAGACACCTGTCTTTCAAACCAAGACAAGAGAGGAGACCCAGCTGCTTCTCCCCACGGTTTGCTCTGCCTGCTAGGTGGGTTTGCAGCAGCCAGGTGGGGAGCTGAGGTGTGTGAGGTGCCTCCATACCTGGTACAGCTCTATCCTCTGCTCTGAGACGCGGGCCTTGGTGTTCTGCAGGCGGAAGACCCTGAACTCAGCCTTCACCAGGTTGGAGGCGTTCTTCTCCATGGCCGAGACGTCGAACCTGACGATTCGGAAGTAAAGGCTGTAATAGTTCGGCGGGATGGCGTCTGCAAGAAAGCAGTGGGGTTTCATGACTCCTCTTGATGACAAAATACGTTGTTCCTTCAAACATTCTAATACAAGACAGCCTCAGTCAGGGAAATATCTGAAGCGTGGCTCAGTTTACAATGGTCAATTTAGTACTATTAACGATTTAATAAAAATTAAGAAAATCTACCCCGTGTGTTTTTTATAAGATTGCCATATTAATAGAGATTAACAATTACTTTCAACTCTATTTCAGGTCATGCATTTAAACCTCTCCTCTTTCAACCTACTGGGGGAAAACCCTGAATATTTATGAATTGAGAAAAAAACATAGCAGATGATATATGGTAAATGCCTTCAGGCTTACAGAGTGTTCACAAAGATCTGCTAAGACAACAAATAACAGCAGCTCATCTGATCTACATGTTCTCTGAAACCCACTTCCCCCCAGAATACGGGCCATGAATTAGCCAGCTTCAGATTTTATTCCATACCTAGTTATTAAAGGATATTTTTGGAACAAAATAATCATTCTGATTATAGTGATGAGGGCTGGGAGAGAAAAGGAAAAACAAAGGGAAAAGGCAAGCAGACAGTAGAAACTGTAAAAAGGATTACATGAATTTTGACCACTTGGAAGCAGTTAAAAGTCATAAAAATAACCACCCTTTACTATATATTGGGGAAAAGCAGAAAAAAACCAGAAAAATGGTCTCAAGTCTTCAACAGCAGCGTTATACATCTCAGTTTAGGTTTCAAAACAACGTTTCTTCTTTTCCCAGTGGTAAACTCTGACTAAGGGTAAGCAGCAAGGCAGTTTTGCACAAACCAGGTAACCCTAAGGGGTTCAGTCATCATCTCAGGCCCTTCCACACTGTCCAGAGCAGCAGCACCAGGAGAAATTTGTCTGTAGCACTCCTGCCTGACACCCAAACTTGTCAGAGAGGAAACAGGGGAAGAGGGTGGAAGGAGACAAGCTCACAATCCTCAGAGAGAAGATGAAATGCCTGAAAAAAATCTCTATTCAAATCGAGGGAACCGTTTCTTCTTCTCTTACAGTGTGAAAACTGAAGTGGATAAATTAAAAAAAAAAAAAAAAAGGAAGAAGGAAAATTTTATTTGGGGAGACATTTTCAGCTGAGGAAGTGCAGGTGTTCTCACAGTTACACATTTAATGACCCACTTGTTGGAGCTCTTTGGTAAGTTCAAACTGACTACTTAATAAATGTAGCTATGAGAAAATCTTTGAGGATAAAGAAATAATCTCAGCCTCAACTGTAGATGCATTATAAGTGAGAGATGACAAGTTCTCAAAACATTTCAAAACAATCCTCTGAAAGAGTACGCCCCAAAGAAGACCCTCAGTATGATCAAACAGGTACAACTACGAACAGGAAGCCCCAGACTTCCTTATGATTCCATTTAATTAACAAAAAAAAAAAAAGAGTTCTCAGATTTTCACATCTGCAGTGCTTGAAGATTACCCCCCAGGCATCATAATCACTGTTCTTGGCTTCCACGCTTATTGACAGGAAACTGCTACAATCTCACAGTGAGAACTCAAAGGCAAACGGATGCAAATTACTCCCACACCAAAGCTGCTCCTCACTCCCATCAGCAACACATCACTGCTGGAGTCTCCCAAAATACCAAAGGAAGGGCCGCTGAGAAATGCTTAACTGTGTGCAATTATGATGCTGATACATTTTTCAAATTCTTATAAAAGCTACTTGGTTTGGAGATTACATCCTCCTTCAAGAGAGAAACACTATCTTCAGTTTATTTTTCTTGCTGTAGGAAACTCAGAGACTACTACTTGTTCTTCAGCCAAACCTAATCCTACTAGGAATATAATTTGGCATAATAATATGTATATATGAGATTGATGCTTCCAGGATGAGTTGTAAGTTGTCCTTTCCTGTCATTTGTTTGAGGCATCACCCTACCATTTTGTTCACTGTGGACAAGCCAAACTAGCAGCCATTCACTTGCCCTGGCACAGACAAACCCTGTTCATCTTGACTTTATTTTAGATCGAAAAGCCCTATTTAACTGTCAGTTTGGTTTATATTTAGCTTCTTATTCCTAGAACTTTCTTGTGCTATATTTGTAGGCCTTCTCTCCAGTTCTTTGTTTTAGGTACTGTATATAACAAATCTCTGAATATATATCTGAGTGGATATTCCTGAGCCATTCCTGCATTTGTATTTTTTTTCTCTCTTTCATATATAAGGAAGACAGAGAATGAATATTCTTCTAGTGTGCCCGTTGTTGTGTTTGCATATGTGCATTTGTATATGCTCCAAACAAGTATTTTCCTTCCATTGGAAGGCAGACATGGGACAACTCTATCAGTCAGCATGAATTCTTATCTTAAAGAAGCTTCATCTCTCTTATAAGACAGTTTCACATCTTTATGTGCAAAATCTCACATAAGAAATTTGATTTCTTTACTCTATCATTCATGACAGTATCCACAGGAAGTCAACTGAGGAAAAGGCATTATTCATGGGCTGATGAAAAAAAGAAGGAATGGCTGACTGCACAATTGGGGTTTATGTGAAAATTAATCAACATGAAGTCTGAGAAATGAGACTTGCAACTCTCTTTAAAGGAACTCTAAGAACCCTATGGAGTCTACAAGGTTTTGGATTAGCCTTTAAGTGATCTCAGATGCTGCAATTTATCTCTCTTTGTGACTCCACCTTAACCTGACAGTTGTATCAATTCAGATGCAGTGAGATACCCCTGCACTCCCCTCTGGTTTTGGCTGGCCCCATGACTCCAGCAGACACCAGGATGACTCTGACCAAGCTTGTCTGCAAACACAGTTACCCTGCTGCAGACTAGACTTCTGAAGTATTCTTTGAACTATTATCATTAATGAGTGGAATTAAATCAATATGTTTCCTGTAGCTAGGAAAACACAGATTTCTTTTGTTTTGGTGGGAGAGAGAATAGTAAATGCAATGAAAGGTTCCATTTTTATCATTTTTAAATTACTCATTAAATCAACCCCCAAAAAAACCTGAAGACTTCCAGCTGTAATAATCACAATCACAACCATCACAGTCGAGACGAGTTGCACAACACAGCTGGAGAAGGCGAAGGCAGCATCCATCCTCCTCCTCTCTTTAGGCTGCTAAACACTAAGCATCACAAGTTTACTCTTTTGCTTTTTGGGTTTGCTTTTTTTTTTTTTTTCTGTCTTGAACAAGCTAAAACTTCATCAGCTGCTTTACATGGGGAAGTCCGACCTGCCAGGTTAAAATGTACTCTGGTATGTGAGTGATTAAGTGCATAAGGACACTGTGGTTTCTTCTGCCTCTTACTGACTTTGTTCCATGTCCAGCATCCTCCAGGCTTCTGTGCCAGCAACCTGGACAGCAAGCAGCCCTGCTCTGATGAAGCAGAAAAGCACCAACGGGAGGGGTGCAGGAGACCCATCCCAACACAGTCTTCAGTGTTGCTCCAGGCTGGAACACTGTCACTGGGAGAGACTGAACACATTCTCTGACCAGCCATCCAAAACAGCACACAGGCCCCCCAGGAGCACCTGGGAGGAGAGCAAGGTGTAGCCAAGAACCCTGAAAGCAGGGATAGGAAGTTTGTTTTACGCTGAAGATATTCCCCAAATGAGGAATAACCTGCATAAAAGGATGACACTTCTGCCTTGCGCAGTTGTGTTTGATGAACTAAGCCCTGCATTTCCACAGCTTTCCTCACAAGTACTGCATGTACTGACATTTCAGGAGAAACAAAACACTCTGTTTGACACAGCTCTTCTGAGAGCTGAGCTTTCATTCTGGCGAGGAAAAAGACCTAAATTCAATTGTATCCAAATGAGGCTTTTTTTTCCCTCTGAATTTTCATTTCTGCTATTGAAACAAAAAGAAATCAATTACATGCACAGCCCAAGTTAGAAAATGTAAACAACTTTTCTTTTCTCGTTGGAAGAGGCCAGACAGGCCGCCTTCACACATACACCCACACTGGAAAGGCTGAGAGCTTCAATCTAATCCTTCCATCAGGGGCTTGTAATAAATGCTCCAAAGATTTATTTTTATTCCCTTTTGTGTTTATTAAACTTTGGAGGGTTTCTTTTCCTTTTTCTTTTCTTTCTGGTGCTTTGCCCATTCTTTATTATGGCAGCTACAAAACACGGAGTGCCCTTTTCTTCTCGCTCTCTTTTTTTTTTCCCTCCTCATCTTTCTAACTGCACTACATGAATGACCATGTAGTAGGCTTTGAAGCAGCACATGCAAATATTTATAAGAGTAGCTTGATTGTTATTAAATGCAGTTGTTATGCTTTCCACGTTCTGGCAAGCTTCCCTAACCTCTCTAACTATTAGGACCATTTAGGCTGTTTAGATTTCAGCTCACTGATAGCAAATTCTATGGTTTTTTTTTCCTTAACAAGCAGCATAACGTGACATCGTTTCTCGCTGTGTGTGAATTTCTCTCCCTGCTCAGCTTTGGGGTCCCTGCCAGGAGCTGGGTCAGGCTGCCTCCAAAGACACGGTAAGTGAAGCAGCATGAGCTGGAAGGATGAACATCTTGTCAGCTGTGACAGCACCTCTTTCCAGCAGGATCCCATCCTTCCTGTCAGGCACACTTGGGTCACAAATCCTCTCCTCTTTTCCAGGGAAAGCCTCTCCAAGAAATTAGAAGCTTGTTTAATGCATCTGGGCTCCCAAAGCCCATAATAATCACTCTGCTCACCCCTCCCGACCCTGATGTGACTTCAAAATCCTGCTGGAAACTGCCTCTCTGCAATCAAAGGGGACCTAATGATGGAAGCCATAGGTCATACCCAGGAATTGGGACTGGCCCCCAAGGGTAAATCCCACCATGACATTAAGCTCTGAGCACATCCATCAGCTGATCAGTGCTCTTGGACTGAACACTCGTGCCATTCCTCCTCAGGCACAGCTTCCAGGCTTCACGCAGCAAGGCTTCAAAGTAGACACTATAAAAGTAGTGTAAGAGACTCACTCCAGTATTCCAGTTTTTATCTACAAAGTTAACACTGAGGTACTACCTCTATCTGTCATCAACCATTTGCTACTGAGGAGGGACTGTGCACTGAAGTCAGAAAAAGCCCACTGGGAACACAGTAGGTTGAGAAAGAAGAAATACCCAATTACCAGATTTTGTCACATATTTTTCACTGTTGAACCACTTGCTATTCCTCTTCTGAAACACATTTAAGATCTACGACAATATATGAAAAGTAAACAACCCCAGGACATTCCAAATTTAAAACCAGGCACAATGAGGCAAGGAGGGAATTTTCAGGGGACACATTTATGAAATTATGTGTTCCTTATTAAAAACCTGACAAGAGCCTTCTGGTTCTGCTACTACTTCCTCATTGCTTCACCAAGCTTGAATCAAAAGATGACTAGCCAAAGCAATGATCTCAACAGCAAACAGATCTGGTAGTCAGGTTTCCAGTTACCCAAATAATTCATTCCCTCAAGGTACTCCTATTGCTCTGGAGTTTGATGGACTCTGACAACACTTTTACATAATTGTCCCCTGTACTTTCAAATTCTGTAATGGTGAAAAACATCCTGCAGTCATCTTTGGGTCAAAATGCAACTGGCTTAGTAAGGATACTGAGACATTGTAATTATCCTCTGGAGAATCACAGGATTAAATTTAAGTTTAGGTTTAAAGTTCTCACAAAGACAAGTAGCAAAATAAACTCAAGTAATTGTTAGTGGTGTAGTAAAGCTGCTGCATAGGATTCTTTTACAAAACAGGTTTAAGTCCTGGCTTTGTGGGTCACCATAAAGATGCAAAGAGAAAGGCATCTTATTACATGCTCCCTTAATTCCTTCCGCTTCATCCCTATTAGGACATTGGAGCTGGATGTGAGTCTTAAAGTGGGCAACAAACCTTGCCTTGAAAAGCTACCATTGCTGTTTTAAGGCTGTAATAGGTCAACACATTTTAAATTTTTTTTTGTTTGTTTGGGTTTTTTTGTTCTTTTGTTTTGGTAGTTGTTCTCCCTGGGCTGGGTCAAATCATGTTGCAAGTTTAACCTCAACTGTGTTTAAATGCTGCAGCTGACACTGACTGCTTTGGATGTTAATTGTGTATGCAGACCACTGCAAGAAGGGCTGTAATTTTGCTGTGTCACTGAATTGTCTGATTTAAGTGAATCTTATCAGACAGCCCTCATTTAGATCTTATTTTTCACTGGACCTTCTCTCTCTGCCACCCTTTCACAATTATTTTCAAGCTACTAGTCTTTGTACACTCAGTCCAAAACAGAATTTAGAATAAAAAAAATCATACTACTGACCAAAAGCAAAGACAAAGTCTCCAGGATGCTGTGAATGACAGGGAGGCACTGCTGCCTCACACACTCCTGCTGCAAGGGGAAGGAGAGCTTAGGTGGGTGCAGCCTGCCACAGAAAAAAACCTGTCCCCATCTGCTCATTGCAGGGAAGATTAGAAAGTATGAATGTGTTTCAGCAATGGGAGAAAAACACTTAAGGAAAACATACATAGTCCTCCCAGACAAAGCTACACAATTTGCTTTGTAGGAAATGGGTTGTGTGGGATGTCTGGAGCAAAAAGGTAACACCTGTGGAACACACAGGAAGACACCTGGAACTAAGGACTACAGACTGCATGTGTGAGTTTACATCTTCAGATGCATGGCAAGGCAAACCAGCACAGAGATTGCAATATCTTGTAACTACTTCACCACCACAGAGTAGACCTGAAGCAACTGCAAGACAATCCTGGTCCTTAGCAAAGTCTCCTGTTCTGAAAGTGTGTCCTGTTGAGTGAATTCCTTCAGGAAAGTGCACTTTTCTTCTGCAGCTCTGAAGAAAGCAAGGGCTGCCCAGAAGACCACTTCTGCTATAAAACAAATACTCTCCGAGTATTAACTTCTAGAAGAATCTGACTGAACACAGCCTCTCAAATCAACTGCCTGGATCCAAACTTCTGAGGCTGGAGGACAATCAAAAGCTTGTTGAAATCACAGAAACCTCTGGCTAAGATGAAAGGGGAAACTGTCTGGTCCCTTTCAGGAACACAAAACCAGAACTCCAACCCAAGCACACTTGGTGCGACCACTCCCAAATACTCTTTATTTCTTAAAAAGGAGCATGGAATCCCTCCTAGGGCACAGAACCTCTGGAGACAAAGTAGCACAGATAGTACTGCTCCATACCTGATATTTCTATTCCCTGTTTGGAGCAGATGGAAAGGAGTAAACCAGCACTTCACATAACAACACCTACACGGTGCCCAACAGACACTTTCTGCCCCTGCCTTTATGACTGCTTGAATGTGAATTTCCCAAAGAGAAATTCCACCATGTGAACTCACCAGACCCTCCTCTCTTTGCCTGCCTTCAAAGCTTTCCAGGCTGTTGGCTTGTTTTCCCTCATCCAACCTGAAACACAGGGGCTGGGTAATGCAAACAACACTGACAAATCACATGAGAGCTCTTCTCAGCTGTTCTAAATTTTGAGCCGTTTGAGCAATGCTTAATTGGGGTAACTTAATTACTTGGGATTATTTTGGAGAGCAGCAATTGCTGAGTTTTCCATTCTAGACCATCTTTCACAAAGATAAATCTCCAGGCATTTTAGGAAGTCTGAAAGGTCTGACCTCAATTCTCCTCTTCTCAAAGTCCTCTTTACACATCACCTGTCATGCGAAGCAGCCAGAGAGGGAATGTAAACACAAACCCTACTACTATCTTTGTTTCTTAACAAAGGAGTCTTAATCTTGCAGCAGGTCAAAACATACAGGGTAAAGGTACAGCACAACAGCTCACTCTCTCACACATAAACCCCCTCTAATCTCACTGCTGTGTATGCAACACTGCAATTTTAATAGTGAGAAAGAAAAACACATCTTCAGATGTGTCCCTCACTCCTGCACTGATGCCAGCACAGCAAGGCCATGACCATGCATTCCCAAGAGAAGCTGATCCTTTTCTCCAGGGAGGTGCATGATAAGCTAACAGGAAAGCTGCTGTGTCTGTCAAAAGACATTAGAACAAGTTATAAAGATACCAAAGCTTCTCCAAATCCTGAGTAAAGTTTTGGTCCCACTGAAGTCACCGACCAAACATTCCCAGCACTTTGAAAAGGGCCAGGAATTTACCTCCACAACTGCAAGCACAGAGAAGATTTTCAGTACAAGGAAACTGTCTTCAGCCTCTCTGTGAATTTATCTGCCAACAAAAGGCCTTTCAGCAGTTATTTTGTGAACATTCAGGGAAGAAGAACTCCTTTCAAATCCCCATCAGGATCCTTTGAATGAAATCCCAGGTTATCATGTATCACCACTGAAATCAAATATGTAATAGATGTGTGTTGTGTTTGGAAACGTCTCAGGTATGTACTTCGCTATTCTACTTACACTGGAATGTAAGAAAAATACTCCTAGTGTCTTTCATCTCTCTCCATGAAAGGCTGCTCCTCTTTCAGCTAGTAATCATAAGGAGGAATTGCAAGTACAAGTGCCTATCTCATCTTAAAAGAAAAAAAAAAAAAAAGGTGGGGCAAAAAGAAAAAGCTCACCAGGGAACACAAGCCTTTCTCACAGGCAGAGTAAGACTTGACTTGCTGGCACAGTTCAGCTGAGGTTATATGGCTGCAGTGACCTCAGTGAGTGAAAACAGAGCAAACCAACCTTCCCCCATTCACAAGACTGACCAGCCTTCCCTGTAACAAAGACCCTTTTCCTCTTCCATTTCCAATCTCCTGCTTGCATGCTGCTGAAGTGATACCTTCTGCAACCAGAGACCTCTCCACTGGCTGAGGAGGCAGACAAGATGACGAGCCCAGCTGCACTGCTGTGTCCCCACTGCTTCACACAGACATTGGGATGATGACTGCAGTGCCTGAAACCCCCCAAGCAGCCATCAATGCTTCAACCTACCCAAACCCAAGCCACATGGAAGAGTTTTGATCTAAGAAAAAAAATTTACCTTCTCAATGACAGATTAGATGTAAGGTTCGATTTATGTATGTGTTTGAGAAAGTCTATATATGTTTATTTTTTCTCTAATCCTTCCTCTTCCTGACACCTTTCCGATGAATTTCACTTGCACTCACAGCACAGCCAGCAGGATTCAGACTGGCTTCACCATGTTACCACAGTGCCATTTTACTAATGAACTATTTCTTAAAAATATGCTTTATTCAGACATACTTTTACTGAATCCCTCAGATTCACACAAAAAATCACTTCTGTTATAAATCTATCTTCCCTGTCAGCGAGAGGAGCTTGGCATGCCTGCACACAGCTCTGCACACTCCGCATCTCTCCCTCCTCTCAGCTCCAGGATTTCCACGGGCACGAGGCCAAGGCATCCTGCTGCCCTGGGGGGACATGCCATCCCAGGTAAGGTGAGAAAGCTGCCTTCCCTCAGCAGCACCCACGGCAGAGAAGTCAACCGGCCCACAGGGTCAGGATGCTGACAAGAGCCACGGGACATTGATCCTACAGGGCCAGCCCAGAGCTGGGGACCAGGGTGGTCTTTTGGGGACCCCCAAAAGCAGTTCCAGTGAGGAGGATGGTGTTTAAGCCTGATCCTTGGAGAGAAGCACAGGCATATCCTCTCACTGGTAGAAAGCAGGGTTTACAGGGCTGACCTCTGTAAGGAGAGGGACTCAGCACTCCCTTTAAGGCGAGCTGTGGTTACCCAAAGTCTGTCTCTGTCTGTAAAATGAGGCTGCTGCACTGACAGCAAACACGCTCCTCACAGGCTCCAACCTGCGCCTTTAGTGCTGGATGACTTGAGCTGCCTTTTAAGCCTGTGAATGCCATCTCCATTTTAATCTTCTGCATAGAAGGGCTTCTAATCACGAGCTTTGTTACGAAATCCATGAGGATGGCAGGAAATCTCTTGGATAGGTCCTAAGGATTATATTGTGCCAGGGCAATGCAACTATACAAAAATCTACTTTACAAAAAATGTACCGCTGCAGAACAAAGCTGCAGTGGTGAGAAAAAAAAACAGAACTGGAAAACATTCTGAATTATTTAAAGAACTAAGAAAACTTTCCCCAAATCCAATTTTCTCCAACAGTGTCACAACAACCACAAAGCCGTCATACATGACAAACTCAGTGTGTTGAAATCAAGGAAATGGCAGCAAAAAGACATTCTCAGGCCATTTCACAATTCAGTTTAAGCTGCTGTGTTTGTGTGCCTCTCTACCTTAGCACAGAATAATCCAAATATCACTTCTCTTGTTCTCAAGTCCAACGTTTTATTTCTCCTCTTATACATCTGCAGGGCGATTCAACCAGCCGGAATTCAATGTATGTGATGTATGTGGTGAAACCAGTCTGAATATTTAGCACAGAAACAGGGCAAGAAGCCTATCAGTCTGCTTCAGAGAAAGAGCACAGGCACTGGCTTCCCTTTGAACACAATCCTCTCAAAGTCATCCTCTGAGCTTTTCACGCAGCCTTGAAGGATTTCCTGCCTCAGAGTCCGTAGCACTGAGGGAGCACAGGTTGAACCCAGCCCTTGTGATGCTCCTCACACTGAGGAGAGCCTACAGGACCAAATCCTCCATGCAGCTCACACTTGGAATGTGATTTTTATTACTGCTTTCCCAACCTACCCAACTTGTGTTTTGGAAAGGCCTCCTCTGAGCAGGAGCAGGAGTAGGTAATAGCTTTCCTGCCTATGCTCTTGGTGGCCTTGCAGTTCACAGTCCTGATGAGAGAGATGAAAATGAGCATCAACCCTCTGCAGAGACTGCTCATTCCACTATTCTCAAGCTGGCCTGTGGACAGTCACCTCCTACTAACATTCTCCAGGCCCCCTCAGCCTGGATTACATCCCAGGCTAGATAGAGTCATCCAGTCTCCCCTGATTTATTTTGGTTTTAGTATGGGAAGAGAGTACAGTTTCAACTGACAGAAGTTGGTCAAGGCAGGTCCCTTGCACAGAGATTAAACTGAACTGTGCATCCTACAGAACCCAGCAGGGCAGCAGTCTTTGCTTGGTCATGGATGAAAACTGAGTAAGAGTATACCATAAACCAAGTTGTCCTAAGTTATTTTTCCTTTTAAGATGGACCTAGAAAGAGTAGTGTCCTGCTGCCAAAGGTCTGGAGCAGCAAGTCCTGCCTGTTACCTATGGCTGCAGGTTACTGCATGTAAGGCAATGTACCTTTGAAACCATGAGCTCTCCTTTTCTTCCCTCCATCTGTAAAAAAGCCACTGTTTTTAGGTGCACATCTGTCATTCATCACACTTGGTGGTAGCTCTTTTGCTTTTGCTGCCTCATCTCACTTGGAGCTCTCCCACCATTTCATTCCTTTAAACCACTCAGGCATTTTCCCTCTTAAATTAGTCCCTTAAAACTTTCCTTCTTCTTTGAGCTTATTCTTTCATTAGTGTATTTTTTGGTGCTCTCTAAGGAGAACAAACCGAAATAAACCTCTTTACTCCCAAAATTACACTGTCATGTACTGAACAACTTGTAAGAAACCAAGCCAAGGCACAGACTGATAATGAAGGTAACACCATCAGGTTTCACCCTCTTCTGGACTAGGAAGAAAGTAAATTTGCACATACAGCCATAAACCATAGGAAATTAAATAGGTCTCTGCAAATGAAAGTTGCCTGTGAAAAGAGTATCCAGGTCTATGGTTTTAATTACTACATAAATGAATGGAAAACAGGATTAAGGAATTTGCACAATTGTTACGCATCATATTTGGAATCACAGCCTTTTTTTCAGCTACAATACCATGAAGGCATAATTCAATGAAGTCCAACTGAACTAGATCCAGTTTCTCCTTGATACTTAGTTTGGTAGACAAAAATCTGAAATAATTCTCCAGTAGCACTCCTGTGGGACTGAAACATGCAATACCAGAGTGATTTTGCAAAGCTTCCTCACTTATACTCAGGCTTTGGATTTTATGATTTGCAGCCATTAAAAATGTCTATGACTTCCAGTTTTTCAGCTTTGTTCATTTACTAACTCTTATTTCTAAACAAGATTTCAAGCACCAGTTGAACCATGGACCGTGACCCCCTCTACAGAAGTCCTCTGAGTTGATAAAGCCATCTGGGAATCAATCAAAGCATGCAGAGGAGCAGAAGTGTTGGAACTGCTCTTGTGCCCTTTCAAGAATCCATTCATGTTTGCAAACACAAAAGCTTGGTGCTTTTCATTCAGAGCTAGAGTAAGCCTTTCCTTTTTCCTTCCTTCTTTTTCTTGTTTTCCTCTTACTGCAGTGCACATTGATTTTACATGACCAAACTGCCCACGAGTGACTGTTCTTTACATATTTTCATGCAAGTCAGTCAGTTACCCAGGGAGAATTTAGCATGCTGTACCAGTTCAGCCAAGCTTTTCTTCCACAGGCTCAAAATCCCCCTAACTCCTTTCTCCTTCAGAGGCTTGCTCTTCATCTCCAGCTGAAATGAAGCTCAGTAAATATTACACTTGCAAGGTAGCAGGTCTGGAATGTGAAGCATCTAGAGCTCAGCAGAGTCTCTTCTCGGCGTCTCATACCTACCTTGTTGCCTTGTGCCAAACAGTGTTTGACTGGCTTTATTCAATTCAAATAAAGACACTGAATCCCACGACTGTACAAACCTCTCAAAAATCAAAACCATAGTTAAATGCCCTCTAAGAAATGCCACTAAGAGAAGGTAAGAGTGCTGCATGCCTTTTTAGAGTCCCTGAAAAGAGCAGCATCTCAAACAGACCTTTCCATCTAGAATATACACTAACATTTTTGTTATCATCCTTCACAAATGAAAGACAAGGGAAAGAAGATAATAGATGGTTTTTCATGCTCTGTCCTACAGGATCCTTGCCTGTCACATTATGAACTGCACAACAGCAAGGACCAACATGGGTAAACTTCTGTCATTCCATAATTGAGTTTACAGAATAACACTGAGAGCCAAGTGATATTGAAGAGTAAGAATAGTCATAAAGCAACAACTAAGCTCAAATTCTCTATAATCAAGCCATATTGATTGGCACCATGTAGCACAGCTTGGCAAGGATAAACTCCAAGCATTTCTCACCTTCTAACCTAGGCTGTGTCCATACAGGCTCAGTCTTGACTAATGCTAAATTCCAAGTGCTCTCTGTTCAGAACTGCAAGACCCCTAAGGCTGGGAGAGCTCTTCTGAATTTAACATTTGCTTGTACTAATTAACTGTATGGATTAGATGCTTTGTGTCAGCACAAGTTAGAAAGAGACAGCATTCCCAGCTTCTTTCCCATGGGAATGCAATGGCTGGCCAGCCCAACAGGTGCAAGCTCTGAATGGTATAACTTGACTAATTTATATACAGGTTACAGGTCTGCTTGACCTTGAGGCAGAAATTTATGCCTTGCTAACCTAATCCCCAGAAGCCTTGGACCAAAATGCCTCTCAAAATTTGAAGTAGAAACAAACAAAATGTCTTTGAATCTTAAAAGACACCAATATTCATTACAGACCTTTTTGCAAGTAGGAAGGTGAAGACCATACCTTCTCAGACTCTCTTGTTCCAACTTGAACTTTTTTTTTTTATTTCAATGCTGGAAACGTTCTAGATACTTATGACTAAAAATGTTTAATTCCAACAGTCTACTTTTTACACAAACCCACCTCTTTCCAGTCTGATCTAAACTGTGGCCTCCAGTCTCTATTGGTCCAAGCACAGTAGGAGTGAGCCTTTCTGTGAAAGCCCCCCAGATCACTCCTGAACAGTGATCTGTTCAGTTTAAAAAAAAACAACCTAAACCACTTAATCTAATGTTAAAAAAAATCTAAAATATTTTTAAAATTTACTGCCAGAAAAGCAAGAATAAAAAGGAAACAAAAAAGAAGGAAAAGTAAGGAGGAAAAAAAAAGATTTAAAAAAGAGATTGTTTTTCTGAATAATTTCAAGTTAACATAGTAAGATGTCCTAGACAGTTTTCTGAGTCTTAAAACCATCCCATTTCAAATGCTGGTTTATGTAAATCTGGAAAGTTGCCTTGTCTGGAGTAAAATCATATACAGATTGAAAAAGGATTAAGTTTTTTTTGTTAGAATATATGCAGTTTTTATATTTTAACCTTCTAGTGTCTGAGATGGAAGAGAATTGGGAGAGATGGGAATGGGAGAATGAGGAAGGGTATGGCTCCCTGCAAGGGCTGCTGCAGGTATAGACTCTCTTTTTGCATTGCACAAGGTAACACGGGGCATTACAGACACGAAAATGTCATTTTATAGCACGGGCCCTCCTCGTGACAGGTTAACACACGAGGAAATCCAGAAGTTCGTATCATAGTGGGCACTCAGTTCTTGTCTGTGCTATTCATAGCCGAGTGTTCAGGTTTACAAGGCTAGACTGGCTTTCCTGTGTCCAAATAAAACAGCTAGATTGATCCAGTTGGATTTTCCAAAGGGCAAGATAACGTCTTTCCCCGAAATACTACAAACATCAATCACTCCGAGCGCCGCCATCTGCCTGAGATCCATCTGCAGAGAACTGGCTTTTGGACAGACACCACCACCACTGAGTTCCTGATTCCTTTATCCTTGGTGAGCCTTCTCACAGCCTGGAGGAGACACCACGACAAGAGAAGTGTGGAGCAGGACAGCTGTGCACCAGAGGTCCCTGAGTGGCAGGGGTAGGGACACACAGCTCCAGCAGGTCCGTGGTACCACCAGGACAATGGAACTACACCCCAGCTCAACAACAGATTCCTTACTGCCTCCTATTGCAATGACAGGTTTTGCTCAATCAATTTAAACTCTTTGCCTCCACCTGAAGTTTCACCTATTTTTTAAAAATCTTTGCAGTAATACCCCCCCAAAAATCTGCTTTACATTGGCAAGCAACTTTACTTCCTGCTTTTTTGGGCGCGCATAAATGTTTGAGAAAAAATTTTCTAGAGAAAGAGGCGTGCATACAAACAGACACACTTATATGCACATGAAGAAACAAAAAGTATAAAAGAATATGTTTCAGACTAACAAAATGACATCCAACTAAATATTAGAAAAAGATGTTCTGACCGTTTATGATTCAGAAGAATCCAAAACTAACGCAGACTCCAGACAGAGATCACATTCAGTGAAAGAGCTCCACAAATTGCATCATACAACACCATGACTGTGACAATGAATATGGACAGCAACTACAGGGGCAATGTCTGCATTTCTTAAGGTTCAAAACAGACTAGGAGTGCCTCAGCAGCTTCTTGGAATAAGCTAAAGAATGATTTGAAAACACATTTGTTCAAAGGAGCATGAAAACTATGGTGGCTCTTCACGGCAAGTTTTAATTTTTCTGCTCTATATGCATTATTACTCATACTTCCTACTGGTGGGGCTGTGCAGGTATTCAGCTGACCTGTGCCAGCATAAGCAGGGCTCCACAAATAAGCCTCTACTGCTCCAGTCATATGACACTGACACAAATTACACAAGATACTTAAGTTTAAGGATCATATTGAGAGGGAACAAGCACTGGAAAGTGGCTGTGAAACAGGGAACTGTCCAAAGAGTTTGTTGCTCACTTGGGTGTTTTGTCTGAAGTACAGGCTGCATATCCTGGAGGCAGAGTCCTCCTCAACACTGATACAAAAGAACAGGTGACAGCGAAATATCACACCTATTTATACCAAACATAGAATGCTTCAGGACTATTCTAGCTCTCCTCAACCCAAGGCTGACCCTCCATCAAAAGGAAAAGCTCCACATTTCAGAGATGAAACTTCAGAAGGAATTTGTCCTCAAAATGCACAAGGATTACATCAATAATGAGGGGACACCATTGTCCTGGCTCTGTATTATTGATGCACAGGTACTACCAGGACCTCAGGATCACAGATACAAATGAGAAGTATGGGACATCAGCTAATTACCCTACAGTCATATCAAGCAATAAAGAACACATTTTTTGCCATTTAAAAATTTACAGAACAATAGGTTATTTTACATACACAGAAGTATTACCAGAATGCACAAAATAATCATAAAAGTTAAAATCACTGCAAAAAAAAAGTTTTAAAAAATGATTCAACTGAAGGGACACAGCAAGACAACTGTACTGCAGATAAACAAGTTCTCAGTGCATCACTGCAGCAAAAGTAATGTGCTCTCAGACTGCAAGGAAAGTGAAGGCTTTTACTACAGAAATTAACTGGGATCACACACACATACAAAGTATTTCCTTTCAGTGTTGCACATCTCTTTCCAATAGGATAGTGTCAAAATGGAGAGAAGTCAGGGCTAAGCAAGGAGATCCAATGGCTCCAGAGTGTCATGGAAAAAAAAGACTTAATAGGTCACTTTCGAAATAAGTTATGGAAGTGCTAATCTAAGATTAGATGAATAGCACTTAGGTGTGATAAACCACATCTCCAGTTAATCTGTGGCACCACTTGCCTAAAGCACTGCAAATACATAATGCCTCTTTCTTCTTTGACACCTCTTTCACCCTTGACAACGGTGGAGGGAAGGGCACCTGGATACAGCAAAGGAGCCACTGAGACTCGAAGCAAAAAAGAAGAGAGGAAATGTAAAAAAGGATAAGCTCATGTGCAAAGTAATATAATCCATGGCATCAAATACAGGCCACTGGAAAAAAATAATGCTTGAAAATCTCTATTAATCAGAAGAGATGAAATACCACTGTCCTGGAGACCAGGGCAGGGTACTGTGTTAGCATGAAACTTGAGCAGTCCCTATCCGAAGAACAAAACTCCAAAGAATGTAGAAAATTATGTTTCTTGTAATATCAATTGTATGCTCTGGGATAGGAAATCTAGCCAACATTGTACACTGAGTCAGAAAGATGATACAGCCTTATTTTCATTTCTTGAAAAGAGTATGGGAAAATTACTTCTTAATTCATTCAGTTATTTCAAAAGAGAGGCCTGAGAGAAAATGCTTAGAAGTTAGTTTTCTCCATTCTTTTCATAGCTTCCATTTTTTTTGAAAGGGCATCAAATCCTAATTCCATCCCAATTCCAAAAAAGGAATCAAAATAATAATGTGAGATGGGGAAAGTCACAGCTGAGCTCTATTCTTCTTAGTTGATAGCCTCCTGTAGGCACTTGAGTAAAAGATACTACAGAATACTACTGTCCATACTACAGATACTATTCATTCCTCAGGCTAATTTTGAAAACAAAAAAGGTATGATCATGACATTGTTCAAATCTGACAAGTGACTTTAACACACAATCAGAAACTCAGTTGTCTGTTTACAATATATTTCAACAAACTTTGTTTTGCTTCTCCAAGTACATAGCAAACTACAAACCAATTAAAAGACCAGCTGATGAACCAGGGCCACAGCAGAGTGTAAAAAACGACAGACACAGACCACGATCAGAGCCAGAGATCCAGGCACAGTCTCTCTGACACACACATTCAATCCATTTTTTTTTCCTACCTTTCTTATACAAGCAATGCAGCTCTAGTGCACAGCCTTGCGTGCGAGGGACTACGGACACCTGCGCATTCTTCTACAATTACCTAACCTTCTGAAAATACCTGCCACAAATTAATACACTACTCTTACAATTAAGAAAAGATGATTTAAATACAGTGTCAGGCACCAGAAGACTGGAATGGAGCAATCTATGGTATCTATTAATTAAAAAAATAAAATAAAAGGGGAGGTGAGGGAAATAAGGGGTAGCGAGAAATTAAAGACAGAACGAGAGTGGAAAAATATTCAAACAAACAATTTGTTAGCACCTGGAAGAAAGCAAGGAGTTGAATAACTGCTCACATGGCCTTGTCAGAAGCAATTAGTGTCCAAACAACCTGAAGTGCCTTCAGGACTGGATAACAAACTTTACAAACAGAGGATAAACCACAAATGACACTTATCTTGACTTCTGTAAGTTTGGACCCTGACAAGCCTATTAGCAAATGAGGGAAACGGGGTCTAGACAAAAACAGACAGGAGGTAGGCTGCAAGACTGGAAAACTGCCCTGAGCCAGCAGCTATCAGTGATTCCTAGTTAAAATAGAAGCTCTACCCACCAAGGTGCTGCAGAGGAATGAGATTACTACTGAGCTATCAAACATGGACTAATGAGTTGGGTTTCTTGGCCAAAAAGAGAATGCTGAGGGTGTCACATAAAAACAGCCCCCAGCTATCTAAACAGCTGCCACAGAAGGCAGGGGAATGATCATTTTTCCACGTTCCTGAGGGATAAATCCTGAGTAGCTCTGAGCTAAGGTTTGTTTGAGGCATCAAGAAAACCTTTAGACAGCAAGGGCCATGCACAGAAAGCTCCCACTGCATCCAGAGTGAGTGGCTGCCTTCTAAAACCCTTCCTGTGGGAACAATTTTTACAGGATACCAATTACACACATAGAGACCAGCTAACTTAAAAATTTAACTGTGTTTCTTCAAGGCGTTCTGTTTCCTGGGTAATGCACTTGGAAGTCTGCTGCTATCCTGGAACTAACTAATAAATCATAACAGCTCCTTAAGTTAAAGAGATAAGCCTTGTGCTAAAGGAATTTATACCAGGATACTTGACATGTATAATAATGCAAGTATAATGAGCAAATTCTCTGTGGTATTAAAACCAAGTTTGTGCTTAAAACAACACAGTAAATAATTATAACTGATACTCTATTCCCTGATTGTGAATTCCCCAAACTAGGATGCTATGTCGTATGACACTTTCCTCTGCTGATGATTCATTATCTTGGGACTGCTTGTTATATTGCTTGAAAAGTTATATTCAGCGTGAAGAGTGATGGCAAATTTTTGTAAAATTACTGTGATATGCTTTTTTTTCCCCTTAGTCTTTGGCATTATTTCATGCTAAACTTTGAACTTGCTCCTTTCATTGATGTGCATTTCAAGTTTAAAGCGAAACAGTCCAATAGCTGAAGCCAAAAGTTTGACCTCCATTATAACTGCTGTAATCTTCTGGGAAAATATCCTCTTGACTCTAATTTCTCTTTTCAGACCCACCATGCTGCTGATGAGAAATAATAGTTATTGGAGCTGTTAGGCCAAGATTAATGTCTGGCCCTGAAAAAAAAAAAAAACAACTCCAAACCAAAACAAAAAAAAGACCAGTAGCAGTGAATGAACACATGAAGTTTCTCCATTTCTCATGTACGATCACTTCCTAGATAAGCAATCTGGATGAGATGGTGAACACTCTCACATGAAGAAATATTTAAGATCAGATGAAAATCTCTGGTTTCAAGCACGCGTGCCTTTTGCAGTGTAACTGATAACACCACAGAGCATCATTATCTGACTTGTCAGCTCAAAGGGGAAGGTCTGTAGGGCTGGGAAGAGTACTGAGATCAACAGTGCCTCACGCACCAGGGCCCTGATCTCTCACTGGGACTTCAGCAACTACTGTAACACAAGTATTACAGCATTCTCCACTTTGCCTCAATTGGATAGTGTTGTTAGATGGATGCAGCATGTTTCTATCAAGAAATACTTGGCTGCGCTTCTAGAGGAGTGAAATGATCCCTGTAAATACATGGACAAATTGTGGTTGGCCCTTGGCTCCACACATCAGAAAACCTCTCTGTCAGCAGCTGCAACATGGGGTGAAAGTTGGCTGATGCACTAGAAGGGCCAGAATGGGAGCAAAGAAAAGGATCTCTGTTACAGGAGCTGTGGAGAGACCTGACTCACTAAACATGGGCAGTTATAGCCTCCCCAGCTGGACCATTCCTACCCAAAGATGTTTTACTTAGCACCTCTCAATAACACCAAAGGGAAAAAAAAAAAAGTAATATCCATAGTGAACTTCTTTCTCTATTTTTCACTTTTTCCGGCACAGAAGAACAAGACTGCTTTCATGTAGATTTTTTTTCCTTTGGTGGCATCAATAAAAGTTTAAGGCTCCCTGTCAAAAGCAATGAAAAGGTTACAAACAACATAGAATAGCTGCCAATGCCCTTGAACTAAGAGTGCTCATGCCCACCTGCTTAGCTGTCAGTACCCAAAAACACTACCCACTGCTTCACAATGCTAAAAGTAAGATGGGTATTTTTGTATTTATTTGAGGTTAACAAAATCTCTAAGTCAGAAGGCTCCCAAGCTCTCACGGGGCTTCCAAATTCCAGTCAGGGACACGAATTTTGACCAGAAATATTTTGGCAGAGCAAACACCATTTGCACAGTACACGAGATGTATTTGCTCCTGATGGCATTGGCTGCTTTTTGTGAAGTCAGCCACCAGCAGTTTCTGCACCCAACTGCAGGATCATGAATTGCAACAATCCAAACTGGAAGTTTGTAAAGCCCACCTCACCATAACCACACTTTCACAAAAGTGGATAAAACATAGCCTCAAACAAATTGTTTCTTCCACCTTTGAAAACACATGGGAGCATGAGCGAGGCTCCCCCACGATGCCGAGGTTTTGCACAGCTTAAAGATTTTGCATCACTGTTGGTGCCGGTGCAGGAATCAGCTCCTCAGGTGAGGACCTTTGTCACCAGTGGTAGGTCACTTGTGACTTCCAGCCAAGCCATGAACCTCCCACTGTCTGCTGACTTCACTTATGGTTCGTGGCAAAGGCTGAACCAGCACAGGCATAGAGGAGTGTATCACTTGGAAAGGTGCCATGAGAATCCATGGCACCTCCAGGTATCGCTGAAGTGCCTCAGGAAGAAGGCAAGAAAACAGTTACAGATTTAGGCTAGTCAGACTTGGAGGCAAACAAAAGAAAGGCTTCTCCATGGGAGTCATTTTCACACTGGGACCTCTTCTGAAACATGTCTGTGATGAAACCATAAAAGGGGATAGATACTTCCAAACTTTTTCCCAGAGGCTTTTAAGAGAAGCCTTCTTACTTGTGTATTTCTGATAAAGGCCCCAGCAATAAAGACCAAGGAATTAAGTCAAATTAGATTTTACCAGGAAACCTGTAACATTTCACTTCAGAGAATACTCCAAGAAGTGAAGCATTTGCAGTGTTGCTGACAGCAACTTGTCTGCAAGAGTCCAAAGACAGAATGCAATGCACTCCTCCTGCCCAAGACTTCATCTCAGCAACAGGGCTCAAGAACTCTGCAACACTCAGGGTCCCCAAAAACAAATCCACATATCCAAACATACCAAGAAATTTGGAAAAGAAGAAAGAAAACAAGGAGAAAAAAAGAAGGGGGGGAATCAGAACATTCCAGCACATCCAAACCTAAATATGCTAAATAAAATAAAATAGAACAGGATAAAACATAGACTTATTTTTAACAGAAGAAACTTACATGGATGATTATACAAAAAGGGCACTCGTACCAGGTGAATCGTGATGATTATCAGACACCCATCTTCCCTTATTAGTATTTTTAATCTATTGCTGTTTCTAAGAGCAAGCTGCATTTTCTTCCTTTATGGCTTTTTTCCTATACAAGTGGGCCTCACTAGTTAGCTATCTGGAAGATCTGACAGTGGTCAGGAAATTTCAGGAGTGCCTCGCAGAGAGTGGAGGAGATGAAAGCAAGTCCCACGGCACACGCTCCATTCCTCTCGCCCCACCTCTGCCAGGAAGAGCTCCTGTTCCCCTGGCAAGCAGCACAGCTGGCTGCCTCCTCCTGCTCGGCCAAGGGTCCAGGGAACAGCCTTTCCAAACTATTCCCTGGCTGCAGGAGGAAATGAAAGCAAGTTATTTTCAAGAAAAGCAGATTGGATTGTCCAACTCTTTCACTCTGGGGAGAAAAAATAACAAAAAGAAAAAAGAATTATGCAAGAAGTAAAAGTATAACGAAGAAGGAAAAGCAAAAGAAAACTACGTTGGGTTTCTTTTTCATTGCAGAGAAGTCGAGATTCACAGACTCAAAGCACAGGCAACACATCTTTAAATGATTAAGATAAATACAGCAGACAACAGATGAATGCTAGAGACAGAGGGAAGTGAAAGTTTTAAACCACATTAAAATTGTTCAATCTTTCCCGCTTTGTAACAGTAATTACAAGTAAAATGATTTACACCCTGGTGCAGTGCAAATCAGGAACAGAAAAGCACAGAGATTTTAAGCCTCTCTCAGGAAATCTCTGCAAGCACTGTAAGTGCCACTAGCTGCCTGCACGCAGGGAACACACACCTGTCTGCCATGCCTCAGTGCTCAGCTTTCAACTCCTTCCTCTGCTTCTTCACTGCAGCTGGCCCAGGAAGCTCCCAGGCCACTCCTGAAGATCCCTAAAATGCTTCATGTACTGCATAGGAAATGTGTCTGCTCACTGAGCCCAGAAATGGCTACACAGATGCACATGGAAGGATCAGAAGTTCCAGTACAGACAGGACAGAACAGCACAAGAAAACCTGGAGAAACTCATCTGCAGAGCTTCATGTTCAGCTAGCCACAGATTCTGCTACAATGGAATCATGGCTAACACAGAGAGGATTAATGCAGGGTAACAGGTCACTCTCTTTGACAGAGTAACTTGTTAAAAAAAACAGATTGCTGCATGAAGATACTTGCTAGAGTTAGCTCCAGTTTCGTGCTAATGAGCATATCAACTCCTGTTAAGTACAAATAACCCTCATGCCAAGGTCCTTTCACTAAGTCGCAGTTACTAGGATGACTTACAGTCCATTATGTCCTCTACACTATTTTGAGCACAAATGAAATTTCTTTATAGGTTAAGGGCTCAGACCTCTGGGTGGAGTAGGAAGAACACATCCATTAACTACTTTGCACATGGAGTCACCAACTGAGCCAGTGACTTGGAGGTCTCCCATGTCTTGTGCTATCGAACATGGAAAAGAAACCCAAAAATATTATTTGCCTTCAAAATTATGGTTTCTGACAAGAGAACTAACCTCACAGCAGGAGTGTGAATCTGCCCCTTGCCTCTCTGAGGAAAGAGCTGCCAATGGTACATGCTCCAGGTAACCCATCTTTACACCTGGCTCCTGAGGAAACAGGGTGACTCTCTAATGAGCTGGTCTCTACAGAACCCTGGTTTTAGGTTGCTGGCACTTCAACAACTAAGCAACTTCAAGGAGCCAAACATAAGTACTGATTTATTTTTAAGATGGAAGCAAGGTGCTTGACAAGCAAGATTCAAAGCTCAGGTAGAATATACTACCTCATGTTCTGCACAAAATCAGGAAATCCCAAAAAACTGAACAGGTGAGTTTAGTATTATGAAGGAGACAGTCATACAAAGATGATACAACGATGAACTGAATCAATTGGACAAAACTGCTCACAGAGAAAACTGGACAGGATAATGGACTGACACCTAGCTTACTGGATAAGTAGAAGTGATACATAATCAACAAATAACTCTTGTTAGGAAACTGTCTGTGAACCATAATGAAACCATAAGAATGCCACCCTAAGAAGATAAAGGTAAAAAATGCAAGTATATATTATCAAAAAACCTTAAAACTAAAACTAATAGCTGCTGAGAACTACTATAAAATTAGAAAATAAAAACTGCAGATAACAGACAAGAAAAAATAAATGGGCAGATCAGCTCCATGGCCAAGAAACTTAAGAGATGAGATTTACTTAAGTACTAAGGAAGCTTAACCATGATATTCCTCCATGTCATAAAAACTGTTGAAGTAGTAGCACAGAAATATGAAATACACTTCTGTAGATAAAAAAGTCAGGCAAGTATAAGATTAACAGATTTTTTTTTATTCCAGTAGCAACTCAGATGGACTTAAAACAACATTATAAAACAAACTTGCATAAGGACTTTTTAAAGAGCTGTTGAGGGAAGAATGTAAATTATTAGAACTAGCTTTCAATAAATCCTAAATACTGAAAAATACCTTAAAGTTTTGAGGCAGAACATAATTGTTCTTACGCAATCCTAAACAGGCAGTCCGTGATATTGCACTTAACACAGTCAGCCTTATACTGATCCCAGAAAAAATACTTGAAGTGTGGGAATGAGAATGAGCTCAGAGGAACTAAGTGAGTATAATCCCAGCAGCTCCAGGAAAAGAGATCCCCCTGGTCTGTACCTTAGTGAATGACATGGGTAGGGAGGACAACTATTTTACTATAATGTACTTGGGTAGCTGCAGGACATTTAAGCTGGCGCTACATAATGACTTCATTAGGAAACAGGACACTAACAGGGCCAGGCAGTAAATGAATCAAAGCCCTGCATTTTTATGAGACTTAAAATACAATGGTAGACAGCAAATCATTACTGAGAGGAAAGCACCTACAAAGGTCCCATTTTACTGTACTCTACTATCTAATATTTTAACCATCATCTGGAAGGAAACAAAACCATTACTAATCCACTGCAGATTCAATAATGATATGGATGTGTTAAATAATGAAGAAGGTGCACCAAAAATAGAGTCACTTGAATCCTGAATGATCAAGATGTGCATGTGTTTTTCAGTATGGAAATACAGCTGTAGGACAGATAAACTGGACCATACTTACGAAGTAAGAGACTCCATCTGATAGCCAGCACCTCTGAAAAGAACTTGGGAGAGACCCTGGTGGATAATTACCCAAGCATGAATTTCAACTTTTCCTTATAGAGCTCCTGGCAAAGCTACTGCCAAAGTTAACTGCATGAACTGTGTAGTATTGAACCAAAGGAGTTTGCAACATGCAAACATGGCACAGCCACTCTTGAAATACTGTGTCCAATACTGCTGTCCACAGTCTCAGCAGAACAAAGCAGAGGAGCTGCAGAGGGGAACCCTGAGAATAACTGAAAAGGCTAGGAAGTATCTCATGGATTACAGCACAATTAACTTTAAAGAGATGCGGCTTGATCACAGTTCACAGACGTGAGAGCCACTTGAAACTGGGTAAAGCAGCCCATGCCAAGCTCCTGGCTGCTTACTGCAGGGTCTTCCAGCAGCCACGCCAGCTTACTCTTTGCCAGATCTGTTCCCCTCTCCAAAACCTCAATTTCCTGTAGGTACCTACAGAAAGCCCACAGATATGACAATGGGTCTGCAAAATAGCAAGTGAAGGTTTAAACCAGATTCAAATGCTAGAACTTGAAGCTAAACAACTTAAACCACGAAGACACCCATTTTTAGTCCCTGTAATTAATCACTGGAATAATTTACCAAGTGTACTCTTCCCTTTCAAAAAGGAATTAATTCAAAACTCAGTGGCCTGGAATATGCAGGTAGAGATCAGAAGATTATAATGAGGGCTTCCAACTTTTTTAACCTGTCCATTCTATCGTAACTCAAAGCTTCCTAGAGAACTATCAGTCTCGTCCTTTCTAAAGTATGATACCAGCTGTTGATGAGCTATGAGTGTGAACAGACCTGGAAATGTTACACCCTGAGAAGAACATCTCATCCTTGCTGAGATGAGCATCTCCTTCAGTTGCCAGGCAACATACAGGCTCAATCAGAAAGCTGCCTGCAGGTCTGGCTGTCCTTACATTAAGGCACTTTATATCCTGCGACATTAAAATATTGCCTTATATTAAACAAGAACCAAACCATTTGGTTTCATATCCTGAATCAAATGAAATCTCATCCCATCAGGACAAAGGAAGTACCACACAGACAGAATACAAACCAAGCTTTTTCCTTTGCTTTTTTGAAAAACAAGCGAACACACAAAACCCTAACAACCTGTAGTGGATGTTGAGTCCTTTCAGGCTTTAAGAAGTACACAGCAGTAGTACAAACATGATACAAAACAGCATTCAGGACATTTCTTATCAGCAAAGCAGATTTAACTGTCTCAGACTTCATCTGAACAGAAGGCTGGGATTCTCAAAGGTTACAAAGAAGCCACTCCTTTAGGTGCTGCTGGCCCTGGCCACGATGACTGTTCTTCTTGCCTAAACAATCACAGAATCCAGTTTCAACATCACAGGAAAAAATCTGGAGTGACTTTACTGACTTAAATTAAATTGCTTCAGCTCTTCATCCATGCAAAAAAAAATGTATCTCAAAAAGTTAACTCGTTATTTTGTGAGCTTAGAGACATATCAAGTCAGAGAAGCTTTATGTAAAACCACATGCACCTTCATGCTATAAGCACAGCTCCTGTTCCCAAACTTCTTGGCTTTCCAGCTTGTAAACTCAGCATATATCATGTAGCAAACTGGCTTTCAGAAATGGTCCTCCTGGCTCCAGCTCTATGCAGAACTGACTTTAGGATTTTATTGATAACATAAAAACACCTTGTTGGCTTAGCCCTGACCTTTCTTTACAGTCCACTGCACAGAGATTTGCCACATTCTTAGTCAAAGCCTTTAGATTCTTCCCTGCTCCTGGCGCTGAAGTCTGATTTTGCACATGTTTCTAAGAAGCCTCTGGATGTGGAGTGATGAACTTCTAGACAAAAACTCGCTGTAGGGAGGATGATAAAGGTATATTATGCCATGTTTATTTGCCAAGACCTTTGCAGTCAGATGGTCATTTATTTCAGACTGGGGAAGATGTGGAATACCTAAGAAGTACAGGACTTTAACTGATTCCTCCTTCTCTGCATTCTGCACTTCTTGCCATATTGCCACCATATGCTGAACCCAGATGACATCTGCCAACAAATGAGTCCATCAATAAAGCTAACTAAGGTGTTCATTTTCAAACGTGGTCTTTGTTTTTCAGAGCCTTATGCAGAAGAATGTCTCCAGTGGAAACTCAATAAAGGAGAAAGCACCACATTACAGTAATACACCCCAATATATACTGGAGAAGTGGCCACTCCCTGAAACAAAGGAATGACACTTAATACCTGACCAAAGACTTCTGCAGCCAGTGGAAAGACTTCCAGCATTTTCAGCAGGCTTTGGACCAGGGCCCTTAATCTGGGGAACACACTCTCAAAAGGCAGAGAAATGGAAAGGTTTGACTGTATCACATGTACAGCTGGCCCAGTGGTGGCAAGTGTGCATGAGGCAGATTCCTTTCCAGACTCTACCTCAACAAATACACTTCCAGCCAGAGAAAATCAGGTTTCCCAATAAAGTGTGGTAAATAATGGGATTGCAGCTTGGAAGGAGGCAAGTTCCTTCAGACACATGATACTGCTGTACCTCAGACTGTGGCCACCTTCATAAAGATTTCTTTTTCTAGGTTCTTTTGGGGCTCTTTTCTTCCCAGATTAGCAAGAGGAATGTGAAACTGCCAGATACCTGGCTCCTAGCATCAGGGAGAAATGCAAGCTGGAACAGGGGAATCCAGATGCAAAGAGGGAGAGAAAGGTCAGGCCCCCAACAATCTGTTCCGAGTCCATCCAAACGGGGCCAAAGCTGCTCACTTAGCTCCCTTGCCTTGCAAACTGTATATCCTGGCAGGGAGCCTCTCAGCTCCTATCACACCACCAGATCAGAACAGCAGATTGATTTTCAAGAGAGCTGGAACTTGTTCCCCACTCACAGACCTAGAGATGCGTGTCTGCTGCAATAGCCTGCTATCATAGGCTGGATAAACACGCAACGAGCACAACAAGCAAAACCTACAGACATCTTTCAGCAAACCTCAATGTTGAAATGTGGCTACTTCACTTCCAAAGCGTGCATCAAGAAAAATATGAGCATAAAGCAGTGATTAGCAGAAGATGTACAAGTCCTTGCTCTGCCAGGGAGGCCCAGAGCCAACTGCAACAGCCAAGAAAACTGGGCTGGATCTCTTGGAGATTGGGCGAGAATGAGAACATCAATGATCTGCATAGATCCAACACATCTCCAGACTGTTTACAATGTCCCATCATGTTGGCGAATACAATATATCACTTATCCTTCCCAGAAGGCAAATATCCCCGCTACCCCCTGCAGGCATTTGAAAGCAGGAATGAACTGCCAGTGGACCTGAACCTTGGCATCCATAAATCTTGCTTACTAGGCATCCATTAAGTGCTCTGTTTAACTATTCTCCGGTCAGCTGGATCAATTCCTGCACCACAGCCCCAAAGCACAAAGGCCAGGAGCTGTGATGCCAAGAGCATCACCCAGAGCTGACCCTCCGTGGTCAGGGGCAGCAGAGATGTCTCTCAGCCTTGCCAGTCGGGGCCACCCATGGGACCAAGCAGAGATGGGACAAGGAGCAGCAGCCTGTGCCAGGCTCTGGAGAACACCAGGCCCTGATCTCCACTTGTGCCATTGTTCCAACCCACTGCTGCATCACAAGAGGCTGAATTTGCAGCATGGTTTTTGCATGCTGTTTGGAAGATGTAAAGTTTCGTGGGTGCTCTTCCAAGTGTACATCTTGGCAGTCCTAGAGAACTTTATAACACTTTGCCCAAAGCCCAAAAGAAGTACTTTTGTGCATACTGGACAATGCCCACTCAAATAAGCAAGGACCACTCTCTCAATTTGGGGTACTGGAGATCAGCTGCACATAAAGCTACATGCTCAGGATTAGTAAGTATTATTGTGCAGAAGCCTTCATCAAATATGTGATTGCAAGGTGCTCTCTGACCACTTCAAAAGAGTCAGTGCTGCTAACACCTACTAGTTTTTCAGCCTTGTGATTACAAAGTTCACCCACAGGGTTGGGGGATTTTGTAGATTGGGTATTTTTTCCACTCCAAGGAATGAAAACCAACATGTTCTGATTCCTATCTTTCAATCATCACTATGGTAAGGATATATTACCATCACTATTTCAGCTGAGCTAGCTGCTGAATTGCAAATGCTGTAAGTAAACAAAAACAAGTAAGAGAAGGAACTTCAACAGGCTTAGCTCGCCTTTTAAAATTCAAGGCAGGGGTTTAAAAGAGATGAAGCCAGGGAAAACATTGGATACTAACACCAGCCAAACAGGGAAAAATAACGAAGTTGTAAGCCTGAAAAACTGAAATGGAAAGAATGACAGATTTACTGCTGCATTTGATGCACATAACCACCGATAGACTCTCCCCAGGAAGTGTTGAAATTACCATCACTGAAATGAATCCAGGAGCTAAAAATTAAATTATCTTTCCCAGAACATTCCAATTTGGGCCCTGGCAAGAAGAGCTGTTTGGATGCCGCAGAGTGCACGCATGCACGTGTGTGTGCACACATGCACACACAGGGCACACCCTCGAGCACAGGATCCTCTTTCACACGAGACCTGACCTCCCCCCCAGCTCCCACAAAGCCAGACCGAAATCACGGTCATCCTACAAAGCCTCTGCTTCAAATGCACAACTGTCAGATTAAGCAATCCATAAGGAGTCTTACAGCAGCTCCAAGTTATGAATGAATGGTTATTTGTGAACTTGCCTGTCAAGACAGATGTGGTATTTGTCAGTGCAGTGTGGGTTAGATACGATGGGAAGGAGCCAAACAAGCAAAGTGAAAGGTCAGTATCACAACATTTTCCTTCCCCTCCCCTCCTCAGTTTGCCTAAAACTGTGCCACAGCTTTTGCTGAAGTCCAATACAGTAGTCTATTTTCATGCAATTTACCATGCTTATTTGAGAAGCAACATTCAAGCAAGAAAAGCAAAATAAAACCGTGTGCAGAGGGAGAGAAGAACAGCAACATTTTGGTGCAGGAAAGCTACAGCAGAGGGACAAATCCAAGAAAACAGCACATCTTTAGAAACATGGTGATACTTTGAATCAAGACCACCCTGTGGAAGCTGAAATACAATGCATTGTTTTCCTTGCATTAAAATGCAGTATTACAAGGATTACAGGTTAATTCATGTTGGAAGTCTAATCTCCAGCTCAAAGCAGGTTCAGCTATGAGGTCAACTTATGTTTTATAATTTATACAGTTATTTTTAATAACCTGAAGTCCACACTGTACTAAGTACTACATAAAAACAAAAAGAGGCTCCCTCCCTAAGGAGGATTCAGAGGGGAAAAGCTCAGGTCTGCAACGAAGAGTCTGAATGTATCAATGAGCATCACACCTGAAATGAGAAGCACTCCTCAGTCACTGTCCAAATTAAAACCTGAACAAGGGATAAATGTTCTGAAGATCCTCTCCACACTCTCTGCCACAAATCTGCTGCAAGAGTGCCTGTGAGGTCCAGCATCTCCTGGAAACCAAACATGGATGCCAGAGAGCCCAAACAACAACACAAGATGCATTTCAGCAGAGCCTGTCTCTTCACAGTGAGTGAGAAGTCTCTCTGCACAGCTGCCTGAACTCATCCAACAAAACCTCCAACACAAGGAGCCAGAAGCTCTCCCAGTGGTATGAACTGCCACGTTCCCCTTGGAAAACCTGGTTGTTTTAAAGAATGCTATTTTAACCAAAGAAGCAACTTCTGTACTGTGGACCAACTTGCAGAGCACCAAACACGTGTAAAAAAACTATAAAGAGCAGACAGGTCTAACAAAGCCAGGTCTAGCACTTCATTTCTGCAAAGCCAGCCCTGTGCCATTCAAGCTGAGAGAATCACAGCAGTGAACAGCTTCATGAGTAATTCATAAATTCAAACACAACCGGTCACACTGGAAGGAGATAAAACACAACCCTTGATGCTAAGGGTTTTTTTCCCAACATTTTCTCATCTTGTTACAGACAAATCTTTGAATTTCTCCTCTATACCTTGCAGCTGTATGTCTTGTACAGTCGGGTGCCCAGCTGCAATCACTTAGCACAGCACAGACAGCAAGGACAAGCATGGGGGAGATGTTTTAAGAAGAAACATTGCTGCCTCAGATTGACTACTACAGGAAGCCAACTGACAGTGATGCTGGAGCTAGGCACTGACTGTGCACAGCACACACTGAAGGGGAAGCAAGCAACAGCCTGTGCTGGAAGGCAGGGTGCAAGCTTTCCCTAAACAAACGGCCAAACCAATCCTTTAATCTAAACAAACCAGCAGAAACATCCGTAACACATTAATACATTAAATAATACCTGGGGAGCGTATCCCCCTCAAGCTAAAAACTGCCTGCTTGAAAACATGCTGCATGTGGTTTCACAACAGGAGCAAAAACGTTCGTGTGTCTTCACTCATGACTTGTTTTGTCACCATACCCTGGGGTTCCTCTCTTTATCTGTAATACAGGAGCAGTCTGGCACATCAGTGCAAAGGCAAAGGAAGCCAGCTGCCCAACAGGGTCAGCCTTCTTCAGGATCACTGAAGAGTTTCTTCTTTCCTCTCTAAAACATGCTGTAAAGCATTTCCTTTTCACTGGGCTCCCATGCCCAAATGACAGATTTCCACCCAGTGAGAGGGATTTGAACTGTCTAGCTTTGTTCATCCCTGCAAATGCACCATAAACCGGGCCCCAACTCAGGAAGCTAATTAGGCATACACACAGCCTTAATGCTAATGAGCCTGTTCGTGTGTGTGAAGCTCCGTGCTTGTTTCAGGGCTATGTTGAAGAAGCTCACTGAGAATGACAGCCAGTTCTCTCATTCATTCTTTTGCTCAGCTCTGGTGCAGACAGGAATCTCAAGCTGACAGCAAAATAATGGCAGTAGTAACTTGCCATCCTGATGGCCAGTACAGTTCTCATGCAGGGTACCAGAGAGGAGCAAGGCTAAAACCAGTATCTAATGAAGATGATGCTCTGCTTTCCTCACTCAATCACCTACTCATACTAGTCCTGCAAGTAGAGCCAGCAAGAAGAGCACAAGCTCTGGGCACTCCCTGCACATCTCCAGCCACGGAGCAGAAGACAAGGGCAGATTTCCAGAAAGGTCTCTGGGACTATAAAACATTCACACTGTCAAGGGCTGGAGGGTGGGGAGCAGCAGGGGCACTGCTGCATATTCACTAAAAGGGCTTTTAAGCACAGGGAACAGGCTGCCCAGGGAAGTGGTTGAGTCACCATCCTTGGAGGTATTTAAAAGTGTATGTGTGGCACACAGGCACAAGGCTTAGTGGTGAACTTCACAGTGATAGGTTAACAGTTATACTCAGATGACATTAAAAGTCTTTTCCAACCTAAGTGATTCCATTGTTCTGTCAAACTTTCTCACTCACCAAACTACAGTGAAAACTGCCTCTTTAAAACAGACACAAGAGAGAAATTCCAGGAGGGCTATGGAAAGGACTTGGAAATATAGCCCTGTCTTGTAGCTCATCTGACCATGCAGTGTTAAAGATGGGGGTCATGCGTGTTTAGCATTTCTGCAGGCTTCATCCTCCGGAAGAAACTCAAGGACCATGTATCATTCCAGACTGGCTCTTGGACCTTCCCCCCCTGCTCCCCAGCTTGGCACCCTGCTTATAGTAAAAGTGGCTGGTGATTCAGAAGCCAGGCAGGAAGCACATGTGGTGCTGCCCTTCATTAGTGCACCAGAGCATGTTATTTTATTATCCCTCTCAGTATGTAGAGGACTACTGTCTAGAAAATTATCCTGTGCCTTTTCTAAAGCCATATGGAATTTCCTGGGGTTTTCCACCTATGAAAATTGCATTAAGTGTCATTCCTTAAGGAATGAAGAACTGTTCCCCCCGTGTCTCTCCTTGGGAAAGACTTCACATTGCTTCAGGTGCTCTCTGTAACGCAGAGAGTATGCCTGGCAAACACCTCCTCCTACAAGACGTGCTCCAGAGCACAACCATAGGTCCAGCATAGCTAGAAAGTTTTAAAATAAGTTGTTCCTCCCGAGTCTGTTTCCATATCATTAATAACACGGGGAAAACCTGACAGATTAGACTCTGTGTCGTGCTAAATGCAAACATAGGTGAGCTGTTAACATTGTGGTAATGATGCAGTCAGTGCTGGGAGCCGTCTGCAGGAGCAGTTCTGAAGACAAGGAACCCACATATGTGTAATTGCTGGTAAATTGAGTCCTTGTTGATAAAGTAGAAGCATGCCATTGTGCCCTGCCAGCTTATAATGTTGTCTTTCATGGGGCAAATATTCAGCAGAACGATGGCCTAGCAAAGCAATATTCATGGGACAGAGCTCCTGAGAAGACTAATCCTGACCATCAGTGCAGGATGGAAGCCATGGAGGCTCCTTCACACACCTTTAAGGTAGCTTAAAACTCATGAAGAATGAGGCCCAAACCCAGAAGAACTGCTTTTTCTTAGGCTAATGAGTACTGACAAACCTATCCTCAAGAATGCAGAAAACTTCAAAATTTACCTGCATTGGCCTTAAGCTATCACTACAAACCAGTTCACTGGCTGTGCTAAAAGTTGCTTTGAATGAAGATGACTGAATGGGCCTTTGCCTCCAGATACACGTTTCCTGTTTTTCTCAAGTATGCCCGTTATTCATTAGCATTACAATTCACAATCCTTAATAGTGTTGGCATTAAATTTCTGTTTACTCTCAGTGAAATGGCAATCATCACCTAACTTAAGTATTAGGCCCTAGATATTCAATGAAGAACTGGTAAGTAAGAAGCTTCTGATGTGATCCAGCACTCACAGTAACCAGTTGTAAGCATTCACTCAGGTAACTTTGCCTAGGCACAAAATTCCCAAGAATTCTCTGATGTTGTGCTCAGAGAACACCATATTCAACCTTCCTCTTTGAACTGCTCTGAAAAACCTCAAATTCTGGCTGCCACTTAGGAGAGATTCAGACTCATACAGATGCATACTGTCCTGAGCACAAGGCATCCTTGACAGACTAAAGCTTTCTGTTTTTTCCAAATGTCTTTGTAGTATTTTTTTCTGACACTTCTTTTGCATCTGTTGCTTTTGGGTCAGGCAGTCCCTGACTCGCTGAATTTCCACCTATATCCCGATGTGTCCTTAACCTCAAGTGGACTCTCAAGCCAGATGCCCCCTTATTTCCTCAGTGCAAACTATCAGTAAACCTTAGCACAACTTTAGTTTGAGCCTTAAATTAACAGCATGTGAAAAGATTAATATGAATAATTTCAAAACTAATCAGATCCCTTCTTTAAATGTTGACACAGTATTATTTATATCCCATAAATACCTTCTTGACTAAAATTCATCCCAGGAGATTGGCATCTTGCCAGTTCTATTCATATTTACTGTATTTATACAGTACAGTTGGCCAAGGATAATATTTAAGACAAAATATGCCTTAGGGTATATACAATATCTCTTATAGTTTTCCTTTTAAATCTCCTCATTGCTAAAAATATTTAGTCTGAACTTTACAAAATGCCCCACGAAGACCTATCAGCGATCTGTAGTGATATATTGCTGACTATGAGTATAATTAGAGCATATTTGTAATACTTGGGTCGTAGTCAGTTACTGAACGCTAACAACTTGTGGTAAAAACTGAACCACTGATCTTTCCCATGCCTGCCTGCAAGCAGCTTTTGACCTCCAGTGCATTCACACTGATCCCCTTCTCTCTCCTGCCTCTCCAACACAGCAGACACTGTAGAGTTAAAAAAATCCACTCTGAAATGCCTAGGAGAAAGTGCCTGTGGCCGCCAGAGCTGCGCTTTCAATTTCTTCCTTTAAAATATGGTGGAGTGATTTCTTCCTTACTGTCTTTTTTGGAAAGGTTCACTCCATCCAGCATAACTAGAGAGCAGTGGAAAAACAGTTAACCTACTTACTGTGATGTTAGCGACAGCCCTCGCACAGTAGTGCTGGATTTGCTGCTGGCTGGCCCTCGGATCCCAAACGTCTGATGCACTCTGTTGGTAGATACCTGCAATCTCCTTTGCTCTTCCAAAGCCTCTATCGATACCTTCAGACCAAATCTGGCCCCTGACAACGTTTTAAAAATAGATCCTCTTTTGTCAATACCATCCAAGTCACACACCACAGATATTTTAATTTTCTGGGAAGTATGCAGCTGTGTTTTGGACTACTGGTTCTTTGTAGTTTGCTGAAGCAAGAAGAGGGGACAGATGTGATCAGGACGGATGCACTTTACAGTTCTGAGAGACTCTCTGCTACAGGGTCAACTCCCCAGGCCAAGGCACTGCTGTAGTTCTTCCCAACCTTTGCCCATAGGTGCTCCTCTGCCCTAAGTATGATCTAATAGGTCTCAAAAGGAAGTGCTGGCTTCTACCAAAACCACCAGCAAAATAATACAGTACATCAACGTGGAAAACAAGCATGACTTCTGTGTTCTTGCTGTGGCTATGAATTATACTGAATTGCTCTGCTCATACCCACTTGGCTCCAAATATGTGGGTTTTTTTTAAAAAAAAAGAAAGTATTTCTTCCCCAAGGGTAACAAGGGTGGAGTGTATTTATCATGGCTATTAAGGATGGTGCCATAATTACAATAATAAAATGGCTCTGACTGCCAGGATGTCCTGTACCTGATGTTGTCATTTAAGACTAAAGGAAGAAAAGGAGGCAGCTGCACAGAGCGTGGGGTTCAGATACCTTGGCTGGCATCCTAGGACTATCCCATGCAAGACGGAGCAAGCCCCAAAGCTACAACTTGCTAAACTAAAAATAAATAAGGGGAAAATGCAATTAGAAACTCTAGGATAAAGTTACCAAGATGGCTGAATTATCTGTTTAAGCAAGAGCTATGTGCTTTTGAGAAACAGACAGCAAGTATATAGGGCATCAAGTGGTGGGGGAGGGAAGCGAGCTAAATGAAATGACTAGGGACTAGGGTTTGGTTATGTGAACGGTGAAGTTATTTTCTGCTTCTGGTATTTCACTTTCCTCGGTATGATGATGATCTAGATTCTTTTAAGGCAGTGCGGTGCTTTTTCTTTCCTTCTTTTTTTTTTAAGTCTATGCACTTAAGCTTCACTACCAAAACAAAAAGGCACGTCGCAATGATTATTAATCACTCTAAGCGGATTTGATCAGCACAGAGCATTTGTACCCGTTTTTTTTCTTTTTTTTTTTTTCTTTTTTTTTTTTTTTGTGCAAAACGTGGCATGGATCACCAGAAGGTCGTTAAAAACAGCAAAAGGCAGACGGGCTGAGACAGGTTCCAAGAACCGAGGCTACTCAGAAGGGAAAAGTTTTTCTGTACCTGAAATGAAAAGTGCCCACTAGCCGAAAGGGGAGGCTAGTTAAAGTGGGAAGAGGAGGGAGGACGTCTCTGTCCTCTCCGAGCACGAATGTGAACAGCACTCTGCAGGACAATGTTCTAGAGGGACACAGACAAGACGAGCCGGCGACTTTTTTTTTTTTTTTTTTTTTTTTAAAGACCTCCTTTTCACTTATGGAGAGATGGAAACCTGCCCGTTCCAGACACTCCAAGGGAAACAAGAGCAGTGGAAAGATATTGGCTCTTCCTGGAGGCTGTGCTCGGGGCTGCCGGGGAGCTAAACCCGGTGCTGGGGAGGGACAGGGATCCCGGGAGGGGGGAGCTCTGCTCAGGTACGTGGTGCCGGTGGCAGCAGAGGCACCCTGAGGCATTCCTGGGTCACTTCAGAGGGGTCTGGGGCAACAGGTGACCCCCCCAACATACCCACCCGGTCATATGGATACCCCGTCACCTAAATTAAACCCTAGAAGCCTCCACCGAAGCGATGCTGAGGATGACAAGCGAGCCGAGCAGAGAAGGGAGATTACGATGCTTGGGGGTACTATTTAACCGTGCTGAGCACCGCTAAGCCCCGGGGGCGAAATTACGCACACATGCACAAACACAGAGGACTTACTTTCGGGGTAAAAAGGCTGCATGTCTATTTTGTAGACTTCTTTGGCATAATACTCCTCGTCGCTCCTCTCCCTCTCGCAAGTGGCGGCTCTGTGGTTGGCTTTTTCCTGCAGCAGGTCCCTGGTGCTGTTGTAGATGGAGATGACCTCCGGGGGCACCTCCTCGGGCTCGGGGTACTCGTCCGGGGGGCTGGTGAGCTTCAGTTTGCTCAAGATCTGCCCCCGGATCGCCTCGATCCTCTTGCGCATAAACTGATCCATGTCGAGGGTGCTGCAGGTAGACAGGCTGAGAGCCACGGTGGCCAGATCCACGGTGAGGAGCACGCTCAGGAGATAGCAGTGCATTTTAAGTGTTTAAATACAGCGCCCCCCCACCACCAAAAAAAAAAAATAAAAAAAAAAAAATAAAAGTGACTTTAACAACGACCAACAAGAAAAAAAAAATCGAAAAAAATAAAAAGGGGATCTGTGCAAACAAAGGGGAGATCTGCAGACAAAATGCTCTTAAAAACCGGGCTGCGAGGGAGGCTCGCAATAGGAAAACGCACGGGAGGCGCCAGTGAAAAAAAATACCAGTAATAATAATAAGGGGGAAAAAAAATAGAAAAGAAAAAGCAAGTTGCTACAACTAGATAAAATTCGGGGCTGGAGTGAGCCGGACAGCAAAAAAGGATGAGGAAAAAAGCCCCCAAATAGATACAACAAACCCGCAAATCAAGTAAATGGCAGAGAGGCTGCTCTCAGCGCGCTGTAATACAAAAATCCGAAGGGGGGGAGGGTGGGGGAAAGGGGGAAGGAAAAAACCCAAAAAAAAAAAAAAAAAAAAAAAAAAAAAAAGAAGGAGGGCGAGAAGGCGCGGTGATGGGTATCACAGGGCGCTGCCGCAGCCGGCACGGAGAGGGTGCGGGCGCGGCGCTGAGCCCCGCCGTGCGCCCGCGGCGCCCGACGGCTCCCGGCGGGCAGCGGCAGCGGCACCGCCCCGCGCCCGGCGGCGCTCAGCCCGGGCACCGAGAGCCGCGCACGTGTGCGCCCGGCGGGCGGCGCCGAGCCCCGGCCCGGCCCCGGCCCCGGCCCCGCGGCGGCAGCGGCAGGCGGCGGCCCCGGCCCCGCGGCGGCGCCCGGCGCCCGCGGCGAGCGGTGATCCCCCGTGCGGCCGCGTCCCGCAGGCTGCTGCGTGCGCCCCGCGCCGCATGCACCGACCCACCCCCGCCCGGGCCCGCTGCGCGCCGCACAGCTCTTCCCAGCTCCCTCCTCTTCCTCCTCCTGCCGGAGCGCCGAGCCCGCGCCGCGGTCAGGCAGGCAGGCAGCGCCGCCGCGCCCCGGCAGCCTCCCGCGGGTCGCAGGCGCGGAGCCGGCCGCAGCGCCGCGCCGCTCTCCCCGCCCGCCGGCCTCCCCCGCGGGGCTGGCGCTGGCCCCGGCCCCGGCGGCTCTAGCGCTCCGCCCGGCGCCCCCCGCCTGCCGCCCCCGGCCCCTCGGCTCTCCCTGCGCGGAGGGGACGGGTGCCAGCAGATAACATCACGGCCGCGCAGGGAGAGGGAGATTTATACGATCTCCCCGCCCCACGTGCTCGGCTCGCTGCGAAGTGACGTGGAGGGGCTGCGGGAGCGGAGGGCTCCGCGCCGCCGCCCGGCTATTTATTCCCCTCCGCGCCACCGGCGAGGGACTCGCCGCAGCCCGGCCGCTGCCGAGGTGCCTCACCCCGGGGCAAGGAGAGGGGAGGCAGCCCGGAGCCGAGAGGGAAAAGCGAGTCCTGCCAGACTTTTATTTTACTTCTTTTTTAAATAAAGGCTTTAGTGCTTCTTGCACCTATTATTAAAGTAATCGGGCCAAATAGCGCTCTGGCGTTAGAGGAAGAATAACACGCCTCTTGGACACGGCTCAGACGCGTTCCTGTTCGAGGCTGCGGGGCAGTTCTGCCCGCTCCCGTGTCACAGAACGCTCCTCGGCACTGCCCCTCAGTTTCACTTCCAAGTGTGTTTTGGGCGATTCTCGCTGTTCCCCGGATACCTCGGTAATCGGTACTACCGGCCAACGAGGGAGAGAGACGACAGATGAGGAGGATTTGCTCCTTCGCCGAGGTCTCCTCTCCTGTCAGAAGCGTGCAAATACATCCTCATCTGCACTTGACAGAAACTCTCAAGCCCCAAATGCTCTGGCTATGCCTGTAATTCAATTTTTCCGCTGCCTCTTTTGGCCACAACAAACATCACAGGCTCCATCCATACCCTGCTCTGCCCCAGGGAAATCACTCCACAGTCTACTAGGCATCCCTCAACTTAATGCCATAAAGCTTTTACTTTACAGTTCATTTATCACCACTGTACATTAACTTTAAAAAGTGATCAAGAAGCCTTTTTTTCTTTTTACTCTCACCCATTTTAGCTTTACATTCCCTTCTGAATTAAGTTATCTCAGCTTTTACTTGCCAGAACTTTCCAATAACATCATCCTAAGTGGGGCAAGGCTGTTTTTGAAGAACCTCTGTTTTCAGAGACGAAGAAAGATGTAGAAGAGGTACTCGAAGGGCCCTAGGTGTTTCCGGGAGCAGCTCAGCCATTGCCAGTGGTATTACGGGTAAACACACACAGGAGAAAGGAGGTAGCAGGACTGGGACCTGGAAGCACACTGAGAATCATGTAAGACACAAACCAACCAAACACCACTGAAGCCTTCCTCCAGCTGACCACACCTCAGGAACCATCTTCTTTCTGCAAAATTTTCAAATGTTTTCCAAAGCTGGAGAACGCCAGTCCCCAAATTAAATGCAAGTTTTTCCTTCCCAGTGAGGAAAACTGCTTCCTCTGAGCAGCTGTGGCTGTGTGCTGGGGTGATGGAGGCACCCAGCAGCACAGAGCTGCCACACGCTATTTGCCTTGGCAAGGCTCTGCTGCCGGGGAATCTTGTGCCAGCACGGCCAGCTAACCTCGGACTGCTGTGGGTACCAGCAACGATGACGTTCTCTGAGAGATGGAGGAGCTATGAAAATATTCTTTTGACAGGTATGTGTACACATACAGACTCTTAAAAGTAAACTTAATTCTTTTCCAATGTGTGAGTATGTACAGCCCTACATGCAATCAAGATTGCATCCTCACGATGCAAGAGTTAATAGTGCTTTCCACTTAAATCCATGAATTCCTGCAAGGCCAGATTATACCTCTCTGCCACAACATCACTCTTTTACTGCTGTACATGTCAATGTCCTGCTCCTACTGACCTCAAAAACACAGCTGCAGTGTCAGGAATGGCAACGTTTCCAAAATTACTCAAATAAACAAGCAAGCTCAACATGTAGACTCAGCTGGTTTCACTTCTGCAGCACACCTGTAGAAAACCAAGGGGACAGTTCCTCGAGCTGTTACATCTCACAGCTCCACTGCTAGCCAGCTGAGGAATCAGCTCTGTTACATGGGGTACCTCAACTGCAAATACTTCTAAAGAAAAGGTTTATTAAATTATTTCCTCCAAAAGCTGCAGCTGAAACCATGAAAGAATTCCTTATACAGCAACGACGGCCCTATAGCACTTGGCTCTGCGTGCAACTCACTTCAAGGGCTTCAGAGCAGCAATTGGGACCGTGCTGGACACCCTCCTCAGGCAGGGAACTTACCCCCATCCCTCAGGATCCCTCTGCAGACACAACCCACCAGATTACAAAGTATTTTGATCCTTGGAAGTTTATTATTGGTGGGCGAAAAAAAACAAAAACCCAACCAACCCAAACCTGGCAGTGTTTTAAACCCTGAAGCCTTAGGGATGCCCTGCTGGAGGCCATCAACCCCCCTGTGTTCAGTGCCCAGATGGCCACACTGCCCACGGAGCTGCAGGAGGTCCAAGCTCCAGAGAAGCCCTCCATGTAAGCTGCCAGAAATCCAGCCAGGCTGACAGCAAACCAGTCCAACTAGATTTTGAAAGTTGCTGAGATTCCTTCTGATTTGGCAATGATTCCTCAGTGTCATTTAGACCATCTAGAAGAAAAAAAAAATTAAGATAAATCTTGAGTTTGTTCTCATCTGAGAAAAACCCTTTGCTTGTCTTCTGACCCTTTTACTGTGAAATAGGCTTACCCAGGTGCATGTCTCCATTTTGCCTTTTGACTGCAACAAAGCTGGATTCCCTAAAACTTCCCGATGTCACCATGGTGATGTTTTTGCCATGCACAACTTCCCAGGCATGCATACTCCATTCCAAAAGCCCTGGCCACTTGGGCTAAATCCCCAGCAGCTGCAGAAGCCCACCACACATGCCTGAGCTGCTCCAGTTTGCTCCAGGAAGAGATACCTACCTGCTAATCAAATAATTCAAATATACATCCACGTTCATAAACATCGACTTTCCATTATGTAATCTAGATGGAAAATACCTGAAACCTATACATCATGATAGAGTTGTCTTAGTTCCAAAACCTCCTCCTTGCACATTTAAGGAGCCTTTTTTTTTTGCCACAGAAGTCCTGCATACTAGACTCAAACAGGTGTCATTTTTACCTTGCTAAATGTGAGGAACACACGGAAAAGGCAATCAAAAATCGTCAGAAATGGCAGAACCAAACAGCAGGCAAAGATGGATAAAGTTTTATATCACAGATTTCAACTATAACATGGCCTTTTAGTGATGTAATTCTGCTTCTACATTCTACTGTTAATTTTTGTGACTATTATCGCAATTATGGCTTCGTATTTTATCTTGCAACGCTTTTTAGTTTTTATTCCTTCCACAATAGCTCTTATTGATGACTACCTGTCAGTTTCAAAAGCTGCTGGGATTATCAGAGACTGAAGGTTAACTCAGCTTACATTTGTCTCTTCCCTGTGCCTCTGTGAAATGGCCTTGTCCTGTGGGGCTGCTGTCAGTGGAAGCTTTGTAAGTCAAAAAGTGGGAATGGGCCCTTAGAGTGCATATGGGGAAAGAACAGAACTTATCTGTTTTGGCACTTTTAATTCAATACAATACTGTCTTTTTTACATATTCATTTTTTTTTAATAAACACTAACTGTTTATTAGAAAAACAGGGACACCTGGAAAGTTACTTCACTAAATGTAAAGGTTTCATGTTTCCTATTAAGTTAAAAATTACGTGGTCAGGATTTTACAATTTGTGGTTTCTTTTTAGATTGTTTTGGTTATACGCAAATGCGCTGTGCAAAATACAAAGGCAATAATCTTTCTAAAACTGCTGACGACCAGGTCATTAAGTAAGGTGGCTGGTCACATTTCATAAACTAAAGAACATTGTTGGAAGAGGAATAACTTTTAAAAGTTAAGAGGTGACTTTTGTAAATTCTCACACTGATGACGAGTGTAGGATGATTGCACAATTAATTCTTTGTGGCACGCACAGAAATCTGCAGCCGTAACTGTGGTTGTGTAGAATCTCAGTCATTCTGATGCAGGGTATTAGAGAAAAAAAAACTTTTGAATTCTCCTTTTTATAAAAATACACGTATAAAGGTTCAACTTAGAGAGCCAAGGTGGCACCTAATAAAGGTGAGGCAAAGAGGAGATGACAAATAATGGAAAATTGTAATATATACTATAATAAAACCTTAGATTTTACTGTTTATTATCCTTAGTGAAGTAGAAGTCCATACCTCTGTGCTGCACATTTCATTAGTGTGTGCTGCAACGCCTGGATGAATTTGAGAGCAAACCCTGCTGACCTTACTAACACAAGCAGCCCCACTGCCCCAGGATTGCATTTCACACAACCACAGCCCATTTCTGCAGCACTCATGTTCCAGAAGATAAAGGCTATTTTATAGAACATGCTGTTTGACACGCAAGACTGCTACCCATATATACATATGTAACTACTTGTCAACTTGCAAATCAAAGGTATATTTCCGATATTTATATAAAGAGATAATTTATTTGTGTGAACCAGAACTTCTTTTAAATATGTATGGAACAAATATAAAATATATAACAAGAATAAGAACTTTGATTTTTATATATATTTAGACACACATTTTTGTGTATTTATAAGTATATGTATTCATACATACATATCTACATACATTAAAAAGTTCTCATTCCTACAAATAGATTTAATAGTTTCAGTGGAAAGTCACAGGAGTAGTTAGCAGGATCTGCTCCAAAAAGCCATTCAGATGTCATCTCTGAGAACTTACGGAATGGAATCTCCCACCATCAAGTAAGAACACAAAGCTGTAATGCCCATACAGCTGTATGTCTGTGTTTAAAACTGCAGCTTAATAAAAGACATCTAAAATGCAATTAACCCTCAAAAAACTGTTACCAAAAAACCCAAAACAACAACACTGGAACTTTAGACAGGACATCTCAAGCCAGAATGACTAAAATCTGAAAGAAAGGGGAAAAAAATTCTTATGGATAAGAGGAAAAAGGGAACACAACATCACCATTAGTCTGTATTTCAATGCTACATTATTCTTCACATTTTACATGGCTGGGATTTTACAACTCCTAGAATAGCTTCTCTCCAATAAAGTTGCACCTTGTCTCCACAGAGTACAGCCAGACATCAGGGGTCTAGGGAAGCATCAATAGCCTAAACCCTGTATCCTAAAAACATACACATTTCCCATAAAGGCTGCACACATCAGTGCTACATCCAAAGACGTTTCTGCTTCCAACAGCTGATTTCCAGCTTTGAATCAGTTAAGATTCAAGTCTTCATAAAAACTTTGCCAGAGGTTTCCCCATGGTTACACCTCCCGGAGTTTGATCCCCTCATGTGCTTTCCCAAATCTGTTTGTCAGCCTTGAGGATGCCACACTAATCTTCTATGTATCATTCCAGTTTTAGTCTATATGCCACTGAAAAAAAGGCCTTCCTTAATCCTAGCACCTGTGGTTTTAATCACCACAGGAAATCCTGTTTCCACTTAAGTCAGTAAGACTTAAATATCAGCAGAGGAAAATGATCAGATTCACTAACTAAAAATAAAAATAATTAAAATAAGACAGAGAAATATAAGCTCAGTGGTTTATAAACCAGAGGGCCTTGACATCTACTTATAGCAAGCATGACAAAGTAAAGACAGTAGGGTAAAAGTCATCCCTTTAATCTCAAGGTTTGAACTCGTGACCTGCATCTCCTTCTCAGTATTACAGCTGTTGCCTTCTATTTCTGAACTGCATGGTGATGATTTGGGTTATACCTCATTAAGTAACACGCAAATGATATCTGTAAATATTGGATTCCTAACAGAGCATCCACTGGAGTTTATTCAACAAATTAAAACCATGTAACTCAAGTTAGAATGTGCACCCAGATTGTGCTGTTGAAGTTTTAAGAAAATTACGTGTATAGCAAGATTAATTGGCAGCAACTTCAAAAATGGGCCAGCCAGTAATGCCATATTTAAATCATATTCTGCAGCTACAAAAAGCAAATAGCTCTGGCATCCTGACTTCTTCACGAGCTGCCTATGCAGTCTGCACAGACAAAAAGCTCTAATAAGCTAACACAGCTTCAGAAATATTTTTTCCTAACGGTTTTTAAGTGACATGTGTTCAAGAACATCCTAGAAAGCTTACAGAAAGCTTTCATTGTTTCACATTACCTCACGAAACAAAACCAAACCCACAACCAAACCAGACCTCATGCAGTACCAAGCTTTTGTGCTACACTCACCAGAGTAGTGCAGAGCTCTTTGCCTCTCAGCCTGACACATTTTAAAACGTATTTTCTATGCCTGGCTACTGAAATCAAGAAATGCAGTATTCCTTAATGGCTGATCAAACTACATCTTCCCAGACAGATGGTTTGAGTTTGAGGACTCTATCTAGAATTAGAACAGAAAGATCCATTCCTGTATTAGTAATTTTGATCCATATCCAGATTATTTTAGAGTTGGATCTTGAAGAGGCCACCTCTGCATAGGGGCAAAGATGTTCAATATTTGCTTCTCCTAAATCAATGTTCTTTTAGATGGGCTTGCAATTAACCTACTCCCCTGGTTTTAGCTGGGCTCTGTGTATCAGTCTCTAAACTTCCCCATCATGGATATAGACTGACAGCTGAAATGCCTCCTGTCACAAATTCGTGTCATTAGAACATCCAGTTTATCAACAATTTAATCAGAGTGTAAAAATGCCTACAAATTTGCTGCAAATGTGCATCAGATCCAGTAGAGTCTCACTAAAGGACCTGAGTCCACAAGCTCATCACTGCAGTCTTATGAAATGAAAGCAATTAATTCATCATGAGAGAGATAGTCCAGCAATGTGTTTTACCAGCAACTGAAGTGAATGAGAATCAAAGGCAATGGCCTGTGTCTGGGAGGCACAGTATTGACATAGAAAGACACACATCTCCCCTCTTACTTGAACTGTCTTCTTCACATAAAATGTATTCCACTTCTTTATTTCTAGGCAATGACACGAATATTTAATATACAAGAACACCCCAGCAGTTAAAAAAAAAAAAAAAAAAAGGCAAAACACAGCAGATGGAGAGAACAGCAGTGGGACTAGAAATCCTGGTCTGACCTGCTGGTTGCAGTGCTACATCATCAGAAAGATGTTCAGCATCTTGCAAGGCCTGACTGGTCCCTTTCTAACACAATCCACAAGAAAGAATATCAATAGATCACCCTCCCAATTTGATCAATGTTCATACTGGAACTATATTTATACTTGGGTCTAATCCATTGCTTTGACTGAGTAGTGCATCCTTAAATTGAGGTTCTTGTGTGAAGGTTCTGAAAAATCTTCAGTCTTTTTCTGTTAATCATGAAAAGACACTTCAGAATTTTATGAAGTCTTTTCTTAATTAATGAGTATTTCTTTCATAAAGATGTACCAAATTTCAGCCGGTACTGTCAAATACTTCACTCCTCTAAAAAAAACCGACCATATACAAAACCACACTGTTGTTACCTTTTGTACAAAACTACACTACTGCAGCAATACTGCACTACAGTGCAATGTGAACCTCTTTTGAAACTCGTTGGGGCTGTAAGTGAGGATGCAGAGTACCCTGTGGTGGAAAGACTGACAATGTGTGTTGACTGCCCTTCACCTCCCAGCAGCTCTGTGATGTGTGACTGGGAAGGTGCCATGGGCAGGTATGTCAAAGGCTCAATTTGCAGCAGCTCAGGGACTCGGCTCTCCAGTGACACTTTTCATTCAGCTGCCTGACCTCAGGCACCCTTCCTGAAACGGGCACAGGCCAGTTCTTGTCCCTGGACATAGGGCACCCTAAGTAAAAGGCTGCTTCACTGCCCACAAAACTTGCAATTTATGGATCACTTAAAAACCAAAGAAAATCCTCTTTGTGATAAACTGTACTCAACCTGAAAGTCAATGCAAAATCCACATAACCAGGAAAGCTTTTCACTATCTTGTTGCTTGAATCAAGCAACTTTTGAGCTTTTCTGTTCTGAACAAGATAAGAATGTCTTCCTTTATCAGGATAGAAAAGCAAAGTTCAAAGCAAGAGAGTGATTGAATAGCCATGGGCCTTAAGTCACAATCTCCATGATTATATTCATAATGCACTTTATAAAGGGCTCATAAATGGCTAGTGGAATCTTTAAGTATGACAGATTTTAAAACTATGGCAAAAACCCCTGTTAACTTCTACTTATGATCACACACGCCTACAACATGTGACTTAAAGAACTATTAACATAACATCAGCAGGTTTTATATTTAACCATTTTCTTAATTATGGCATGAAGTTTCTGATAAGAAGTGTATCCAGTTTATCCTGTAAATGAACACTTTCTATTAATTATTCAGCTACTTCTGAGAACACTATGTCTGTAAGAAATCATAGTGGTATGAAAACCTCAATGCAAGTCTGATCCTGGTTAGCAATTCACAATTAACACCACCACATTTACTGAAAAGAGTGAAGAAACACTAAGAAAATGTTGTAAAATGATGCTCCAAAAGTTCATGCACTGGCATGACAGAATAGGCTACTGAACCAACTGTGGCACTGTTAAGAAATGCTTTTTATGAGTATTCCTAAAATAACCTTCCAAAGTACCTCTTGGAAACTGCTTGTGCTCATGAGTTCACACCCAAAAGCTTGATGAAAGTACTCTAATTCATTTAACAATTTTGTATCCAACAGGTTTAACACATGGATTTAACAAAAGTAAGTAGTAATGCTCACGGGATGGTGCATTACACAAACACAAGGATCTTTCGTGCTGAAGGTATTCAGTTTGACTGGAGTTTCATTTTTAACATGTCCCTTAAGACAGAAAAGCAATTGAAAAGATGCATTTGAAAACAATGCTGTGTCTAAGAAGTATCAGCCATTGCTAAAAGTCCGAAGAAGAATGATTAAGAAAAAGCCCTTATCTGCTAGATCACTTACAGAGGTGAAACACTGGAGGTTTACATGCTGCAAGAGGTTAGAAGCCACTGCTTAAGCACTGCAGTAAATGAAATGTATAGTCTTCCACCATCTGTTAATCAAGAACTTGTTCAGTCTCCAGTGTCTGAGGTCTTAGACTCCCGAGTTTAACATCTTATTTAGCCCAAGGACCCAATCTGTGTAACATGATCCTGAGTCTCCACTACCTCAAGCCTTCTCCTGGCCCTCTCACTCCTTACCTCAGCAAGTCTTGAAGAAATCATTGAGCAATTTGCAGGGATTGGAAGTGAACAACACTGATGACTGCTCTGTGTGTATATTAACTGTGCCAGGACTCATTTCATAAGAATGAGAAGCTTGTCATTTTCAGTTGTGCAGAGTGTTTTGTGCCAGATGACTTCTGCCTTCCTCCCCAGAGACCGCTACTGAGCCAGCTCCGAACAGATGCAGCTCTACAGACCACCTTCTTCTGGAAGCATCAGATAGTCAAAAAACTTCTATGGCCTCCAAACAATTAATTTCTCTCTTTAAAACAAATCAGACAAAAAAGCACTATCTTCACTAGGAAGCAGCTTCCAGCTCAGCTAGTGAAACCCAGGAGAACGTGCCTCACAGCTGCAGAAGTGGGAGCTCTTCCCTCCAGGTTTTAGCAGAGAAGATGCTGTGGTACAGTGGCATCAGGCACAACAAGGATATTCCATCACCACTCTAAAAGTGTTTCCCTAACAGGAGACTGAAGAAAAGCAGGGACAAGACAGTTATTTTTTTCATAGGCCAACTCACGCTTTCCTTGCTGAAAATAAGTTAGCACAATTAATGTGAAGAGAAATTAGACCAGGGGACAAGAGACATGGGGAAGAACTGACCCTGTGCCTTCTCTTATTAAACAAAACCCTTGCTTTGCGTGCAATCCATAGAATATTAAACTTTACATACTCTGGAATTGGCTCGAAGCCTAACAAAACTGGAACCACCCCATCCTTATTCGCTTTATATAGATAGGTACAGAAATATACAAAGTTGAGATGATTCATGCTCTCTGGAATGAAGGGCAGCAGTACAGCTTTGCTTGAGCACAGATATTCATGGGAGCAGGAAAAACAGAGTGAACACTCTGACTGCTGGGAAAAGCTGCTGAAGGTTGTTCTTGGTAGCTGTTGAAGAGGAAGAACATTACTGAAAAAGGGGGTAGGGCAGCCCAGAGAAGAGACTGGAAGGTGCCTGGGCCAAACAAGGTCTTTTGAACTGCTAGTCAACAAAAACAAAACTTGTGAAATAAAGCAGCCTAAAATTAAAACGTGTAGTTAGCAAATTTAGCAATTCTCGGAGCTTCTCGGCATATAGCACAAAAAAAGGACAAGGCAAAGACAAGGTGCAGTATAACATTTAAATAACTATTCAATATACATAAAAATGTAAGTATTATCCTTCTAAAAAGGCAAGAAATGCTCTCCACATATAGGCTATGCACTCTAAATGAAATGGAAGCTCAAAATACCTTCAGCAATATTGACAGACTCTACATTTTTCTTAAACACACAAGAGACACTTCAGTGCTTTAATCAAAACATTACTCCAAAAATGCAAAAGTAAACACCCAAGTATTCTAAAAGCATTTGGAAAGCCTTCTGAAATTTTTAATAATCACCTCAGGATGTCACAGTTCCTAAGGAAAACTTAGATTATTTTCCAGGAGTTTGATTATGGAAAGAAACCTGCTGATATGAAACTAGAGAACAACTGTAGATTTAAGGGTGCTGATGTAATTTTTCCACAGAAAGCAGCTGAACTCTGTGGAGAGAAAGCAGTGTCAGGTTAGAATGCTATGCTCGTTCATGAAGCATATGCATGCTTCAAACCCCACTGCAGCACGTTGTTGCACTGCACTGATGAGATGGTGACTCTCACTGCACAGCTGTACAGATGTTGAGCCTTCAGAAGCCAGGATAACCATATGTCAAACTTCTGTGGTTTTGCCACTTGGTATTTTGGGTGTATGTCTTCATTTGTGATAATAAATATCAGGCCACAAAATAATGTCTCCTCAGATATCTAATATGTTTAACACTCAAAACAGCTTGAAAATATAAACATTTCTGCTGTTAGCTTTGAGTTCTCCTAGAAGAATTACACTACAATATATACCAGATGAATAGGCTAGGGATAAAACAATGATTGCCAGTTGTTGGGATGGGCTTCTCTGCCATTTTGTAACTGTATTTTTTATCCTGCAGTACACACAAAGTTCAATCAAATGCCTTTGTTAGGAAAATCTAAATCCTACTGCACATTTCCATGATGAAGACTGAAAATTTCAAAGTTGCTCCTAATCATATCTTGCCTATAAGCAGGTACAAAGAAAAGTTTGTCTGTAAGGCATCTGTAGAAATGGACAAAACAGTACCATGTATTATAATTATCAATTAATAGGCCCCAAGGTTTTTTCTTCACATAGCAAATGGGGAAATGTGATAGCAAAGTTAAACAAATTACACAGCATCACAGTCAGCCTGGAATAGCAAAGGCAGCAGAATTCAACCCCAGCCTCTCATTTAGAACACCCTATCACCACATAATTCCTTCTGTATGCATGTGCTTACAAAAAATGTTCTTATTATGTGTGTTAGCTTCTGCACCTCTGCAACCAGGAACTAGTGAGGAGAAATTGCTATAGCTTAAACAAAGGCAATTGTGTTACCCTGAGAGATGGCTTCCAAATTTGTTACTGTCATGGCCCACACCTAAGAGGGAGGCTCTGGTTTGACCCTTTGCAGACCTGAGGAATTAGCATTAGAGCTGACTAAACCCACGGGATGAATCTCAGAGTGCTGGCTCCTCACTGAAAAACGCCAGAACACCACAACTGCAAATGAAGCAACACTGAACACAATTTTCTGTGGTATTGCTGGAAAAACTCCCCCTCCCCAATGACACCAATGGCAATGAATGTCCTTTTCTCTCCTACCAGACTCTTAGCTTATACAACCTCAGACTTGCCATGGAAAAACCATATATATATACATATATATATACTAAACCCTATTAGTAGGGTCAAGACTCTCCCTTTACAATTCTGTTTCCAGAGTTGTCTCCAATCAAACTAATGCTCCAAGACCAGAACTATCACATTAATGGTTACTTTCCTTTATTATCTACAGAACCTTTTCTGGCCCAAGTAGTAAAGACTCTATAGGAGTCTGATAACTTTACAAGGTGACGGCATTTCTGTGTTTATTGTAAGCCATTTCTATTGCAAATTGCAACAACTTTTCAAAGTGCAGCAGTGATTTGGAAATGCAGGCACACTAATACATCAATTGCCATGACTAATGTATAAACTTTTAATGACCTTGGCAAAATCTATCTTTCATTGGGCAAGTGCCACTATTTTGACTGTACAAAATGTTTTGGAAATATGTTGAAAATTATACTTGTTTTGGAAAATATTTCAGGATTTCAGTATAGCAAATGGAGCTATATTAAATAAAAGTTTGACATGGAGGAGAAAACACTCCAACGTTGTGTAAGTCTTTTTTTTTTTTTTTTTTCTTTTAAAAGAGTTATCCTCCAAGTGTTGTACATTCACAGAATGCTGACTTTTTATCCAAGGAAACTTAACAAGATAAAACATTATCTTGAATGGTTTTCAGTTTCATTCAGTCACTGTCATCTTCTTGTTTCAGACCACCTCCTTCTTCACTGTTGCCCTCTCCATCGCTTTCCTTGTCCCAGTCCTTCATAGATGCTCCCATCATGAAGTCATCACGCAGTATATTCCATTCTGGCCCCTCTTCGGACTTCACTTCACCCTGAATGTTTGAGGGGAAGAGAAGAAAGAACAGAGGAACGAGATAAATGTGAAAGGCAGTAAAAGATGCAAAGTCTCCATGCAATCAAAGTAACACCTCCTATGATCAGGAAACTGAGCGCCAGCTCTATGTGCAAATGGTACAGAAACACTCAGAAAAACCAAAAATTACTTGATGCTAAAATGCAAACTTGTTTTAACCAACCAATAAAAGAAGTATGGAAACAAAACAATTATTCCTCATGGATGAAATAGTCAACCCTGGGCATAGCTTCCTTTATTAAAATCTTTCTTGGCAATCAGAATGGATTCATGATATCATTTATTAACCCCCAGGTGCTGCTTCATTAGAACACTTCTTGGCACATTTCTAAAACACAAATATGGATTTAATAAAGGCTTAACCCCATCCCCCCCCCAAATTTAATATTTAACATATTCAGTGATACGTGAACCAAATCACCTTTATGTGAATTATTACCTCACTACCTGGGCTTGTCATATGGTACAAAGCTGCCTCTAAAAGAAACAAAGTTGATCTACTCTTAGCAAGCCAACAACACCTTACTCCAAATTTCCTAGCTCTTGGAAGTGGATAAACTCGAGGCCCACTACATGGACCGGTGAATAATAAAGAAAAGGGCCAGAAGCACAGTTCCAGGTTAGCACTGAAAGCAGCGCTCGCTTCCCGGAGGTGACAGATCCCGTGTGGGCAGTGCAACAGCCCCATCCTGTGGCTACGCTTCCAAACAACAGCTGGAAGCTCTGCTTGCATCCTTGCCGCAGGAAAATACCAAAAGCTGCTCAATGTACTGAGGAAGGATTTATTTCAGTGTTTGTGCCTTAGCAGCAAAACATTTCCGAGGAACAACATGGCTCAGTGTCCAGCAGGCAAGCAAAAAATTGTCCTACCGAAGTTGAATTAGGGGCACTGAAAACACTCCTTCAGTTCTGCAGGGTCTTTGAAAATCAAGTTAACACGGGCACCCCAGGTAAGCTCTCCCCACTCCCCTGCTCAGCATCCTCTGCGGACAAGATCTGCCTGCCTGGATGCAAAACCTGCAGTGAATGCATGATCACCACAGACATCTGTCTGTGCCTCCTCTCTGTCATGCATCCAGGAATGTGATACCACTGCTGATTTAAGCTGAAGCCTGTGGGAATCAATCTTTGGGCTAGAATAGCATATAGAATTTGATTGCAGGAGAAAAGAGAAATGAAGAATGTGGGTCCATTACTGTAAATAAAACACGTCCTATCACACCATCAGGAGTTATCTGAGTGCAAAAGGTCTGCCAAACAAGCTATGTGTTTTTAATAGGTAATCAAAGCAGAAATGCTACGTGTGACTTCTGCAGTTCTTTATGTAACACTGCCCTCGCAAAAATTGGACAACAAGTCTTAACACTTTCCTTCCCGAAAGGAATTTCCCAGGGCCCAGCTCAAAAAAAGAGAAACTCTACAGCTGTTCCTCAAGATGTTTGCACTGGGTTTCGATTTAGGGTTTGCTTTTGTGCCTTCATGGATGCTCTCATTAATGGCTACTCCCATCCAACAATTCCCCTCTTCCCAAGGGTAGTGCCTCCTAACCACTTCCATTCTTGCAGCAACTTGCTTCAAGTGCTACACCCAGTAAACCTAAAAGCATCTCAGGAAGGGCAATCGATCACCTGGAATTAAAGAGCTACAGATAAGGTAGGTCCCTAGGCAGACCTGGAAATATTCACATGGGAATCATGTGTATTACTACAATAGTGCAAACACAGGTAAGTCTGTTCTGGGATGCAAGGAGAGGGTAACTATTGTTTTCTCCTTTTTAACTGTATTGCAGTTGTACATCTTTGCAGAGCAGAGAATAGTTTTTAAAAAAATCACGAAAATCTCCAAGTTATGTTTTAATCCCAGATCATTGTTAAATCACTATGTGAACAGTGAAATTTAAGAGAGCTGAATCTGAAGTATTTAAATGGAAACTTAAATCTGAAATACTTAAATCCCATATATTTTACAATATAATCTACATTTTTTTTATTTCAACAATAAACTCAACAGAATTCCCTTTTTTTCCCAGATGTGTAGAACAGGGATTTTTTTTCTTATTTTGTTTTGGTTTTTAAACAGCACAGAAGGAGTAGATTATTATCAGCAATGACAGTTGCAGGCTCTGGGTTTGAAAAGCTCAATCCTCAAATTCATCACAAGCTACTATTCAGCAACCATTAGCCCTTCTTTCTAGCTATGTCAAGTGAACAACAGGACAAAAGCAGAACTTTAACAAAAGAGGGATGCTGATCCTCCAGAGCATTACCCATTATGTAAGGCACCACAAAGGCCTGAATAGAGTTTTACAACTAGCCTAAAGGAGAGAGACAGAGGTAGCATGTTCATGCCTCAAAGATGAAGATTAAATGCTTGAAAGCAAATATTTAATCAATTTTAAGCATTGCTTCCAAGTGAAGAAAACGTCTTGTTTAGTATCTTCATTCCTAACTCATTTACTACTCTATTTTCCCCTCAGAATAAAAACTCTCCAAATCTACTGCATCACAAAACATTCCCAAAGTCTTAAGAAAATATGCAGCAAGAGCATTTGTATAATTAACAATTAGTTGAACTGTAACATCACTTCCCAACTTGCTTTATGTAAGAATGTTAATACAGTTGGGTTTTCAATGCCATAATCTAGTTTCATCTAAATAAAACAAAACTGATTCTTGGCACGTGGAAAATAAACCAGCTTTCAATCTACACAAATGCTTTTGAACTCCCAGTCAGCTGTTCATGCACATCTCACTACAACCCTGAAGTCCCCTTTGAACATCCCCAAATGAAAACAAAGCAGGCTATATAAACAACAGAGTGTAATGCTACATAATGTGACTCCTTCAGTAAGGCAAGGAGTGAAAAATTCTGGTGTTGCTTTTTTTCCTCTTCTCTTTTATACGTTGGAATTGGGTTTTCTTTGCCAGAAAGGTGTGACAACCTATTTCAAAAGGTCTGAGAGGCAGCAATTACTAAAATACACAAGAGTCACTGGTGTTTTACTAATTGCTGTGATGAACTTGTTAACACGGGCTGAAATAAGGCAGACCAAAGCACCTACTGTGGTTACTTTAGTGCTGATACTTGCTCTGATGGACTCATAGTCCAGTTGAAAAGAGTTTATATAAATTTTAAAAAAACCCAAAAAAACTTGCCTACTTGCTAGGCTATCATAGCATTAGCTGAAGATTCACACAAATAGGGCTCTGTAGTGGGGACATATTTCCTGAGCTAATTCTGCTTTGAAGACATACTCTAAAATCTGTACCAGTACAAGATGAACTGAAATTCTTAGCCAAGTCCTAATAAAACCACCAAACAAAGCTCCAACAAAGCTTAGTTCTGTCACATAGAACAAGCAGCTGACCCTTGCAGGATCCAGGCTGGAACTGCCTCCTGGATATTTTTAAAGGAATTGGTCTATGAAGGCCTTGTGGTAGCAGCAACTGTATGATCAAGTTAGAAATCTCCTTGTTTTTATTAATTTCTTTACCGCCACAAAAAACTGGAGCTACAAAATTTGCTCTTGGTAAATGACAAGACAGTATTTTCTGCTGAGACCTGCCAAACTCAGCGCTGAAGCTGTGACAGACAGCACTGACAGCGAGGTGTGGGATCAATCCTCTCTGCCCAGGATACCTGCCAGAGCTTTTCAGAACCTTATGCTCAAGCAGACCAAAGTCCATAGTGCTTATCGGTAAGTAATGGCATTAAAAGATATGCCTTGCAATCAGACAAAAGACAGCATTTCACTCCACTGTCCACCAGCCTGAGAACACTCCAGCTCGTGCATCTGCAAAGCAGCAAACACACCTACAAGACTGTGGAGATTCCCCAAGAGCTGTGTCCAGAAGACAGGAACTCCACAGTTTTAACAAAGGAACATTTTTCAGACCTAGGAATTACAACCAGCACACTGGACCCCCACGCCTTTGCTCTGTGTATAAGATGAAATGCCAGAGCTTGCAGGGGCATCTCTCTTTACCATCACCTACAATAAATGTTTATTTGTACCTGTCAGGGGAGGAATTTCTAACATAAATATCTCTCAAGCAACAACTTTAAGCACTGAGAAAACAATTCTAACGTGTCTAATTAATCTGAACTGTCTCCCCAGGTTCCTCTGTTTTGCTCAATACAAACATTTAAGACCTTGAGACACAGCAAAGCTTTTGTCATGATGAAGTTAAAAAGCGTGACTGCCAGAACACATTCTCACATATATCTGACAATTACCTTCCCTGTCAGCCTGTATCTTGCTCTGAATCATCTACTTCTATTCTGGTTCTCATCCCCAAGCAAGTCCATGTAAACTGAGCTCCAAAAACCCCAAACAACACAGGCATACACTGAGCTGTGTTAAATCTCAATAATAATAATAACAACAACAACAAATACCTCCACTTGGCAGAAGAGGGGGAGGGAATGAAAAACAAAGAACACCAGCATAATAATTTATCCTAAGTTCATTTTCAGCAATATGCAAGCTCATAGGCTAAGAAAATAAATTTCCTTCAGGCTGAGAAGAAATGAAAAAAAAACTGCAGCCAAAGTATCTAAAGCAGAAAACAAAATGTAGTAATTTTTAACAGGAAAATAATACTTGGGTTTGATCATTAGTTCTGCCTGCAACTTTATCTGATTTGAACTGCAGCAAGATCTTGACTCTAAGAAAGACTCCTATTTAAGCCTGGTCCCAAACAGCCAAAACCCCACAAATCTGCAAACTGAGAATATAATAATCTGCACTGCTATTACCTTGAACTTCTGAGCTGAATTCTCACAGCAACTCACTCTGGGAAGCATTTTCAAGCTTGCAGAATGTGTGAGCTGCACAACAGAAATCTATTTTGCTGCAGTATAATTCTGCACAATCATTTATTCCTTAGGGTGAGAGTTATTCAATACCCATTTGCATTCTCTCTCTGAATGAGAAATTAGAACAACTGAGCTAAACTGCCCTGGTTTACTTGAAGTGACACCACACTGTGAGTATCAACAGTGGCACAGGGGATTTACTCAGATCATAAGCTCTCCCACATACACCAGAATCTGCTCTGGCAATTCTAGTAAATAAATCTAAGAATGAAATTTTTTTACAGCGTGTTTTGAGACCTGCTGTTCCTGTTCAAACTTCTCTGAAAGTAACACACTGGAATTATTACTACAAGCACAACAAATAGTGATTTTCCTTTTGAGCACAGCCAGAAGACCACCCAGAGCTTAACGACCTGCACAAGGAATCTCCCCATCCTCACATCCTCCTCTAGGGTTTACTACAACTGAGGATGTGTGAATGAGAAGGAATGCTTTGGGTTGGCACGCAGAGGCTTAAACATGGCCCAACTTTAGAGGGGTCAGAACTCAATTATAGAATTTCTAAAAACAAGCATTAATCTGGGCCTAAGCAAAGAAGAAAATTCATAAGCATCGTTATTAAATGCTCAGTTGCAAAGAAGAATCTTAGAAAAATTCTTATGAGAGAACAGATTTCCTCAGGCTTGGTTCACCAGAAACCTCATAAATTATTATTTCTGTCAGGAAAAGCTAAAATATTTTAAGAATTCAAGCTTAACACAGGGCCCTTTTGCACACAGGACGCTCTGGAACTCCTCAGCCTGTGCTGTACTTCAGCCATCGACAGCAGCCATCTCAGAAACCCCTGTGCTGCACAAGGAATTCCACCACATGTTGCTGCAAGACATGTTTGGCCATACTGGCATCAAGGCTCCCTCCCCATGTTTTAATGAGCATGGGCATGCTACACCAGGAGCTGCTCACAGACAATAAAAACTCACCTGAAAACAAGACTCACCCAACAAAACAATCCCGTAGTTAAGTTACAACACAGGCACGAACTTTACCCATACAGGCAGTTCCCCTTGCAGAATACACTCTAATTTGTAACTCACGCTCTTTAAAATACAAGGCAAAACGACAATGTTGCAAATATGAAGTAATGACATTCTTTCCAACTGCCAGGTGAAAACACCCCACTGACATAAAGAAAGAAAAGGTCCACCAAAAAGCATTTTTAAGTAGGCATTTTAAGTAGCAAAGATGAGCTCAGAGTAGATTGAAAGTTATTACAGAAAAGGTATCTGGAAAGACAGGAATAGATTCACACATTCCCCATATGAGATTCTCATGCAACACATCAGAGCAGAAAGTTTATAGACTCTATGTGCCACTGCTATTCATTTTCAGTCCTGCTAGTTTTTGTCTCCTTTAAGAACAAAATTCTTCATCACTCTCCTCTATGCATGTATACCTTCACATCTGAATGCCTGTCTATCAGCAGTCCCACTACTGACAGTGAAATTCCTGCCTACCAGACTGGCCATTCCTATGCCTGTATTCACCTGTTACTCCTACCCTTTATTCACCTGTAAATCTCCACATAGCTTTCCTGCTTCATGTATTTGGCACTGCACAGCATCAACTGATACTTGATATAAAGACTCCCTGAGTACTGTGGTTGAAAACAACACATGAAGACCTTTGTACTTAAAAAAATGAATTACACTTTTATTCCTTATTAGACAAGAATCTGTATGGCCAGTTATGGTGACCAAACTAGTTGAATCATAGTTCTGACTTGGAAAAGACAGTGCTGTCCATGGGAAAAAACAACTTTTGCTAGCTAGTCATGAGCTTCAGGTCTGAGGCAAAATATTGTGCATTTTATATTAAATGCATACTGGTTAGTTACTAAGAACAATCTAGATGTGCAGCATTTCAGTCCTGAAATTATTGCCACACAACTTCTCAAAAGTAATACAAATACTCTCTATCAGCTGATCCTTCATTTCCTAATGTGTATTTCCTAATGGGTATTTCCCTCAGTAATGAGGACATGAGGACAATGAGGTTCAAAGATGAACCTAAACATCACCTCAGATCCAAAACATCTTTGTTACAAGCTGCACAGTTCCTGAACCACCAAGCTGTACCTGGAAAATACACAGATATAGCAAGAGTGCCTAGTAAAAAAGCATGCAGTCAAGATTAAGGCCTCCACTGTGCTATCTCTCAGAAGTCACATCCTCATGTCTTTCAACAGTCTACTTAGATAAACATTTTCCAGTCACAACAGATTTTTCTCAGATGTCACCCATTTATGAAAGACACTTATGTGCTATCTCAGCTGGGTACCTAAATTTTTTGCAAGTTGTTATAAAAGCTTGCCTGTTGGCCCAGTAAGGAAACATGCAGACCTGCAGGTGTTTGGACTATTTATGATTTTTCAATTTTTTTTTTTTACAATAAATTAGCAGCTCACAAAGTTTTGGATAATATGAATGTCACTCAAGTTATTTCCAACAAATGATGCTAAAATCATCCACTGTTTTTCATTATGATTCAGCAAGAGCCATAATGGAATGAGTCCCAAAAGGCTGTCTCAAACAATAAAGGCTACAGTAATGACCATGCCCATCTCTTCCAGCACTTAAGAAATCATCTCACAGAACAGCTGATGAGAAGGAAGTAGGGCAAGTAAAAAGCCTCCTCTTCCTGACTCAGGATTTCCACTTTTGAGTCCCAGAAGAAGAATAAGGATCAAAAAAAACTTTGAGGTAGGAGGGTGAGAAAAAAAATAACCCCCAAAGCAGAGCTTACAAGGAACTAACCTTTGTGCAATTTTATTACTAAATATGACATAATGACGATTTCATGTCTGCTAAGCAGCTTGTCTGATTTCACCTCCCTACAGTCATTGTCCTGGATTTTACTTCAGTGGTTTTTGCAACATATCCTAGAGGCCTCCAAATCCAAATTTCTCTTATTTTATATCCCTGTAATTTCCCCTCACCCTGCCATGAGTGGCAAGCTCGTTAATGAACAGATCATGCCCCTCAACACTCCCAGGCTGCTTTCTGAAAGCAGTTTAAATCTGATGAAGGAAGATGTAAATTGCCCAGGATCCCAATTCCTTATCTTAAACATCTGGCTACCCTTTCTCTGCATTTCTGACCATTCCATTTCCTTCTATGCTTCTGTATGGGCTTTCCCAAGAGCTGCAGGTGGAGAAGAAATGACACAGATCACCAGGAGAACACTGTCCAAAGTTCAGCAGCAAACCAAAAAGAGGTCAAACCTTTCCAAGAGGCAGTTTTAGTATAATTTGTAATTGTACCAGGTTTAAAAAAGTACATTTTCTAATCTTTCAGTAAATTTCAGAAACACTCATCAAAAACTGGCCGGGATTTCCCAAAGTACTGAAAAAAAATGCACTGAACTCAGCAACCCTCTAACCATTGCAAGCTGGAAGCAGTTTAACCCACCACTCCTGAAGTCTATCTACCAAGATAAACAGATGAGCAGGTACCCACAGAGGTCATTTATAACACACACACTCTGGAAATCACAACATTTTATACCTTAATAAAACTTCAAAGTAAAGGAATCACTTTTCATGATAATTTCCAATAGCAAATGCTCAGATGGGAGAAACAAACTTACTCAGATAGACAAGCTCCACCCAAACCTTCTTACTTCCAGAGAACATTTTTCTATAAAACTTTCATGAAATGTTTAGATGTATTTTTCTCTAAGTACACTGCCCTGCCTATAAGAGTTATGAACAAAGCCAAAAGTGGAGAGCTGCCTTTATAAGGCTTCCAACTTGATTTACCAGATAAAAGTCTAATAGGATTTGACTCTTTGTGCTTTGTATACTCCAGGAAGATCAAAAGAAGATGTATGCCACAAGTTTTTTAAATGTGGGTGTTTTAGACAAAATTTTGCTGAAAAAAAAGCCTTGCAACATCTTCTGGGAAAACAGAACACCATCATAGCATCCTGTGCACTAATAAACAAATAGCAAGGCAAGTTACTCTCAAATATGACAGATGGAGCTGTCTCAGTATTGCCTGACATTTCAATCACAAGTCCCTGTTTATATTCACTTAAAAATTTGCCAAACATCAACTGCTTCATGCTGAAGGATTTTGCAATGTTTCAAATATAACGACTTCATTCCTTTTCACAGAAAGACAAATTTAAAATATTTTGTCTTCAGCTCTAAGGAAGAAAGAGACATTTTCTATGGGAACCCATTAAAACCTTGCATCATTCATTCTTTTTAAACTTAAAAATCAGTTAAGGATGTGTTTTGGAGCTGGCTACATATCTTTTGCTATCTCCATGAACATTTGCCTGGATTTGGACAAGTTATAAACATCTGGAAGACTGCCCTCCCCAAACCTCAGGTCACCACCTCAGTAGATCCAACAGGCATTTAACATCCAAATTCTCTTAAGATATCTGTCCTCACTGATCACATACTATCTGCATCTTAGCAAGCAGCATTCAGCTGAACTGTGAGTGACTCATGATGACACATGATTTTCCCTTCCTGATTTCTGATCAAGTATCTGAAAAAGAGGACAGAAACGGATATCTGAGTATAAAACCACAGGAAAAAGGGTAAACCTAGTAAAATACTGCCCTTCATATGACCCTTAGTTGTCTTATGTGGAGTTGAATTTACAGTTTCAAGTTCTTGACATCTAATCAATCAAATTTAAATATCGAAACATTGACAAATTTAAATTGAAATTTAAATATTGACAAAGCCCTACGCTCCCATGTTAACACAGATGTGCATTAGTTTCTATTACAATAATCAGGGAACTGGGCTTGCACATCTTAAAAACCTAATCCTCTTGATGACCCAAACTCTGTAAGTGAATACAACTTCTAAACAGATTTAAAGTAAAAATGTCACCATCAAACAACCTCTAATACACATAACAACCCTCTGCCTTAAAGAACAAAAGGAATATAGGATATAGCAAACTGATGGCAGGCTGCACTGCATTTATCCCTTAGGATATTCCTAAGAATACAGCATACAATTAGTTGTCAGCAACCTTCTGGTACAAAACCAAAAACCCTCATTACAAACATCAGCTCCAAACATATACAGGGTGACCTTCAAGAGAATATACATACACACAGTTGAGAAAAACAGATACAAATGCAGGATCCAAAGGAGTCCAAATTAAAAGTTTTTGTGCATGTGATGGGAAGACATTTATTAAAACTAGGAGAATACATCTACTCTGGCTACAGCTGAACTAAATTAATACTTGGCTGCCCCCTCAAATCTGCTGGAATACATGCATGCCTGGTTACTCCTTCAATTAGGTCTGTAAAACTAGCACACAACAGCTGTAGTAATAAACTTCTGCTACTCTGCAATGCCATTATCACCTAAGGAAGTTTCCTGATAAGATTAAAAAAGGTGTTGATACACCTTAGTAAATTTCCAGAAGTCATCTCTGCATTCATCCACACTTCAGACACAATTTCCTAACGCAGGCTGAAGCAACTGTTCAGACTATTGTCACTTCAAAGAGGTATATCAATGAAAATTTTTCACCCTCCTCATTTCTACACTGCAGAAGCAGTGGAAAGAAACAGACCATGCTGATGGCCAGTACTCAAGAAGCTGCAAGGAAAAGAAGGCAGTCACTCTCAGTTTTTAAACTGATGTGACTTTTAAGCTGGAAAGCACAATTTAATACCCCCATTTAGCCTAAAAAAATGAAAGCCTCCACGCCACTCTTTGTATCCCAGCAAGAAGAGCAAAGTCGGTAGAGTAGAATTCCTCCTGCCCTTGAACAATCTTCAAACTACTGCTTAAAATAGTCTTATGAACAGAAGAAAAATCTTAGTAAGCCTGACTCTAATCACTGTCCTTACAAATTACTTACCAGATACCTGGAGCACTTATAAAATATGCTTGAGGTAGAAGGAACTTTTCTGGAAAAGCACTTTAAGTCCCGTATCAGAAATATCCGATACAAAATAGCACTTGTGTTCTTCTCCACTCATCTTCCTTCCCATCAATACATTATTTTGAGACCAACACACCAATTTTTTCCAGATGCCATCACAACACAGGAAGCAAATTGTACCTCCAGGTCATGTAGTCAGCCTAGCTCACAGAAAGATTACCTTGCAGATTTGGGTCATGGTTACTGAAGTAGACCAGGAAATCCTGCTCTTACTGTCACCACAGAAATGCTCTGCAACAGATCTGGTGAAAGAAAGCTTACAAGTTGAGGGAAAATCATGCTACAGAGTCCTAATTAAAAATGAAATGTTCATGAGTGCAGGTTATGCTTGTCATAAAGAGTATCTGTAACTTTCATGCCCGTTGTTTATGTGTCACTAAAAAATGTTTTACCACACAGTAAAATGGATACACAGTAAAATACAGGGAGCAGCACAAATGACAAGAGAAAGGTCAAGATAAAATTGTCACTGACACACAGCAAGCCAGGAGAGTAACTCTGAATTTTCTTGTTTTCTTATAGTTAAGATTTCAAGGCCTCATGTAGTTCACTACATTAGCCAACGTATCTGTGCAACTCTAAGAGAACAGAAACCTCACTCAACCCTAGAAGCAAAGGTACATCCTCAGAACACCCTGAAATTTATTAAGGACCTAAAGAAAACAGAAGGTTCCTACAAGGAATCCTTTAGTGCCACTACCTACTTTTGTATTCATTCCATAGACATAAAAATAACTTCAGCCTCCAGGCCTGAAAAAATAGCATTTATGATATGGACCCTTTCTAAACCTATAGTTTAATAATATTTCTTGTAGTGTCTTACAGGAAGATATGACCAACACATCCTGAAATGAAAAGCTAGTGTGTAAGGATTGTGTTGAACAAAACTGAAAGCCCTCTTATCTGACAGTAAAAGACTCCTAGAAAAACCCACCCCAAAACTTAAAAAAAGAAAGCCTATCTGAACACAAACAACTGAGATTTTATTTTTTTTTAATTAATACATTTTTCTCCCACATTGCAAGGCTTCATACAAGGTGGTGAGAGGAGAGAAATTAGATGACCTTACCCAGAGGCAAGCATCATGCACAGTAACTTGGAAAAAAACAGGAAAAAATATTACACAAGTCAGCTGGCTCAGCAAGGATTAAGAAATACCTTGATAAACAGCAAATGATATGAAAGGCAAAGCTTTTGGCTCCAGCTCAGAAAAGTAATTATTCCCAGCTGGGCACACAGAACTCCAAGAAAGGCTTCAGTTTCACAAGAAGGCTACAGGAAAACTTACACAGCCTTACAGTCTTTCCTTCATAGTTATGCTGGTAGGTATATGCCAAGTAACATTTAGGCCAATGGCTAAAATAAACAAGACTATGAACAATGTTCTAGGTGGGGCACAGGTTACCTGTCCTTCCCAGAAAAGCATGAAGCTGATGGAAATAGAGAACAGAATTTTAAAAGCGGTCATGCTGCTTTGAAATCATATTGCTGCAGATGGGCCTTTACAGAGCATTTAATTTCTTTTTTTCACATATAAATATACCTGGCTAAATAATCAATCAACAGAACCTTATAAGGAGTTTCTTCAACAACCCCTGGCACACGAAAGAAATTGGAAATTGCCAAACTTTCAAAAATACAAAGCAAATTTTGCATTCAAAAACTCCTGCAGAGCAAGAAAATGCTTTTGCCCATTCTCAAAACACAGTCACGACTCATGGCATAGCACGAGGTTTGAGTCAAAAAAAGGTTTGCTTTCACTGGTAAAACTTTTTTCTGCTATTTTTCCTGCTGACTGCTTGTTTTATGTGGGTGGGGTAGTGTTTTTATTGTTCTGGACTGCCTTTTAATTGATGGCAGAGTGCCTGGATTTTGGGATTGGCATCTCTTCCATTGTTTTTGCTGAGATAAATAAATGTATCTGCCCCCCCCTCCCCTTTTTAAAAAAATGAATACACTCTATACTCTCGACTACTAAAAACAAGCCCACAAAACAAACAAACAAAAGCTTTAAGATGGCACAAACAATCTGCTGAAATCCTGCTGCAAGGAATTTATTACTGAAAAGCCTAATCCAGGCTTCCTACTCTCTGAAACACCCTCAAAGACCAAGAAGCAGAGATACGACAGTGGAGGCCAGCAGAACTGTTCAGTGGCTAAATATTTGTGTAATTCTGAGAAGGAGAATGAAGAGCAGATTTTGGCCTCACCTCAAGCCTCAACAACTACCAGGAAGGGAGCTTGCTAAATGAGTAAGATATGTTCTCAAGAGAAAAGAAGGCAGATTAGGAACAGCTTGAAAAGGAGTTATTGAAGAGTTTGGTTCAGTATTACATTGAATGGAGAGTCACTGAAGCAAAGGCAACAAGGGAGAGAAGAAGGAGGGTGGCCTGTCTAGGCAAACATGCAATTAAAAACCTAACCAAAAACCCCAATCCCCACCCCAGGTTTTGTGCACAAGCAATGTGAAAGCAGCACCTACATTAATACTCAAACCCAGCACTAACCAGCCAGCATCTAAAGCATCTCCAGAGGTCTTGAATGGAAATATGCTGTTACTGATGCTGCCAAAACAAAACTATTTTTTTAGTATAGAAACATTTGCAATCTGTGTTTTCTGACCTAGTAATTAAAAAATTGCCCTGCTACAATGTGACACAAAACAAAGGTCCTAGTTCTTGCTCAGCTATTGATTCAATGCTGACTACAATAGTAGTTGGCAGTGCCATTGTTCCAATATTCTGCTATTCCAAGAGAGGGAAAACAAACAAACAAACCAAAAAAAGAGAACCACACACATACACATGTCCCCCCACCCAAACAAGCAAGCTGGATTTATTTAAGGAGAAATAAAGTGTCAGCACCAAGCTAAATTGTTCTCATTATCCAAAGAATTTAAAAAATACTTTAATATTGCACTTGCATGAAAATTGTATGAGCAGTCCATGCCAGGCAGTGTTTCAGCATGTTCCCCAAGTGCACACAAACAAAAAACATATGACAAACTGTTGTCTCCCAACTGATTAAAGTATTTCTTCCTGGCACGGAAAAGCACTTAGTTAACTGCAGTGTGGCTGCGCCAGCTGCAGCATTCCACCCACCACCAAGCACAGAGTTCAAACCTGAACACAAATACGCTTCAAAAACGTGCAGCTTCTGAAATACGAGAAAGAGTGTGTCTGAGCAACTTGTTTTCAACCCTGAGCTACTTGGTGAGCTGAACGTACTGATGAAATTGGACGAGTCCAACTACACTGTGTCTCTAAACACATTTGTAAAAAGAGGAATGTGTTTCTTTCCAAAACATCACAAGAGCAAGGAAGCCACACCAGCCCAATGCACAGAGAATCAGAGAAAATAAAGCCTACATATAAGGTTTAATGCGTCTCTGTTTCTTTCTGTTGGGGTATTCATTTTGTGTGGCAAATCCTTCAGTTTCAGATGCCACAATCACCCAAAGGAAGAGAGTTTGACATGACTAAACTGTGCGGACACACAAGTAGTACAGTCTAATAAACCATGTAAGATAAACAGCCTCCAGGTCTTTAACAATTTCAAGGAGCTAACTATTATTGGCCAAATTCCAAATGTCACAACTCACCATAATCTAGCAGTTTGGTCCATGCCTGGTGCAAAATCCAAGATAAAATCCAGTGTTTCATAATCTTTTTCTAAACACACAACTAAACCAAGTTATTTGCATAAAAGGCTTGATGTCTTATCAGAAGAGCTTCCAATTTTTGTATTTTGATAGTCAAAAGACAAGGAAGACAGGCTAAAAGCTACCTGTTCCCTTCCCAAAGTGTTAAAACATCCCAGCCATTTGGGTCACAGGTTTATGAAGAGCAGGCACATTAACAGAGAATCATTATATTGATGCAAGCATTTTTTTCTCACAGATGAAGCTTACCTGTTTACTTTTTGTGGCCTTTCCAGCAAGATTCTTGCCTCCTTTAGCCCCGTCCACGTTTCTTAAAACATCAATGAAATCTCTCTTTGAAACAGAAGACATCAGTTTAGCACGCTTCCTCTCAGAGCTCCCAAGTTTCTTCATCTGTTCTTCCATGTTTTTCTGATGTGTCCTGACAGCATTGAATAATTGTACAACACCTCTGGAACAGGGAAAAAGACAACAAAGCAAATTTTTAAACTCAAGTTCCTTTTACAGAAATTAACCTCCCACTAAAGCTAATGACTGCAGACGCTGGATGGCTTCTAGCTCCCCAAAATGATTCCCTGGAACCTCAATTGGGTTAAGAAGTAACATTTACTAAAACACAAAAGACTTTCAGTTTTACTCCTCCTTCATACTTATTGCTAGGAACAAATCTACAAATTACCATTCAGACTCTGAAGAAAGCCTGGTAACATGGCACTGAGATCAGTTTCATCCTTGGGAGCATGTTATTTGTCCTAAAATCAGTTATTAAATTACTCAGGCAAGTTTCTTAATGGCAGCTGAAGCTGGGGGGATAAGGCAGAGAAATGAGTAAGGAGATATAAACAGGCAGCACATCAAAATGTTCAACTAGTTCTGTGACAGCAAACTAGCACAATGTGAACAGGCAGCTGAACTTCACAGCCGTGGATCTGATGAATCCTTTGTGGAGAAGCAAAAAACCAGAACAGTAGAAACAACTGTTCTGCATTTCTAAGGCATTAAATTAACAAAATTAGGGGATCCAACGAAGCACTTCTGTTAAGCAAACATTAGATTCCCATCTAAATTTTTACTCTTTCATAAAGCTTCTGAAATCTTTTGTTGAACTTGATACTGTACAATGCAGACCTGTCTATAAATCTCTCAGCTCCTGCTAGTCACTTCTTAAGAGTTCAATCTGATTGGAAACAGATTACCTGCACAGGCCTTTTCCTCCTCTTTTTGATATGCATATATTTAAGGAAAGCATTCAGAAAAACTTTTACCTTGTGGCAATTCTCTGAAGATTTCTTTCCTTCTCTCGGTCTTTGACAACATCTGGCTTCACTCGGCACATCATTTCCCATTCCCGCTTTTTATCGAGCTGCATTATAAATATTGTTATGTGAAACAACATGGACATTTGAGAATGCAGCATGCTCTGATAGAGTATGTAGCAGGAGGAAAAAAGGTATCTGCAAAGTTCAGTTTGGTTGAAAGCAAAAGGAGCTCCAGTATAGGGCTGGACAACAGCTCTGAGCAAGTCTCTTGCACGACACAACAGGGGCCACGCACAAATCTCAGAGTCATCTCCTACCAGTAACAAAAGCCTAGGAGAAAGATGCTTTCACACTGACTGCCTTGAGCAAGGAAACTATTCAAAGATAGCCTTCAAACTGCAGACTTCACAAGCTGGGATTTTTCTTTTTCACAGAAAAATTTATACATAATAAAATCCTGGGTCATCAAGACAGGCATGTCACATTTTGAACCTTGCAAATTTGACTTACAGAATTGGTCTGGACCCTACAGAATTGGTCTGGGTATAGTTTTGTGACCAAAGTGACCCCCAGCAAAGAGTGCAACAGGCAGAACTCTAACACAGGAAGAGCACCAAGTGTCCACCAGACTACAGGTCATGTGTACAATACTGGTTCTTGTCTTTTTTTGGAGGCTCTGTTTCAAAACCAAATTGATCCACTTTTCCATTACCAGCGGACACAACACCACCAGCTTTGTTCCTGCTGCAATAGGAGACCGCTGTGTTTCATGACCTCTGTTTTAGCAGAGCTAGCAACATTTTTTCTTCCTCTCTGAACAAATTTAACAGTGTTTTAGGCCTGGTGATGTTCCATAAAATTTGTTTTATGCAAGAAGTCTCTAATGGAATTTCAGAATCCTTATCTTTATAATTCCAGGCAGACTACTATGAATTTCTGAGTTTATGACCATGTTTTGGCTTTCAATCAAAAGAACTGCCCTATCCTACCTTTCATCAGCAAGAAATCAATGAAAGGCAAATTGCTTTCAAGTTTTTCTAAAGTAAACAAGTCACTTTGGGGACCTGTGGCCCATCTCTGTTTTGCAGTACTCTCACATATTTACTGGATGAGAGGAGGTATTTAGGACAACCATAACTGTGCAGATGCTGTACTGAAGTTCTCTGTATTTAAAAGGCAAGCCATGGCCCAACTGCAGCATGTCCCAAACTGTCAGGTGAATAACCTCGTTATCCCACTGAAACAGAACTGGTAGGATTAGACATTAGAACCATTAAGGTATTTCTAGCCTGAAGGTAAATCAATCAGAGCCTGGAATTAAAAGTTCCATTGAAGGCACAAACAAAGGACTTACTTGCCAATATGGTTTTGTTTTCTTCATACTAGTTTTAGAACCAGAAGCAATCTAGGGCCCTGACACGGTAATAGAAAACTCCAATCAAGAAAATGATTGAGGAGAGCAAACAAAAATGCACAACCATATCAACGATTACTGCACTCTCAACCTAAATGCCTTGACTTTGGAAGTCACAGCACACTTTAAATGGAAGCAGTTTTCTTTTCTTTCTCCCTCTCACTTTCTGTGGTAGAGAACTATTTCAATTTGTAATGCCAACAAGGTGAATTTCACCCCAAATTAACAACACCAATTAGAAAATCAAGCTTAAAAGCAGCTGCTTTCACCCCCTCAAAAAAGTAAACACCTTAAGCTGACAGACTGGAACACTCCTGCTGCCAAAGCTCAGCCTGCTTGATGACCCAGAAGAAGCAGTGAAGGAAAAAACTTTACACAGCATGATTGGAAAGTAAAAAAAATTAAGCTAATCAAGATCACTGTGTAGGAGAGACTCCAAAACTGAGACAGCCTCAGCAGAGATTTGGGACAGGGCTCTGAGACTATATGGCATGTAGCCCATCTGACAGTCACTGCACATCTTTTTCTCACCCTCATCTTCTTTTCTAGCCTTTCTTGTTTTCTTCTCTCTCTCTCCTTCTCCAGGCTTTTATTCTTGGCCAAGATGGTGGACTTATTCTGTGGAATCTTTTTGTTGAGCACTTTTGCCATGGCATCTGCCCATCCTGAACTCTGGCCATCTTTGGAGCTTGTTGCCTCTTCAGCCACATTGCCAGGGGCTGCTCCTTCATCTTCATCATCACCATCCAGGGCTTCACCTCCTGAAGAGTAGCTGTCTTCTGGAAGTTCTGAGCTTAAATCAGAACCTAAGGATTAAAAAAAAAAAAACAAAAAAACCACAAAAACGAAAATAAGAAAAAAAAGTATCAGAATTGCTTCTACTAAGAATCATTCACTAGTGCCACTTGCTCCACATGTTAATGTTATCCAAGTTCAGAGTGAGGTATTATTGTAAATGTTCTGTTACAAATAATTCCTCAAGCAGGCACACACCATTACACTGAATTTATTAGAAACTATGCAGTGCAAGAGCTTGCTTACCTCAGTGATGGTTTAACGTGATTGAAAGAGGCCGGGCAAAAGGGAAAAGGCAGCCTTGGATATTTATTATTACATTATTGAATATTTTTATGTTTAAGGCTGGTAATTGTGGGGGGGAAACCTGTCTATTTGCCAGTTCAAAAAGTGTAACTTACAAATGCCTATCCACACAAATATGTGTGCATATATATGTACACACTCCCAGAGAAACTGCAACAGTGACATCTGGTGTTTGAGTGCAAACAACCAGAGGAATTAAACTGAAGCTGGGAGGCATTTCTTATGTGACAGCAAAACCTGCTCAGAGAGAACACCGCCAGTAAAAATACAGTTACCTAAGCCTAATGAACCCAGGGGTGAACTGCTTTGTGAAATGCAGCATCAAGACAGTTGTCAGGCAGCTCAAAAGAAACCAGAGGCACTGAGCTTTTCTGGGATAACTAACTGCTCAAGTTACACAAATAAAAAAACCCCAAAGTCAAGTTTCCTTACCCCTTTAAGCCCTTCAAAAAACCAAGAAGGAACTGAAATTACAATACCAATTACAATACAATTCCAATTGGACTTAAGCAACATTAAGATGGCCCAATTGATGACACAACAAATACATGAAGAATTAGTCCTCATTACTCTGTTCAGTGGGTCAAACTGCAAAAATAGAAGTCTTTAACAGCGCAAATGATGAACTAGAATGAAATGGGCTGCAAGTTTAGGGTGTGCTAAAATGTGCTCGGTTATTTCACTAAGTAAACAAGAGCAGAGCATACACAAGGCTCTGCCACCATTAACTACTATTCCACTAATATTTGTGCCACATTAAATTTTAAATTAATGACCTTATATACAACTCTCAAGGCTGCAAAATCAAGTGCTGAATAGGAGACTGGTTTCTGATCCCACCCAGTCCCACCAGCAAAGGACCGATTCCCCACCCGATTCACTTTCATCCATCTACCACTCTCAAACTCCTTAAAATACAAAACTTACATTTTAAATCACAGTACTACTGAGCCAAGAGCTTTACTTGCACTCCTATATGCCATGAAATATCTTTATCAACCAAACCATTAAGAGGATTAAGCCAGGAGTGCTTCACAAAATCTGTTCTCCATAAAACCATGCAGGCAGCTATTAATGATATTCCTCATTAATCAACTGTCTATTTAATTACTAAGCAAACATAAACATACACTCTGTTGCCACACTAACTCATTATTGTGCCTTCTCTATGTACCTGTTTAAATCAGAGAAAAACCTAACAAACAACCTAACAGCAAAACAGTGGCATTGACCAATTTAAAACAAAACCTCTATTGACCAGGCATGTTTAAAGGCTTGGGGAGCATTTAGTTATCCTGATGGAAATAAGTAAGGATCTATGGTTACAAAACAAACGTGGAAGAGAAATAATTACTGAATACTTGGTCATTATCTCTATCAGTATGACTTATTAACACCAAAGCAAACATAGTGGTATGTCATGCTGAACTCAAAATAAATTATGGGGGTGTTTTCCAAGAGTCCTTACTATAAACTGGAAATTTAGAACTGGCAAATTTTATCAACACATTAAGTAACTGCTTGAAGGCATCATTTTCATCCTTTAATATCCTTCTAGGTATTCACATCCATACCCTTAATACTCTCAAATAAAAAATAAATTCACACCATTGCCTGCAAAGAAATAACTGCAACACCACATGACATTTCACATGTAGGAGCCACATCCTGGTTCCTACACATAAAACAACGTCAAGTTTTCAGCCGTGGGCCTTGTCCATGCTAGGACGTTGCTATTTAGCTTTTAAACAAGGAATCAACCCCTGCTTGTTACTTTTTTTACACACACAAAAGCTAACAAATACCGAAAGTCCAAACCTGAATTTCCCCTCCCCCAACTGCTTAGGATCCACTTTTGCAGTTAGCCATAAAAAACAGATCAGACATATAAAACGGAAATTTGCAAAAGCATGTATCATTTCCTTTACATAACATCTTGCACTATTAAAATCGGAGAATAATACCAACAACATTTTGCTTTCAACAATTACAGAAAAATTAACAAGGTTTCCACTACCAGCCATAATTTATTTTTTAATACATCAGAGTAGCAGTCAACAGCATGAGATAAAGAAGAGATATTAGAAAAAATTAAACCAGATTAACTCAATCAGAAGTAGGACCTGGGGCCATAGTCTGAATTGAAAAGACTGATATCTGGCAGAGATTTAATATAAAAAGTGCTAATTGTTCCTCTGTGTGTGCGTGTTGTGAAATACACATACACATCTCTGTACTTCACTCTTTTAACCTCGCTCAATGATCAAGGTGTAGACACACAGCTAAAATGCAACAAACGTTCAGCAGTGAGCTCTGAAAAAAGCTCCCACACAAGGCTTCCCCTTGGGCTCGATTTTGACGCTCAAACCAAACAGAAGCCATGAGAGCCACAGCTCCAAACGGCCACAAGCCTGACTCTCCCAGAATAAAGAAAAAAAAGAAATCCAATTACAGGATAGAATACAGGAGCGATCACAACTAGTTAAGTACAGCCTCACAACGCGCAAGGAGGCGAGAACCAGTGCAGAGCCCCGCATTAAGGGTAAATCACTGGAAGGAGAGCGTCCCAGGCGTTTCCTTCAGAGAGAAGCAGATCCCGCTATCGCACAGACACGGAACTCGTGCAGCTCTGCACAGTCGTTCCCCTCTCTCCCAAGACAGAAGGCAGCGAAAGCCGTTTCGGTGGGCCTAGGGAATTAAGGAGCTGCTGTCGGTACTCCCAGGGCTGAGAGGGAAAAGCCCAAGGGTCAGCGCAGGGCGGGCAGGAGCAGCCACAGCACCAGGCATCGCGGGAATGCCACCCATGGGACACACCGCTGGGAAATGGCCTCAGCAGGTGGCCGGGCCGGGGCTTGAGCTCCCGTTCCTGGCACCGAAAGGCGCCAGCCCTCGGCCCAGGGTCCGGAGGGGGTGGGGAATGAAGGGCCACGGACCCACCGGCGGGCTCAGACAGGGCAGAGAGAAAAGGCCTCTAAGATCACAGATGGCCCACAGAAGCGGCCGGCGATGTTTCAGAAGAAGAGAGGGGCCCACCCCGTTCCCGCTCCCGTTACCGCTGTCCGTGTCTGTGTCCGTGTCCGCGGCCCCGCGCCCACGTGGGCTCGCCACGGCCGCCGCCATCTTCCCTCAGGTCCACCCAGCGCCGCGCTCCGGCCCGGCCCCCGCGCCGCCAACCTGCGTTCCGGCTCCGGAGGTTCCGGGCAGGCGAGCGGCGCTTCCGGGGCGGTGCGGCGGGGTCAGGGCTCCGGCCGGGCCGACGTGGGCCCGGGGAGAAATGTGTGGGCCCCTCCTGCCTGCCAGGCTCTGCCCGCGGTTGGAGGGCGCAGCAGGCAGAGCCTTCGGCTGCTCCAGCCTTTGGTGACCCCGGGGGTTGTAGGGTCTCCGCTGCCCAGGCCCCGATCCCGGGGCTCACTGTGCCGGGAGAGCTGCGCTCACCTGGAGCGTGGAAGTGCCCTGGGAAACGCTCCAGCACTGCAAGCTCCGGCTCGTTGTTGGCTTCCACCCTGGGGAGCCGCTGTGGATGGACATGACAACGATAAAAATAAATTAACGCTGTATATATAGATATATAAAGGGTGCCTGGTGTGAAGAATTTGAGGGCTCCACCACCGTGCTGGTGTCCCCGAGCAAACTTAGCCACGCTTTTGAACATTGCTTTAAGGCCCAAAAGGATGGGCTGGAAATACTTGCAAATTCCGGTTGATGTACTGAAATCACTTTTCTCTTATATTTGTTGTTAGCACTGGCTGGTCAGAAGAACAGACCATCCACCACGTGTAGGAAAACAGCATTTTCCTACCTTAGGTGAGAGAAATCTTGTAACACTAATTTTCGGTCACTTCACAACCACTAAACGGGCACTCAGGTTTTAAGGCCGGATTGTAACCCTGCCAGTCATCCATTTACTCAGTTTGATGCATCTGTAAGGAGCCCATCCTGAGAGCAGCACCACCTAGAACACCAGAACTGTAAAAGAAATATTAGACGACTTCTTACATAAAAGTGCTCTAAACTAAACAAACAAAAAATTGGTTATCAAGAACTGCTGTTCTTGTAGCAATAAAGCATGCTGGGGGGAAGAAGCTTCAGGATTCCTTGGAGTCCCAAAGTAGCAGAGTAGAAATAACCACGGACATTGCCAAGCACATATTTGAATATAGGTAGTACAGGGGGAAATTGTTACATGTAGTGCAGTCTTCAGTATTTTTCAGGTTTAAAAATCTTTAAAAGGTTGTTTCATTTCTACACCCTATATTTTTTATGTATTTCTTTTGTTGTTGCAACCCTGCACAATAAGTGACCTATGTCTTTGCACGTCTGTCATTCTTCAGTGATGTGGATTGCAGCCAACATAGCAAATTTCTTTTCCTGCCTCAGTATCAGGTGGAAAAATTAGAAGTTGGACAGAGGTCAGAAAATGATGACAGATATTCTGGAATGACTGGGGAAACTATTTCACAAGGAAAGATTAAAATGACTGAGTAAGTATATCTTGGTTAAGTGCTAAGGACAAACAGAGTTGGACTTCTTGTTTCTGTCATAATCTGTGCTGCTGACTGGAGCTATGTGGTACAAATTTCAGTCTAACTCACAAGCAGAGAGAAAATTTGTGCTGGAAAACTTGGGCCACTGCTGTGATTTGCAGAGTAACAAGGAAACTATAAACAGCCCCAGGATGTTTAATGAAGAGGCCCAAGCATTACAGGAGATGTAATTCCTAATGTTTTACTCTGTGGGGCTCAAATCCTACGGTGCCTGCCAATAATAAGCAGTAACCATTTGGTCAAGTCTGCTGTGTGATGATAAAGACCCTTTCCATGTGCTTGGCATGATTCATCTCGGAATCACATTGTGTCAGAAGAGACACTGCGAGGAGAAGGTCATTAAATTGCATAGACAACAAGCTCTCTCAGCATGGCAATTACAGCCCTCATTTCCTACAATACACACCTTATTGAACATGTCTCACTTGTGGTAGCCTATTTGTCTTGGAAGTATGTCAAAATCTTCAGATTAAGTCCTGTAATAGGTTCCAATAAATGACGGCTCTGAATCTTCCTCCTTCAGACTGAATTAACAAGTCACATCTCCGAGAGCACAATTCTCTCTGCAAGCATTATCCCAGAGCATTTGTCAGAAAATTTGTTGCCAAACCTCATTTCAAATGACTGTCATTGTCTCCCATCACTCTGGTCTGAATGTTTTCTGTGTTGAAATTGTGGTCTGAGGAATGCTGGAGATATAACCAGACTACAGAATCTTTCCAAACCAGACAAAGAAGCAGTTGCATCCCAGTTTATTGGTTTATTATGAGCTGTGACTGAGGAGCAGCAGAGGCACAGGCTGGTATTCTGTGTGCATAGGTCTGTAGTTAAACCTTGGCTAATGAAACAGTGCACAAAACTTTGATCAGTGGGTGCATCAGGGCCAACATCAGAAAAAAAACCCAACCCAAAAGTGTAAAAAGGATGGTGCAGGAATTTGCAATCCTAACTTTGTTTTCCTAAAATTTAGGTTTTTTTGGCTGAAAGTTTAAATATCAACAATACTGGGATAAAGCTCATTTGAAGCAGTTACTGTGTATTTCTCCTTACAAAACTAGCAGCAGCAAATTCATAGAATCAATATAATGGTTTGGTTTGGCAGGGACCTTAAAGATCATCCAGTTCTAGATCCCTGCCATGGGCAGGGACACCTTCCACTAGACCAGGTTCCTCCAAGCCCCATCCAACCTGGCTCTGATCACTTCCAGGGTTGGGGCATCCACAGATTCTATGGGCAATCTGTGCCAGTGCCTCACCACCCTCACAGTAGAGAATGTCTTCCTAATATCTCATCTAAGCCTGCCCTGTGTCAATTTGAAGCCACTGCCCCTTGTTCTATCACCACACACCCTTGTGAAAAGCCCCTCTCATCTTTCTTCTAGGCCATTTTAGGTAATGAGAGGGCCTTTAAGGTCTCCCCAGAGTCTTCTCTTTTCCAGGCTGAATAACCCCAGCTCTCTTGGTCTGTCTTTCTAAGAGAGAACAAATAAAGACAAAACTTCGCTTAGGTTTCTCGTTGGAGTTGTACAGTTCCTATGTCCTGATGTGTTCTATAGTTACAATGAATTTGTAGATCCCAGCAACAAAGTGACCAACATCTGCATAAGTCTGTTGTCAGCTTGTCTCTGGGACAGAAGTTTGCAGGATGTTTTTCAACACAAAGGCACAGACTCACAGGGAAATGTGCAGTGTGTTTATATAAAGGAAAACAAGGTCAGAGTAACATACCTTCTGCTTAAGCAAGCAGTAAAAGTTTTTGCACTGCCCTTAGTTCCTGTAGGAAACTCTCCACAGACTTGTCTCATTCTATGCAAAGGAAGTCTTGCCTAGGCAGACAGGATTACCCTTCCCAAAAAAGTTCAGTCATGCTGCAGTTCTTTCTCGGCTGTGATCTTCATCCCAGCTCCAGGAGTGGAGCCTCTCGATACCCTGGGTGCAGGCCACCAAAAGCCTTTTAGATAGGACTCCAGTTTTGGCTTATTTGGATGGGTGTGGAAGTAAGTGTAGATACTTGCTGCCTCCAGTAGCCTTTAGATCAAGTTCTTCATGCTTAAATTTCAATAGAATAGAAATTAAATAATAATATGATAGTTACAAATGTAGCTGCTTCTTCTGTGCTGGAAATTCTTACTGGCATCCGTGAAAATGGAGAATTGTAGCAGCCCTCATGTGCTCATGTGCCATTATCCTCAGCTTCCCAAGATTTGAGCCCATATTATCCCAGCTGAATGCTTAAATGTTTTGGATCTTTCCAGCTGTTTTTTCTTTTCTAGCTCTCTCCTATGGCTGCTATCACTCTCTTCCTCTTCCCTTTCTCAACAAATTGCCTTGACTTGTACATATCCCCTAAATAATCGTCCTTTCTGTTCCAATGAAGACTGAATTCCAAGCCAGTATAATAAAGTTTAAAATATTTGCCACTTTTGTAGGTCATATTCATAGCCTGATTCCTGCACTGAGATCAATAACACCAGATAGGAAATGAGCATGATAAAGCTCTCCAGTGCCCCAAGATTTAAACATGTTTATTATAATTTCCATTTCTTTGGTTTAGCTGATGTCATGTTTCCCCCTCAGCTCTGCAGGGTATTTGCAGATTAAGAAAAAAAGAGCAGCTCATGAGTAAATCACAGAATACTGTGCTGTCATATAATAACTACTTCTCTAATCTCATATTCAATAAAACTCATATGAACTGACATTTAATAAATCATAATAAAGTACTACCTGGTCCTCTGCAAGTGTTTTACCTCATGAGAGTTCTAGTCCAGCTCCCAGCAAGGTCAGGTGGAAACTTTCTTTTCTCCATGTGAATTCATTTGATCCCTGAGCCTCACAAACACCAGTGCAGTAAATCTTAATGTTCTTAGGAAGAAGACACCGGGTGGTAAATATAACATTTGCAAACCTTAATGCCTGTAGTTTTAAACATACACATGTTCGTGGACTTAGCTGAGTGCAACTGTTAAATACCTCGGCAATGAAAAACCTAGAAAAGACAAGACCTCTTGTGTACATTAAAAAAACCCCCAAGCTCAGAATCATGGACTGAAAAATTATTCTAAAAAGAAATTGTGACATCTTGCCCACTGAATGCAACAGGTTTGCACCCTGTGTATGCATTAACTGATGCTGGATAATCTTAAATCTGCGTTTTCCAAACTTCAAGTACTGGAATTTGAAACTAGCCCTATTATTTGACACAATTTATTCTGCATGCAGTTGTTGATGGTTATATATCACTGTGGTGCCATTTGAAAAACAGCTTCCTGGTTTAAGTGATATGTAAGTTTATGTGTCATGTTGAGGAGCATTTTTTATTTTCTGCCTCATCAATATGAGAAAATTAAAAAGAGATGAAAGGACTTTATTTACCCAATGTGTACCTAAATCTTAAATTTTTCTGTGTTTCTTCTTCCCTAACTCCATTCATTCATTTATTCACACTCAATAATCATTCTTCTTCCTATATTTCACAGGAATGAATTATGGTAGTGATGTATTACCTGAAATAATCAAGTTCAAAACATGAACCAACTGGAATTTTAGGAATTCATGTCATATTTTTTCCATTTCATCAATATCTGCATCACAGGAGTTGGCTGGAGCTACAATGAGAGACCGAGAAAGAAAGCTTGTCCCCAAAAATGTGCGTTTATGTACTGAGTAGATTTTAAATGTTTAAGGACTTGTCAAGGAAGGTAGGAGAGACAACAAGATGGTCAATGAATATTTAATACAAATCTTTAAGGCTGTAGGGATGGGGTTTTTTACATTTAAATTATTGTCAGCTATGTTCATCATGGATGATATTTTTTAAGACTTCTCAGTAATCATTAGTGAAGAGAAGAACAAACTTGCATGTATGAAAAATCAGAAAAGCTTAGGTAAGCTCAGAAAGTTGTCTCCTGCTCCCTGGGAATCACAGAAAAGATTGTGGCTTGAGCCTGTCTGTAGTAGAAGAAAATCCAAATGCCTAATGCCCAAGTTGTAATTAAGCCTCCAAGTGGGACAAGGGTGCCAGAATAGTGATTTAGTTTGTATGCACTGAGGATTGTGAAGGGACACAAGTTATAAAGCAACAAAATGCAGAGAAAGAGAATTCTGCAAGGTGACTAATTATGAGTCATTTCCTACTACAGAATAATCTCAGGGAAGTTTATATATATTTTTAGTCGAAAGCTTTATATATTTGTCACCTAAACATTTTTAGATTATACTTAATTATTACCTCAAATAGTAAAATTTTCCAGATCTGCTTTGTTCCTTCACAAAACCACCTGAAGCCTCACTGCAGTGATTTCACATTGGCCATAAAAATCATTATAAAATAGAGATGCAGAAGGGTTAGCCAAAAACAGTATTGTAACTACAAAGCAAAATCTGTGCTGGGATAATTGAGGAAGATGAGATAATACCCTTGTGCAATGGTTTAAGAGCCAAAGAAAAATCATGTTAAACTAGCTTAAAATTTTCATGATATATTTTTTTAAACCCTAAGACTAATTCTGGTTTTTAGCTGAACTTGACCTTTACTTCAAGCCTGTTTGCACATGATCAAGTGCATGATTGCTTAGACTTCATTTAATACCAGATTTTGACAGACCTCCCTTCAGGACCACCTGACGCAGAAGTTATCATACAGTAAAAAAAACCCAAATAACCAAATAAAATCCAGCTTCAAAAAGCTTCTAAACCCCTCTTCAGCAAGACTTCTATACCTGTAACTTCTCAGCATATAAAATCTCTCCATAAGTTCTTGAAACATGCTTATTAAGCCTGTGTGTAATTTCATTGATGAAGCCTTGATGAATACACAAGGTTGCAGGCACAAGAGCTGTTACTGGGATGTGCTACTTGCACCCAATTGCTGATGAAAAGCCATAATACTCATCAGCAAATATTCTGTAAAATTATTAAATTGTTTTTTTTTTTTTCTCCTGACAACTGAAGCACAATGGGAATTGGTTTACAGCTGGTCTCCTGTCATAATCTCAGATTTTCAAGTAATGCTATGCTTTTAGGAGCCTGAACTTTCCTAGAAGTAAGGTCACAAGAATACTTTAAACATACGAAACTAAACTTTGCATTCAGATGTATTTCTGCAAAGTAATTTATTCCTAAAAATCAATTCCTTCCCCTCCTCCCTTCCCTTCTCACAGTGAAAATCATCTACAAATCAATGAATTCAGTTCATACTCCTTCAGCTGAAAGAGAATTTGGCCAACAATAGTAGTTAAGACTAATTTAAATGAGGTGAGATGTATCAAGAGCATTACCAGGCCTGGGACATATTTAGAGGGACCTAAACTCTGCAGTGAATGTATGTTTAGACATGTTGAATTAAAGTTAAAGGAAGAGGTGGCTCTATCAAGCCAGAAGCCCATTCTGTTAAGAAACTTGCTGGAGAGATTCATCTTCCAATCTGTCATCATCAAGTTTTTCTGTGTTCTATCAACAGGCACCCTCCCAATTTACACTGGGGCTATTTTTCAAAGTGTTTTAGGAGTCTTTAATCTTTAGTAAAAGACAAGTGAATAAATTCCTGGTTCCCCCAAATTCAGTAGTAAATCCCTCACTGTCTTCCAGCAAAATAGAATTACATACCATATTTTTGTTGCCTATGCAACACCGTAATTACTAGTCATTGTTTGTTAATTTTCTTGCCTATACACTTCTAGTGATGTACCTTAATGATGGAATTGCTAATAAACAAACCTATTATAGAAGTACTCTTTCAGCTTTCATCTGAATACTGACATTAGCTAAACTCAAATTGCTCTTTTTTTACCACAGCCCCAACTGAAATAATTAATGCAAGTGAAATCCTTGGATTTCTTTTAATGCAATGAATTGGATGTTTGGAATGGATCTGTGGAAATTATTGAAAGAACTTTGAAGTCAGATAAATAAGCTTTACTTTTAAATTCAAAAGCAGTTAATTCTGTAACTAAGTTCTTGGTTTGTTGTGAGAATAAAAAATAAATCAGGCTCATGGAGCTGTTCAGCCTCCCTGCCTAAGTGAACCTCCCCATGCTGGCAGATCTTCATTTGTTCTGCAGGAATGGGGCTGCCTGTGGGTCCCATGGTGGTAGCAGGAAAAATTACTTGCCTTTCTAAATAGGGACAAAATTTTTACCTATATCTTGGATTTGTGGTGATCTTAACCAATAATTGGACAGTTTTATATAATAGTAACTCTTCAAGTTGCCTGTCTTCATTTCTGGATTTCATTTCTGTCTCATTAGTGCCCTTTAAAAATAAAAGGGTGGTGGTGTGATGTGGGAGAAAGACTAGAAGTCTGGCAGAAAGATATATATTTCTTTGAGGTTGTTTTTGTGGTTTTTCTGGAGGGTTGGTTTGGGTTTTTTTTTGCTATTTGTTGGGGTTTTTTGCATTGTTTGGAGATAACCTGGGTTTTGTCAACCTGATTTTTCAGGTGTGAAGGTTCACAACTCTAGGAAGAGCCAAAATAGGATGTGTATGTCCACTCGAAACCAGACCCAAGGTTTTAGTACTGTTGATAGCAATAAAACAAACATACCCATATCTGAGAAGACAAATGTGAATCCTACGTACCTGTGTGAGTTTCTAATGAAGCTCTTTCTGCCTTTAGAAGAAAATGTTTCTGTTTATCTTTAAGAGAAATCCATTGTGTGTAGCTATGTAATGGAATCTCTCATTTTTTATTTGCATCTGTTAGCTTTTTATTGCAAATAGGGCTCTAAATCTTACTTTAGAAATGAGTATTGCACTATATGTCAGTGCATGTGCAAAGGAAGCCATTAATAATGTTCGTTATGAAAACTTGATCATAAGTGTTTTTAGTCCATTAGCCATTCAGTTTTATTTATGTCCTCTTTCAGGAAGAATTTGAAGCCAGGATTCAAATGATGAAGTTTGGAAAAGGAGCTACACATGAAGTCATAAAAAGCTGTCACTTTCAGGATGCTAGAAAATTCTTTTCTTTCTGCAAGGTTTTCAGTAACCTTTAGAAAGAAAAATGAGTATTCATCATGTACTGCTTTGCCATCATTAAATTACAGTGCTTTTAGGAAACAAAACTCTGGCGAAGCAAGCCAAAGTAATCTACTAATTTCACAAAATTAGAATATATCACACTTCCTTGGCCTGTTTAAATGTACTGCAGATAGCAGCTCTCTCAGAGTCTTAGTCCCTTCCTCTCAAGCCTCAGATGACGTAACTTTATTCTTGATTGTTTATCCTGACTGCCAAAGTGTGTAGCTTTCTGATCTCTTTTAGGAGCGAAAACTTTTAGAATAGAATACTGGAAAATGGTAGCCAACTTCCCATCTTCATGGACTTACTCCAACTGCATTTTTTTATATGTATTACTGAAAAAAAAATTACACCCTAGCTCTAAAATGTCCTATGGTCCTCTTTTCAGCAGACACCCTCAGGAACAAAATTTTGTTCTAAAAAAAGCCTCATGAGCTGGGTGGAAGCATAATCATATTGAAAAAGGAAAATACTTTTTCTCTCTCAAATAGCCATTCAATTTCTCTTGCATTTCCTTTCTTTCTAAAATACTGTGGCAATAGCATGATTTATTAATATAAAACTGCAGTTGCTATTTTGTCTGAAAGTGAAATCACCTTGTACCTTTGAGCTTGGAAAAAAAATAAAAAAGGTTTCTTACGACTTCCTTGGAATAGAGGTGCTGTCAGCTCCAGAGATTTCTCGTGTATGTTTACTGTTTTAATGTATCCCTGAAGCTATGACTTGATCCTGTTGCATTTAGAAGTTGTGTTTGGGATTTGAAATGTCAGCAGAGGAGCTGCTCTCAATGCATCACTGCTGCCATAGGTAGTGGTGGCTTTGGCAGCCACTTCCAGGAGCTGCTGCTGTTCATATTTCACCAAAGCCTCCAGAAAAGAGGCTGTGTGAGAAATAGGACAGCGTAAAAAAGGAATGATCTCGGCTAATCTGTCTTCATCTTTGGCTAGCATAGTAAGAAGCAAGTTGATTGTGTATGATACAAATTATTTCATGATGTATAGGGAGAGTTTTCTTCCTACGATTTGCATTAAAATGCAGTTGTTAACCTGATGTAATAATTTGGCATTCAGTGGTTTTCGATCGCCTAACGCTGAAAGGCTGAAATGGTTTTTGCATGAAGAATAGGTCGCTAACTTCTGAATTAATTTCTGTAGGAGACAATATGGATGCAATGTTTTTAAAGCTTAATTTAGATTCAAATTAATGTGAAGACAAGCTCCTTGAGTCACCTAGTCTTTCTCTGTGGAATCATTTCTAATTGAATGTTAAGATCAAAGTTTAAGTTTATAAGAAAGAAAAACAAGTGCAGATAAATAGTTATTATCTGACATCCTTATGAAAATTCATGACCTGCCGCTTTATCAGAGACCTTTTAAGAATTCTAATTGTGAAGTATGCATAACTATTAAATGGCTGGAGCACTTCAGTCTCTTGATAAGAAGCGAGTTAAATAATTGTCCTGTTTAACTTGTGCTTGTTAACCTTTAAGGTCAACTAGTTTGAACATACGTTTAATGAAATCCTGGAGCCAGAATTTATGATACTGCTGCTGAATGTTAAATTGGACAATTTACATAAGCAGGACATTAACCTTCTGAGCACTAAATAGCATTTTAGCACTTAGCCGCTGGGGACAATAAGGGACATGTTCTATATATTTGTGATTAGCTTGCCTGGAAACTCTCATGATGACCAATTGGCCTACCAAGTTTAGCAGCATAATTAAATGAATGGACTCAGCCTAAGTAAATTATCAGTGCTGTGTACAGTATATCATTATAGTCCTAAGGAAAAAAAAAGATATGAATAATTTAATATTACATTACTAATTTATCAATGCTAAGTGACTGTGAGGAGGCTCTTTGTAATTCGTTGTTTTAAATTTGATATTTGATTTACTGCTGGTGTGATTAAACTGGAACCTACTTCATTTCTTTATCAGAAATTTATGGTGAGAGTAGACTTTTTTCTCAGGGTAATGGATGTTTTTTTCATTTTCTTCAGCTTTAACGATAGCAGCAAATACAAAGTATTACATATTGCCAAACTTGTAATTAAGCCATTTGTCATAACAAGACGTGTGTGTCATCTTTTGGCTGGCAGATCTTCTAGCAGATAAGGGCAGCAGACCTGGAATTGTCAGTGCTCTGAACTGCAGGAGCAGAGCGTTAGCAGCAGTAGGAGCTTAGGGTGTGCTTTTCTCCCTGAGCTGAAAGATGGAGCAGGGTATCCACACTCTGCCCACCCAGCTACTCTCTCGGGGCAGCTCAAGGCCATGGATTGCAAACAAGCCATGTGGATTTTTTGGGACAGGTGCTGTACTTGTTAGAACAATTTTTTTTGTCTGACTTGTATTAGGTGGTGCTGCACAGACATGAATAAGGACATGTTTTGAAGGACAAGGTGGGACCTGAGCTATTTGCTCAGTTGTTTGTTGGCTGTGAGATGCCTCCAGGTGAGTGTTACCTTTGGTCATTGCTCCACTGCTGCTCAGGCCCACACCTGCAGGCAGGAGCCACCCTGGGCTGCTGACTCATGTGCAGGTGCTGCATCTCCAGCCCAGCCCATCATCTCTGCCCCAGAGGTTACCCTTGGTCAGCAGAGATAGGAATGGGACTTGTGTTCCAGGAACTGGAGCCAAGGAGGACAGGATGGAGCTGACTGCCATTTCTGAGATTTGCCTGCACTTCTGTGGACTGGAAAGTGTAGGATTTGCCAATATTGCTGCTCAAAAACATTGCCACCAGTGAAGTGCTTGTGTTACAGTCCTGAAAAAAGGACACTGACTTATGGCACTCCTGGCTGAACAAAAGAATCAAGACAGTGATGAGCATATAGTAAATTAATAACTTGTGGATGTTTCAACACAGAGAGAAAATAGCCCCAAGATCCAGCTCTGGAACTGCACAATAAAACTGTCAGGAAGATGTGATGCCTTTGCTGTCCTTCCCTTATGGGATGGAGCAAGGGAGGCTGCCAAGCTCTGCTCTGTGTGCCTGTGGAGTTTGCTGAGGGTGCTGGAGAGGCTGAGCAGTGCCAGCAAGCTCAAGTGGTGTGCATGTTGGTACTGTTGGGGAAGAGGCACTCAAAAACAGATTTTCTGTCACCCCAGTGTCCTATTTCAAGTTCTGCACTGACCTGTTTCTTCCCCTGTATTGAGCACAATGTGTGTGCCAGAGGAGTGTCAATTTGACCCACTGGTGAATTCTCTGCTGGATGTCTGTGACTTGGTTGCTTAGAGCTGATGATGCTTGTGGGTTTGATCCTAGTGTAGGCCATTCGCTTAAGAGTTGGACTTGATGATTCTTGTGGATCCCTTCCAGCTCAGAATATTCCGTGGTTCTCTGTACTTACAGAGCCTACGTAGATTTAGATCTTTGTGCTCATTCAGCTACACTCACTTCCCTAGCATCATCTGTTGTGCCTGAGAAAGTGAGGGAGTGTGAGAGAAAACACAGTGTAGTTCATAATCCATGCATGTCCCTAAATACTGCCTGATTTAGGAAGAGAAGTGGTTTAGGTTCATGTATGCTCTGAAATTGCCTTCTGTCATCCAAAAGTAAATGAGAGTGTTTCAACTTTCCCTCCTTTTTACATATTTTTGGCAATGCATGAGATGGACTTGAAAAAAGCTGCTTTTTATTACAGAGGATCAGTCTAGTTTCTTCAGTCCTACTAATTCCAAGTATTTTTGCTAGAAGGGAAAAGGGAGGAAACCTATAACCTCTGGTCTCTGAAAGACCACCTCTCCTTATAATTGTAGTTGTGTTTCTATAAGGGGTCAGGTCTTCATGGGCAGGAACGAATTTACAAGATCCCTGCCTGTTTCCCCTGGAAACCAGTTGAAATTATTCCTAAGGATACTGGTGACTAGCTAGGAAAATTTTGTGTTTTTTTTAAAAAAATTAATCCCTGTGTTTTCAACAAGCTAGACAATTACTTCTCTTGGTATTTTGGATACTAGGGCTCTTAGCCTTTTCCTCACCAATACATACATACCAAGCTTGTCAGTCTCACTTACTGATTACACCATAGTTAAAAATTATTAATAATAAAATAGAAGAACAGAAAAAACCCTTAAAGCCATCAGTAGACTTATTAATATGCCTGATCATATCATCCTGAGGTTTATTCAAGGTGTCAAGTGGTAGCTGTAGACATTGGTAGACCTAAAAAGCAGTAGACATTAGTAGACCTAAAAAGCAATTAAGGGAATTAGGTGTTTTCAGAAGCTGTTTTTTCTGAAAACTCTTTGAATTGCTGATTTTTCCATATAGACAGCCTTAGGTGGCCCAAGTTCAGGGCCTCGTGGCAGTGACATTTATGTAATATTGGGCCAGTCACTGAGTCTAAATGCACCAGCTTCTGAGCTCGGGTTCTGCCATACACACTGAGTAGGTAATAGTGTCCTTCAAGTAATTCTGTGATGATGAATGCACCAGGACTGTGAGCTACTCTGGCATGGCAGTCATCAGAACAGTGTAAGTATTTCCCCGTTCTGATAAATAGTAAAACTCAATGAAAAAAAGTTAACTTTTTGTGACAAAAAGGTTTCAGCTTGCTGCATAATAAATACACTTGCATCTGAGTTGAGGAAAAGAAGAGACAAAGTCACGCACCAGCCTTTTTTGGCCCCAGAGACTCAGACTGTTAAAAATGATACATTATCGACACAGCAGGCATCTCATTTTCTACTCTACTTTTGTGGCATCATTGCTTTCAATCAGCCATCACTGGGATTGCAAGGTGCAAGGTTCTTCAGAAACAATTTTAAGAGAGTTCATATATGTACGAGAATCACCTTTCCTCTCTCCTCTTCCTTCTTTGGGATATTTGTCATTTGAGACATTTCTCCATACATTTTCAAAACAGTTTTGCAAATGCAGTCAAAAGCTCTTGGCTCCCCACTGCTTGCTATGGAGAAGAGCACAGCCCACACAAAACACCAGCACTACAGCTGGAAAGAGAGTGGATCACAGGGGAAGGAGTGCAGAGGATTGCTGGCAGAGGAGCACCTGCCAGCACCAGACCTTCAGTATTTTTGTTCTTGTAGGAAGTAACTTGTGTGAAGGGACCAAAGTGTGGGTTAGTCTGCACTTTCAAGGTTGTCCTTAATATTGTGCCTGAGTTGTTCTGTGTACCTGCTGCTGCATAGAGCCAGGGGTGTCGGTGTGTCAGTGACAGGGAGGTGGCAGGGACACTCAGCATGAGACCACAGCAGTTATGCTACTCCCCAGGTGTTACCCACGTAGCCCTTTTTCTTCTCATCAGTCATATTTACCAGTCTGAAATGCTGAGGAGACTGGGGAGGGCTGTTCACTAGTGTTAAAACTTGGAATTTTTCGTTTTGTGGTCACAGACAATAGGGTTACCTTGGTGAGATAAAGTCTAGTTTTAACAAGGAACAGATGAAAGAAGTGATGACTTCAGGTAGTACAGCCAGTACAGATGGAAAAAATTAAGGCGATTGTAGCCTTCAGCTGCAGACTAGCACAAATCCAAATGGGAAAAGATGAATCTTTTAAAAGGCTCAGTGGTTATCTATTACTTAACCTCATCAACTTTACTCATGGCAAGATTAATTTATGCCTCTTTTGTTTCTCTTCTTTTCATATTGTTCAAATTCAATATAATCAGACAGCTATGTGGTTTTGGGGTCTGATTCCCATTCAAGTGAATTCAGCCTTTGATATTTTCTCTTTTGGTAAGCCTACAAAATCTCCTGCTGCCCCTCTGTCCTCTACCACAGTCTTATTTTAGGATGCTTATCTTGTCTCTACTACACTGGGAAACTTGTGATATGGTTCACTTGTCTTTTTTTCCCCCCTCCATCAAGAAAAGTTTTAATTCTTCTGAAACAGACAGCCCCTGTTGAGGATGTAAACTCACAGAACTGTGAGTACTGCACCAGGTGATACCAAAGAAGAATAGAATGAAATACACACACACACACACACACACACACACACACACACTGAATATGCAACCTGATTAAGTAGAAAGGCAGACTTTTCCTGCAGTGGACCACTTCCCACGAGTCATGGTGCAACCTGTTTTGCTTAAATCTTATGCTATTTGCAAGTATTTAACCTGCCTACTTTTACAAATGCAGCAGATACATTCGTTGAATGCGTTGGGCAAGAGGTTTTCCATCAAATCTTGAAAATCGCCTGCCTTGATTTACACCTGCAGGAAGCTGCACATTTAAAATCACTGGCATTGTTTTGTCTTTGCTTTCATATGCATTTTAGTCTCCCTAAGTGTCTCCTTAGTTTAGTGGTGTCATCAGTTCTTTAAGTACCCCCTAGCTTCTATTTAAGCCTGCTAATAGCAGTATATGTGCAGAAACTGATGCACATGAAGAGTTTTGTGTCACTTGAGCCATACAGTTTGTCTCTGCATCCTTTACTCTTCCTTTTACATTTTCTGCTTAGGAAAAGTTGTATATACTATTGCTAGTCAACAGCTCTATGGAATTATCTGTTTTAAACAAGCTTAAAAAATTTCTAGTCTTGAACCTCTGAAATGAAATAATGGATGTAGCACACTGGCAGGCTGAGGAGATTTAAATGTTCTTTCAGCCTGGCTGTAGCTGTAAGATATCTTCCCACAGAACAACTGTTATCTTTTAAGAAAAAAAGAAAGACATTTCTCTGGCTTGTTTTCCATACAGACATTTGTAAATATAATCCCTTCTGTTGCTTTGGTAAGTCAATCACACTAACAGGTACCAGTTATTCAGTGACTGCCTTGGGCTAAAAAGAGCAAATGACAAAAACACTTTTAGGTTGTCATGTGTTAATGCAAAATGCCCCCAGACCCCAGTGCTTATTCATCTTCATCTAGTTGACTAATGCTTTTCCCATGTTGTTACATGTTGGTAAATTAAAGAAGCCTTCCAGACAGTTCTGTCAACAGTTTACTGAAATGTACCTCATTAGTGAGGTTGAGCTGTCACATGAGTGTAATTTAATCCTATTGAATTATCACTCAAAAATGCTTGAATACCAGGCCTTTATACAGTGAGAAAGAAGGTTTTCTAGGAATACTGTCAGGCTGTAAATTGATTAGATGTGAAGCATGAAAAGGAAAAACCCCAGAGTTTTTTTTATACTTGCAGTAAGATTTGTGACAGCTCTTTCAGTGCATCTTGTGTTTTAGAGACTTGCATAGAGCCAGGTGCATTTCTTTTGAGCATTTGTTTTTCATATTCATAGTAAAGCTGAGAGGCTGAGTGCTGTGCTTAAGATGGATTTTTTTTTTCCCACTGGAACAAAAAGAAGAGAGGGGAAAAAACAAGGTAAGGAACTAGAATGAGAAGGATGGATTTCAGTTGGTGTCATAGTAAATGATATGTTTAGTCCTACTTTTAGAGAACACTGGGCATTTTAAAATCTTTGGAAATGGTTCTTGTTTTTTGACCAATGGACATATGATTTAACACATGAAGTATAGAATCTGGCTCCATACCTGTCTGTATGGGGTCTTTAAGGGCACTCTGTTCCTGCTGAGACCACAGAAATGGGTCCTCTCTGCAGACTCAGTGTGACATGCTTGGGAAAGGCCCAAACCAGCATTTGTCTGAAAAATTTAGTTGTTAATATTGAGCATTTCCTATACTTATCATTTTAATAATGCTCTTCTTATAATTGGTTTGAGAGGACCTAGGGAAGAATTTAATGAGAGACAAGGGTAAGTTCTGCTCAGTGGTGGGCTTTCCTGGGCTGTGGTGGATCATAGCTCACAGGACAGCTACATTTCCTACACCCTACCTATATGCTCAAAACACTAGATAATCAGATCTGTAGCAGAAACTGCCAAAAAAAAATCATGGACAATTCGCAGAAATGGTTTTTGAATGTACTGCAACAGGGTAATGATTTCTCATTCACCCCAGCAATCCCTGCCAGCAAAGGAGTGGCACAGTGGACAAATATACACACAGACCCCACATTCATGCACTGCTGATGCAGGGGGAGGGTGAATGGAGAGGTTTCCCAGCAGCTTGCCTTGCTGGAGAACATCCCACAAGACTTGAGCCACGGTGCAGGAAAGCTCCCTGGCTTTCACACAGTCCTCTCCCCACTGAAGGTCACCAGGGAGTCTCTGCAGAGCGTGTCCTCTGTGCTTGGGGCCAGCCCTACTCAGTTTCCTCTCCTGGTAGGTATGCTGCCTTTACATATTTAATGAGGTTTTATGGGTTTAGGCGTTGTAAATTATATTCACTTTCTCAGACCTCTAAGACCTTCCTCCACCTACCCTCCCTTACCTGTCAAGTTTCACTGGGTATGCTTTAAATTCTGGAGAGGAGAATACTGACTTTGCATAACATAAATGAAAGAGCTGGAAAGCATTACATTTTCATACAAATTACATGAAACCCCCAAGATTCTGCCCTTGAGGGGAGACAGCAAAGCAGCAAGTGTGCAGAGAAACAGCAGCTTTGGGTTTTGGGGTTGTGTGGGCAGGGAGTAACGTTTCAGGTACTTCACGTAAGGAAAGGAAAAGGAAGCTCCTGTGCTTTGCAGGTAGTTGTCAGGCAGAGCTGGATTTTACTTGGTTTTGTAAAAGCAAGAATCCTTGATGTTACCCTGCAGAGGAAGAGCTGTACATATCTGTGGGAAGTTTACATATATATCCATATAAAATGCAGCAATTTCTGTTTTGGCCTTCTGCACCAGTAATTTATTCCTCAGTGGAGCAAATACTCCCTTCCATGGGCACATTGAACTTTTCTTCTGCAACAGGGACTTTTACAGGCAAAGAATTTTCAGTGATGAAAGTGCAGTGTTGCATCTTGTGTGTGTGGCTGAGCACAGCAGCTGAGCTCAGTAGACTCCTATTGGGAATGTGTGACCTGTCTGGAAAGCTTTCCTCTTTGCAGTTCCTAGTGGAGGTAAAGAGATATTAAGACTGGACGGTGGGGTTATCAGCAGAAAGTGAATCACTTCCTTGATGCTCCTGAGTCATTATTGCCACAAAAGCAGTCAACTTTGGTCTTTCATCACTCTGTATGAGACAAATGTCTGATCCAAGTATGCCTAATAATCTAAAACACTTGCAAGTGATCATTTTTTTACTATTTTGAACACCAAGCCAGGGATTAAACAGAAGGATCAGGTGTTTTCTGGCACAGGCCAAAGCATATGGTGGAAGAGTATATTGCTCCATTGTCTCTGGTCATGAGGCTTTGGGTTCAGGAAAAAATTGTGCACATAATTCTGAGTTCATACACAGAATAGTAAAGTAATATGAATTTAAATATATGGATAAACTAGCTGTCATTTGGAAATAAAGTAGTATTAGGTAGACTCTATCTGCCCAGTTTGAAGAGAAAAAGTTATTTTGGGGTTAAATAGAGTCATGCCAAGAAAGCACATCCTGATTCCTATTTTCATGGTGATCCTTTAATTCACAGAAGCTCTTATGGCCACCAGGGGCTGAACCAGAACTTCATATAAAAGGGATGCTCTGTTTTTCAGGTGACTTTGTAGTGTGATGGGGTGTACCCTATTTTCCTGGACATGGCTGAACACCTGCCTGCCTGTGGGAAGCAATGAATTCATTCCTTGTTTTTTCTTTGCTTGTGTGCTTTCCCTCTTAAACTCTCTTTGTCTCAAGCCATGGATTTTTCAGCTTTTACCCTTCTGATTTTCTCCCTGATCCCACTGGTGGGGGAGTGAGCAAGCAGCTGTGTGGGATTTGAGTGCTGGCTGGGGTTAAAACATGACAAAAACTTAACAACCTTGTGCTTTCTTGGGTTTGCTTTAATTCTGCCAAAAGCATTACATCCTATAAATATGTGGAACTCCAAAACACTTTTTAAAAAAAATATATTCGCTTCTGAGTATTTGTCTTCTGAGCTCAGAGCTATCAGTCAACTGCTTTCTAGCTCTGGCCACAAAACCATTCTCTAAAAGCAAAGCAATACAAATTGTGTAACAGCTTGCCAAAATGTACCTTAAAAAGCCCAGAGATTGAAAACCACTAAACTTCACTGTTAGTTTCAGAGCTAAAGAATATTGAAATGTAAAAATGCTGCCTATTTGTACTTTCTGGTATTTCAAATCACAAAAAATGATGCTAAACGAATAGTGCGAGATTAACTTTTTAAACAGTAAATATTTTTAAAACAATTATGTCAAACTTTTATTGGTCAAACAATGTATCTTTCTGAATATAAAAGTCTTCTTAATTGTCTAATTTTCTTTATAGTTGTGTGGTTTCTACTTATTTAGGTTCCAAAGGAAGAATAAAACTATATGTAGAGTTTCTCTGGACTTCTTCATAAGTAAGTACATCAAGTTCAATAGTGGCTTTCACCACCTTCTACTTCCTAAAGAAAAAATGTAAGCAAATATAAATCTGCTAAGTGTTGTAAGAGTAGGAAAGATATATTTATATCCATAGAAAATGAGATAGGAAACCAGATACTCTTCTGCAAATGATGAGGTACCAATCCTGGTGTTTCAAATTTTACTTTTTAAAAAAAAATTCATATGGTTTGTGGAGGTAACCTTGGAATCCTAATAGATTTGTTTTCTAATTGTCTTAACAAAAAAACCTACCTCCTAAATTCAGACACTTCACTCCTCACAAAAAGGCCATTGAAGTCAAAGGAAAGATTAATTTACCCCATGATATTTTTTATCAAGGTTTTGTATGGAAAAGTCTCATCATTCTTTCTTTAAGTGTTGTACTTCTGATCATTGCTGGCACGGTGCTATTGGTGTCCTTTCTCTTACAAAGAGTTAGTTGGCCAATTCCTGATCATGGGATGAGCTTATAACTTCACACGCAGAGCTTTGGGCTTTGTTCTTGTGGGTGGTTTTAAATAATAATTAGAAATGTGTTTTTGAATATTTGAAATTCTTGCAGTTTCTGAGTGCAGCATACTTTGTTTTCAAATCCACTTTGTATTTGCTGCTACTTTGCAGGTAGCTTGGAGTTAAAGTGTAAGGTGCAGGTCCAAATCTCTTTGTGCCATCAAATATGTGATGATGCTGGAAAGCTTATAGTCTTGTTACACCATTACCCTATGATTTTTACAAAGTTGGATCACTGCCTTTTGTCAACAAATTACAGCTGTGTTTTGTCTTTCTAGTGAAGGAGTGCCTGAGAGGTGTTTTTATGTTTCATTTCCTATTTAGGACATAATTTGATGACAGCAAAAGGCTCGCTGCTGTTGAAGGAGACCATCCTGATCCCAGTCACAGCTTTGTTCCCTTAGGCCAGCTCTGGGGCTTGTCACCTCTGCTGACTGTGCAGTCAGAAAACTTCCTCCTTGCCAAGTTAGATGTTTATTGGTGTTATGAACTGACTCTGTAGGGTATAGGGAGAGTGGGATCACATGCCCAGGAGAAAGCAAAAAGTTTTATTTCATTGCAACAAGTGGCTACTTTGGCTTGACCATTAATATGACACCCTTAATACAATCCTTTGGCTTATCTGTAACTGATGTATTTGAATAAATTGGGTGAAACATGACTACCACTGCAGGGAGGCAGTTCCCTGCACTCATGCTTTTCCACAAATACCTGCTTAGTGGCATTGCTGGGGGACAGCTTCTGACCTGTATTCACATTGACCAGTCCTGGTGAGCACTGCAAGAGGCACAGAAGGGCTGAAAATTTGTATTTCAGCATATATTTTGTCCTTGGCCATGTAATCCACCACATTAGAAAGTCCTTTTATAGAACTTAAAGAGTGAAAATTCTGCATAGTTTCAAAAGAGAAGTAAAAAGAGAGAGTGTTGCCTGAACCTTCTTCACTCACTACTTTACCTGCAACATAGATGCATAGCAAAATAATACACTGGACTATCATCCCATGATGCTAAGATCATATCTTTTTCCCATGTGGAAAAGCAGAAACTGAATAGCTGGGCACAGAAGTGTAACATAAGAAAAAGGATAGCTATTATTCACACAGAAAAATGAGAATATGGAAGCTGATATGCCTAGGAATTTTTGCAGAAGGTGGGCATGATCCCAGAGCAGGCATATGCAAGACTGGAAGAGGGAATTTGCATTGTAAGGCAGATTTGCTTCTTGTTTTATTGCTCTGCTTTCAAGTAACCATAGTTTGCAGAATTGGGGGGTTTGAAAAGGAAGGTTCAACTTCCACAACAAAAACTGAAGAAAACGAAAGTCTTCTTGGAAAGAGTAGCAGTGTTGAAAAACATACTTATAATGGATTATACTGAAAAAAAGTCTAGAAAGACTAGATTTTTTTTGTCAAATCCTTGGCCTGTCTTCTTCCCTACCATCATTCTTTTGGAATGGGAATCTGTACCTGCTTGAAGACAAACTTTGAGAGATTTTTTTTATCCTACCCTTCACAAAAGGGTGGTAAAAAGGCAACAGTGTGAGTGTTGTCTCCCCAGTGATAAATTGTCTCTTGATGCAACATGTCTGCTATGTATGAGAAGAAAGAGTTTCCAAAGCCTTTACTTCTTGGTATATGGCTCTGCTTCCCAGTGACTTAACATAAAAGGATTAGCATTTTACTAACATGTGGATGAAGTGAAAGGGTGGTGTTCTATATTTGCCTTTGTAAGGATGCCCAAGAGGAGATAATTGCTCTTTTTTCTTTGAACTATTACAATTTCTGCTAGAAACATTTCTGTGGTGGCCCTCTGTGGCAACATTTTGGTCCAGGTTATAAAATGTAAATGCACTTTATGGTACTACTTTTGAGTTATCAGGACAACACTTCTAAAGTTTGATCTCATCTCATGGGTTAGGTGCTTCAAGCATCGAGTGAGGTGCAGAGCACCTCTTACACTTTTACAGATTTCATATTCTTAGGCATGCAGGCATCTTAAACACTGGCATGAGGTCTGGCCTACAGAAGCTGTAAGGGTGCATGCTGTGAATGTCCCTACATCAGCATGGAACCATCGACAGGAGCTCTCGACAGTTACCAGGGATCAGACTGCCCATGTGTAAGGAAAACAAACCGAAACAAAACCCACTACCAAAACCTCCTAGAAAACCCCAACAAGCCACAAAACCAAATTCCAACCTTTTGTACTGACCAGCAACCTGCCTGGAAGCAGCAGGAGCTGGCTGCTTCCCAAGGGCTGATGACACCAGAGGCAACGTAACAGAGAGAGAAAAGCTCAGGCAGAAATTCCTCAGCCCCACCGTGGCTGAACAAGAGGAGCAGATCGAGTCCAACAACAGCAACCAGGGCCAGCCAACAGCCCAGACAGGCTGGTGGTTACAAATTCCAGGGCCATGGCAGGCTAATGTGGCACCAAGGCAGAAAGGCAGGGACCCACTGCCTGAAAGGCTGCCCAGGGCACTGGGGACATGCTCGTGTCCTGCCCTGATCGACCTGCCCTGATCGATCTATTTGTGGTCTCTTGTGTCAGACCAAGGTGTTAAACTGCGTGGATGTCAGTGGTGAGAAGGACACTGGTGCCTGCCTGCCCTGGCACAGGAGACATGGGAAGAGCAGGGAGAAGTAGATCTCTGCTCCTGGTGGCATCTCAGCTGAGTCTGTAAGCAGAGCAACTTGCAGATTGTCCTAATTTACATCTGGATAGGGACCAAGGCCAGTTTGGAAATTAAAAGGGCATAGCCACAATCCTGATGGCCTCCCACTTTTCCTTTCTCTAATAGATCTTGGCAAAGGAAATAATCTGTCCTTCCTGCTTCTAAAGGGCAGGTTTAGAAAGGCTCCAGCTTTGTCACAACTAGGTTGAGTAGATGTTGAGAACAGACTGTTTTTTCCAGCAGAGTCTTAGCCATGAGAAATCTTTCAAAGACTTGGAAACAAGGCAGTACAGCTTAAAAGATACCACTTTTCACTTCTTCATTGGGTTTGCTCTTGTTTTTTCTCCTTCATTTTTATGCCCATGAAAAGTGCTAGGTTGTCAGACTTGGAGATGATCTTCCCTCTTTATCCAGCTGTCCTGACAATGTAGTGCTTCCCTGAGGGACCACTTTTAAGGGGACTGGATGGTAGGTTGATTCCTACATTATGCATCTCTGCCAGTAACTAACTGCCTGTGAGGAGATGACCTAGTTCTGGCTGTGAAGGTGATGAGATTTTGGCAGGCCAAACTTCTGGCCACAAAAATCTGAGCTTTAATAATTACCTTAATCTGTAGATAAGGTGCTTCTTTGGTTTAAGTATAGAGAGAAATCTATGTGCACACAGACATAAAACATATAAATAAATACATATATATATATATATATTCTTAAATGCCATGTACTTACTTTTGCCTTATAGTACTATTTGCTCTGTGGGCACAGCCCATGGAATTATTATCTTTACAGCTATTTTGCAGTCATGACACTGTTATTACCATGCAGGAATGGGAAAAAGATTATCCTTTTTTTGGTGTCAGTTTTCATTAAATTGCTAACATTTTTATACCAAATAAAGAGTGGAGACTGTCAGCCACTTCACGCCTTTTTATCATTGCTAGGTGAACATGAGGGTTTTTTTTTTAACAGACACTGAACTGTGAAAAAAAGATTTTTAAAAGGATAAACAATTTCTGTATAAAATACAGTACATTAATCCTGTTGCAGCTTGATGTAACTACCTGAATTTGATCATTTCTTTAAATCCTGAAATCAGTTGGTTCTCAGTTACTTTTCAATGACATTTAACAGTTAGACTTAAAAATACAGAAGAATGCATTATAAGTTTTACCCAAAATGATTATGGCTGTCATTTGAATAAAATACAGATTTTGCAAGCTGTAAAGCATATCATTATACTATATACTGGTCTAACTAAGGTTTGGTTCACAAACTACAGTGCTCTAACCAAGTCATTAAATCTATCTAAAAGGGCCTCATTTGAGAAGCAATAAAATTTTTAATCATTTTATTATTAAAAGAGTGTTTAATATGTAGCTAATTAAATGCCAAAGGCAGGTTATCTGAGTTTAACCTTCAAAAAGAAAATGATGTATCAAAGTCTGCCTCTGGCATCATGGGATAGAAATGTCATCCTCATAATCATTGCGTGACAACTAGCTGGTGGCCTTTTCTAGAGCTATAGTTAAATTACCTGATTAAATTAATAGCCATTTAGATGTTTTAGGAACTGCACAGACCTATACTAAATGAAAATTAGGTCCATTACATTTTCTGAGTGGGCTAGATAGACCCTAAAATAAAACACGTATGCCGTTGTCCACATTACTTAGATTAAGCAATTAAAAGCCCTTTCCTAAAAACTACTAATTTCCCATAGCGTGCCAAGAACTAGGTTTACACTAATGATCAGACAGGAAGCTTTTCCTCCGCTTTCCCCCACCTTCCTTGTTTATTTTACTATTAAAAAAGTACCTCTTAAATGTGCAAATGCTTCTGTGTGTTGCGTTGACTTCTCCTGAAGCCTGACCTCCTGGAGAGCAGCAAGGGAGGAAAAGAGTCCCACAAAAATCATGATGGTTTCTTCTGTTCAGGTTGGAGTCCTTCAGCTTTCTCTGGGCTTTGTCTCCACGAAAAGAGAAGGCTTTGTGGGGCACAGGAGTGTGAAATGACAGGGAAAGAGCAAAAGAAAAAATATTTGCTCTGCCACACAGAGAGCTTTCAGCTATAGGTGAATGACTTTTAAGACTCCAGTAAGGATATTTTCCTTGTCTTGATTGTCTGCAGAGAGAGAAGAGAATTCTGTGGATGGTGTTCAGATTCTGCATGTGGTGTTCAGTGAAGCTGGAGGCACTCACATTTCCTTTTGATCCCTCTCTCCAAAAGCATCATTGTTTGTTGTCCATCAGATTTCCATGTCCCCCTCTCACTTAGGCAATTCCAACCACATTTACTGCTAAATGCCAGGTATGTGTTCCCTGTACGTGATTGTCCAAGTACATGATGCTAAGTGCTTAAAGCAGTTAGAACCATGCTAAAGTTTTGATTTAGATATGAATTTTATGGATGCTTCTTCTTTAATCCAGGTGTTGATATTTTTGTACAGCTCTCATCCAGCAAAATGCTCCATAGGTGCAGTGGTTTAAATACATTGAATCCCACTGAGTCCAGCAGGACTGCATATACACATTTGACTTGATCTGTGCACATTTTTAAAGTATTTTTTGAGTGATGCTATAGATTTCCAAAATAAAGGAATCTGTTCCAAATCAGGTTATCACTGAGTGGAGCTGTGTGTTTAGTAGATCAAGTCAGTATGCTCTGTAAGGCAAAAGTGTTCTTCAACCTGGTCTTTCTTAGCATGTGAGATAAAAATGTTTTACACATTAGACTTTGAAGTGATACAGTTTTAACTGGATTAGTAAATTTAACTGTGAAGCATAATTTTAAAAACCCAAACTGGTTCCTATTTTGTAGTTAACTCCAGCAGTGTTTTTTCAGAGTTAGTAAACAGAAACATGAGACAATCTTATGGAGAAGAAGATATCATTGAAGCTATGGTTTAATAAAATATGGTTTAGAATTTCATTTTTCTTTAACAATTAGTAAGGCACTAACACAATATTTATAATGATTTTTGCAGTTTTAAGTAATGCTTGCCTTTTTGTTTCTGGAGTTATCAAGTTTTAATTCTACCGTGTAAGCAGCAAGTTTTACCAGTGACATGTCAATACTATAAAGCAGAAGTTCCTATGGAAATGTTTAAAATTTGTGATAAATTACATACATCAGGTTGTTAGATGCTGATGATATTAATACAGTACCGTGTTTATTTGACATTTAAGCTTGAATGAAGTGTAGGAAACTTCCAGGGGGGTAGTCTGCTTTTGGGACAGTGGCAGATCTTCTCACTCTTGGAAGGCAAGGACCCCGAGGTCTGCTCTGGCCAAGAAGTGGACTCTTGGTGTATTGAATCATATTAGGTCTGTAGACAGCTAAAACAATCTACTCAGAGTCACTTTCAGAGCTGTGTTGGGAGAGACCTTAAACAACATCCAGTTCCAAGCCTGCTGCCTTGGGCAGGGACACCTTCCCCTAGACCAGGCTGCCCAGAGCCCCATCCATCCTGGCTTTGAACACTCCCAGGGATGGGGCATCCACAACCTCCCTGGGCAACTTCTTCCAATATCTTACCACCCTCACGGCCAAGAATTTCTTCTGTATATCTAAACTAAGTTTCCTGCCTCTCAGTTTGAAGCCATTCCCTCTTGTCCTGTCTCTACAGTTGAAGAGTCCCTGTGTGGCTTCCCTGTAGCCCCTTCAGACACTGGAAGGCTGCTATGAGGTTTCCAAACAACCTTCTCTTCTCCAGGCTGAACAGCCCCCACATTCTCAGCCTGTCTCTGCAGGGCAGGCACCCCAGTGTCTCAGAGTAAATAAAGACAAGAGCCTTGCCCAGGGCTCTTCACCTTCTACATGGGACTGATGTTTTTTCCATGAAGGAAATTAATTTATTAAAGACACCAGACAAAGGGAGAGGAATCCAAACCAGTAATGAAGATATAGAGGTGATTTTCTTATGGGAGAAAAGCAGTCTATTTTAAAAGAAGCCAGAGATTCTAAAGAATATCACAGGCCCCAGATGAAGAAAATGCCACTGTAAAAAAGTTCTTGCAGTGCAATTGCTTCAGAAATACATATTTTAGGTGATTTTTCTCTGTTAGTAGCTGGCTGACATTTTCCAAATGTTATGTCCCTGACTTTAAATCTTTCCCTAAAGTCCCCACCTTGTGGGGGCAGGGCTCCACCAAACCAAAATTATGCTGGTGGTACCAGGCTGAAATTTAGATGTCTTTACTGAAGCATCCCTTTGAGAACAGCTGAATCTCTGTTCAGGAGGCTCATTTTCAAGTGAGACAATTTTCAGAATTTTGCAAAGAGCTTTCCCATATCCTTTGCAAGAGCTCTGCATGTCTTTCCCTGTAGCACTCCACTTCACAGCAGCTTTGTGAGGAAAGGGAAATGAAAGAAGGTGAGCACAATTTGAGCCTGTATAAAACTAGGCTTCCTCTAGAGCAGTTCCCACTGCCTTCAGTAGCAGTTGAGCTTATGAATGACAGCAATAATTCAAATAAAGTTCTTCAAATTTTTCTGTCTTTGGTTGAGAATCATAGCCCTGTGCTACACTAAGTCTTGCCATTCCACTGGCTTCATTGCAGCAGCTCAGGGTGAGCTAGGATGACAGAATTGACCACCAAATAATGCTTCTGGTGAGGAAAATGGGCTTTAAGCTGTAAAATATTAACAGTAAACACAAATCAATGTGTTTTTATGGCTAGATAATGATTTCAATAATGGGATATTGGATTTGATAAGCAATGCAAGCTGCCACAGCTGATGAGTTAAATACTAGGAAAAAAAATGCTCATGGAAAAAGAACAGTGACAGACCTGTTAAAAACAAATTTTTGAATAAAAGGCAAAGGGTGCAATTTAATGTTTACAATATGATTGGAGGTCACTTTGTATCAGCAGGGTGCTGAAAATGCTGAAATAAAAATGTGATTTTTAAAGTGAAATTACAGTGATTTTGTCACAGCATCTCATTTTCAAAGCCCATTCATTCTTAATACAGGCTTGCCTTTTCAGTCCAAACTTCCAGATAGAACTGATTTCCCTCTGTAATGAGAGGAAAACAATAAAGAAAAATCATATACATACAATATACATATTTATATGTGCTTATTTCTTCCATCCATATTGTTCACTATGGATTTACAGTATTAAAGCAGAGATCTGAATTTCTCCATGACCTACGAACAGGATCTTCTAGGTGCTGAGTGCTGACCAAATCCTCCTTTTAAGTCAATAAGCAGGGATGGGTTTGCATGTGAGCTCTGGGCTGAGTGTACACTGTGAGCCAGCCATAATCAACTACTGAACGTCTGAAAGGGTTCTGAGCTGGCAGCTGCATGTGCTGGGAGCTCTGCCCACACTGGAAATTGAAACATAGATCTATTTTTTCCAACTGATGCAGCTTTTTGATGAGCTGTCACTGCACTTTAGAGGTGTCCATGCAGGAGCAGAGCACCTGGAGGTGTGACTGAAAGGTGTCTGTGCCACCTGGATTCTGGCTCCTGGGTTATGGGGTTTTTCTTCTGAAGGCTGGAATGCTGGAAATAGGCACTTCCCCTACTTGACAGAAATAAGGCCACTTCTTTCCCCATTATAATATTTGAGTATTGAATATAAAATATCCAGACTTCTGAATTTTTTTATTTATTTTTCTTAAACCAAATCAACTAAGCTCAGAGGGTTCTGAGACCTTCTAGTTTTCTTTGCTGAATCAACTTAGGTAGTACAGAAGTACAGTCACAAAGGGTCTAGGGCTGTTAAGTTTATTTCCAGCTTTTACACTGTTTACAGCTATTTGGGTCTTTGGGGTGAACCCAGTAAAAGTGTTGACCCAGCACTGAAGATCAAGTGTGGATTCAAGCAAAACATGCCACAAATAACTGGCCTTGTGTTTGGACCTACTCTAAATGGAGTCAGTATTTTTTTCTCTTATAGTTAGCCCAGTATTTTCCAGTTTTCCATAAAAGGCTTATTTTGATTTTTGGCATGAAGTTTGAGGGCACTTTTTGGAAGGCAGTGTTGTTTGTCTTTGTTTGAAACCATCAATATCTCATAAAATTTCAATATGTAGGATAAGCTACCTCTTTGCTAATGCAAAATAGTGCTTTGTTTGAATCTGGTTTTAGGTTGGGGGATTTTTTTGTGTTGATTTTATTTTATTTTTTTAAAAGCTGTGTAGTTTTTTGGGTTTTTTTTAACATGGCATTTGCTGGCTGCCTGCACTTCTCCTTTAAATACTAGCTGGGAGATACAAACGTGCATTACCTTCGCCATTTCTGAACAGTATATTTATCATTTTTATTATTTATGTTTCTGGCTTGCAGTGTGGATGCAAATGTATTAAATGCTGTTAAGACCTGTGTGCTTTAGCATCTGTGGAATATCATCACACCTCCAAGGCTAAGCCTGCAGCTAAAGTGTTTAAGAATTTATATGGCCATTCTTTTTCTCTCTCTGTGGCATTAGAGGGAGGAAAAAAAAAAGCAATAATGAAATGCATAACCTACACCCACAGAAAATATAACTGGTCTATTTATGATTATGATTCACAGTTCAGTCACTAGAAATATACTACAGTTCTGCAGGTTTATGCCTTCAGTGGTTATTTGTTAATGGCAACTCCTGCTCACATTTTCCTGCAAGTCTTTTGGATTTCAAGAGAAAATGTGTCCTTCAAGCAAGTTGTTTCTTTGAGGGATCTTTCTGTAAGTGGTTTCCACTGTGTATTGACTACTCATAATATTTTCTGTTATCATCTTGTCAGGGTTCAATTCATTACTCCATTCATTATTCAATTTGTTGGGCCATGAGCATCTGAATAATTGAAAACTGCAGAAGTATTATAAATTATAGTGTCGCCATGAAATCCCAGTTTTAGGGTTTATGGCTTGACTTTAAGAAATCACTCTCTGTTGAAAGTTGGCATATGAGGTCTCATTTTTAAAGCAGAATCTTATCAGTGTGATGGTGTTTAATATCTCTATGGCTGCACACTTAAGAACTCAGGTTGCCTGTGTGCATTAAGTTATGGACTTTTTTAACAGTTTATCTGCTTTTTAATTACTATTGCCATCTCAATGATGTGGGCTAGGGACAGATAAAGAAATTAATTTATTTTGAGGTTAATAAGCAATTTCCAGCTGTTAATTAAAAATATTTTTTTTTAATCCTTTCACAAAATAGAGTCAATATAGTTCCCTTTACTAAAGACAAAATATTTTTGTAGTGTTTTGCAGGTTAAAGATATTCCTATACGGAAAGATAAGCTGACATTTAGCTGTTATTTTTACTAAGTACAGTATGTTTTAAATATGTTTTTTTTAAATTTTATTCTTAGCTCCTGTGTTTTGATTTGGAGTACTATTATATTTCTACTCTCTGGATAAATTATATCAAATGGCATCATATTTATTTTAAGGCAACAACTATTTAATTCTAGAAATATGAATACCTCATAGACTACATTCTTCTCTTGATTATATTGCTGAAAGATCAGCAAAATTGTGCCAGGGTAGCCTGCACTTCTTGTTTTGAAGTTTTAAACATTGCCTGTCTTTAGGTTATAGACCAAATTTGGGAAGATATGCCAAAATAAGTCAGTCTGTCATTAAGGCTGCAAAATTATCTTTTGTTTATTCTGGTGCTGATGGTGTGTAGCCTCATATGCTTCCTCATCAGTAAATGTCAGGATCATCTGATTTTGCTATTATAATAGAGGAAAGCTTTTAGTCATGCTCTTGGCAAGCTAAAGAAGTAGAAAGGGAGATGCAGTGATGAAGTCTCCAGTATCAGAACTCACATTACCATGTCAGCCATACTCTTGGGTTTGGCACAACCTTTTGCAGAAGGCAAGAGAGAAGGATGTTTTCCTCTACAATGGTCCAGGACTCACTGTCAGCTCTCAGAGCTTGATCCAGCAACCCAAACCTGGATTTGTGGCGTCCTTTGAGATATTTTGACTGTCCTGTGCTCTTACATCTTGTTTTCCAACAGGGTGCAAGGCTCCTTAAATTCTGAGGGATACCAGCCCTCTCTGTGCAGGTGCCTCAAGTCTTTTACAACCCATTCCTGACCCAAGATTCAAAGGATTCATGCCAGCTGCATGCCCTGTGAAGCACCCCTTACCCCTGCCCTGCTTTTGGCCAGTTCTGGTTTTCACTGTGCTCTGGTTCCTCTGTGCTTTGCCATGTTTGAGGGTTGCTCCAGAGTGAGAGCTCCCTAGAGCCCGTGGCAATTTCCTACCTACAAAATAACTCACCCAGGGCAAGAAGAAATGGAATTTGATATCAAGTTTTAGAATCTGACCATCTCCACGGAGCTGAATTGAAATACCCCACTTTTTATTTTGAGTCTTCTCAGTGATGCCACGCAGTGAGAGGCCCCAGGTGGCCATGGCTACCAGGGATGCTCAGCTCATTTGTCCCAGAGCTCTCAGCAGTGCTCACAGGGATTCTTGGGAAGCCCAGCCCTGCCAGCACAGCTGGTCGCTGTGTGTTGCCTTCACAGCTGTGATGGTGCTGCAGCTGCAGGGAGGCTGAAAGCCAAGAAATGCAGGGTCTCTCCTGGAAGCAGGGAAATCATTTGGGATCTCAATGAGGTTTGGGAGAGTTTGATTTGTGGTCCAAATCCAAGCATGCGTTTACCACTTCCATAATTTGCATTGCTTGCATAAATTACCTTGTGGGTCTAAGCCTTTGCACTAGGCAGGAATGAGTAATTTTATTGCCTAAGAAAAGGGCTAGAAAATATGTTTACTATATTCTTATTTCCTACGGGCATCTAGAGCCACTTCTCCATCCTCCAGGAAGTAAACACAGGTGGAATTCATCCTTTTGTGAGTTAAAAACTGCAGCTATTACCACTGCTGCTCAAAATTTGGATAAATTTTTTTGCCAGACTGAGGGAAAAACATCTGGATCGTGGAAGAGCTGGAAACAGTAGCTCAGTGTTAGTGTTAAGGTGCCAAGTAGTCTTAATGTGTCTGTTGTGCACGTGCCCACAGGACTGCCAGCAGCTCGACCTTAGCACATCTGAAACCTGCTGGAATTTTGCTCACAGCTTTGTCAGACGTAGAGATTCACTCCTGTATTCTCTACCATGAATCACTGGAAGAGTAAGGATCAAAAAATGTCTTTAAGGCTGAAGATACTAAAGGCTACCACAAAGAGAGGTGATGCCTGTGGTTTCTTACAGAGAAGTGCAAAAAGGCCAAGTAAAGGTGTAATGATCAGACCACACGGGAAAACTGACCCCTTTCTGTGCTGTGCTCATGCATAACTAAATCACTAAATACATATGTAGTTATTCAGCCGAATTCTGCACCTTCACTTCAGTGAAAGTGAAACAGGAAGAAGTCTTAAACCCTTTAGAAGCACATATATGTATGGTAGAAAAAGGGCAGATTTGTTTCTACCTACCTCTGAATCCCTCATGGCCATCTTGATGGCATTTTCTTTGGATATGCAGTAGGTGGGCCCAAAAAAATGCCAGGGAGCATTATCAACACTGTTGATTTTGGAGAAATATTTAGAAAAATTAAAAGGCAGATAGGGGACACAAAGGGACACAAAGACACATGGCATCTATCTGGCTCCCAAATTAATCTGTTCCATTATTCCTGTTTTACTTGGAGTTTGTGACACAGCACTATTAAGGTGTTCCAGCATAGCCAAACCCCAGAGGCTGGTTCCTAATGATACTCCTTATGTCAGAAAGAAGGGGAAAAGCACAGTGTTGGGAGGGATGGGAAGGAGCATTTGGGCATATGATGTTGCCCATGTTAGGAGAGGGATCAGGACCTAATTTGCCACTTGGGTCCGGGGTGTGGAATCCATGGGTGTAGTGGAGGAGATTACCTCTTCTGGCAGGGATGTCAGGGTTACCCAAAGCCCCTGGAAGGCAGGTGATGTTGAGGGGCAATCTGGCCCCATGGGACCAAAATGATGTGTTTAGAGAGCAAATTCCTGGAGCATAATGGAAGAGGGGTGGAGAAATAAAGGGGTTTGGATCTGTGGGGATGCAGGTAGGGGCTGTGATAGTGAGCAATGTCAATGCACCATGGAGCTGGGGAGTGCAGGCAACATCAAAACTGGAGGGGAACGGGAGGAGGGAGGGTGATGAGCAGGGGAGAGGGTAAAAAGGTTAGCAGTGAAGTATGCAACATCCTACTTGCTTTATTTTCAGTCCTGCTATTGACAATCTTATTTTCAGTCATTATGTAATGGGCAGTTAGTCGGAGTAAGGAGACCGATTAGGTGTGGTAAGCACAGTGATTAAAGCAGTGGGGTAAAAAACTGCTTTAGGAAATCTGCCCACTAACTTTTTTTTTTTTTTAATATCAAAGGAGGTAATGACATTTTCTAGTAAAGTGTTTTAATCTGAAAGCTGTTTTTATTCTCTGCTTTCCATACTGTTAAAAGCACAGGCTTTTCAAAGTACAGCGAATGGTTCTCTTACCAAGCTACCACATATCCCACTCCACATTGACAAAGTCTAGCTCAGATTTGCAAATAACTGAGTTGTTTTGGGAATTAAAAAGCTTTTTATTTATGTTTTAGAGTGAACAAATCTGGGTTTGCAGTGAAAACACATTCTCATCTTCAGCAGTGGGGGAGCTGCCTTTTTGCCTCAGTACAACTTAGAGCATAGGATCATATTTAATAAAGAAATATTTAGTTTGCTATCAGAAAAGGATTGCTGCAGAAGATATAAAAGCTACTTGGATATTTTTATAGAACTTTTGCATAAATCTTGTACCCATAACCTGATCTAGTGACATAAATATTAGCAGCTTGTTTCTATTTCACCTGCTGTAGAACCACTGCTGTCCTACAGCAATAACCAGCAAGGGAATAGAGCTATTTGCTACTGTCATAAATAAGACAGGGTGTCACAGCTGTTTTCATTTGACTGAGCAGTAATGGAGTTAATTATACTTCCAGTCTCTTTGTTTTTGATCTGTGTTTCCAAAGTCATCTGAGCTTCTTGAATTCTTGCAATTTTTTAACCCTTTTTTCTACTCACCAGGATTAGACATTTTCTGTAATTTGCAGGTGATTTCACTGTTATAATTTTTTTCTGGTATTTATGCCTAAAAGCAGGCATAAATTTGGACCACAAATGTGGATTTGGACCACAAATCTTTTTAGTTAGATTTTTATTTTCTATGAAAATCTATTAAACATTAATGTGTTTAGTTGTCTTGAGCAACATAACAGATAGAAAGTATGGCCTTTCTGAAGACCAGGCACATAGACTACTTTCGAAAAAAGTAAGAAACAAAGCAGAAAACAAACCTAGTTTCATCTCCAGCAATGCAGATAACTTGCTTTAAGAAAAAGAGCAGCATAATAAAGCTATACTTCGATCCAATCAATCTTATTTCTGAAAGAATTCGTGGAATTAGATTGTCAAAAGGACACATAGACTCACACAAATAGGGAAAAGATGATTCAGATTTAGGAACACTAGTCCATATAGCTGCTTCAGAGTCACACATCAGGCTGAACTTAATGCAAGAAGTCCTCTCTGTTGTTGACAGAGCTTTTCAAGTTGTTTGCAATTTATTTTTGCTTTTCCCCTTTTTCTTAAGTTTTTTTTTAATGCAACAATAGTAGATAAGAATAAAGGGAAATCTTTGTTTATCGGTATTAATGGCAATATATTGAACGTGTCCAAGTTTTGCTCAAAGAATAAGTCTGTAGTCACACAAAGAAATGTTGTTGTTGAAGTGTCTGTGTGTGATGGAGGCTCTGATTCTGAGCCAGCTTTATAAAGTTATTGGTTTTATGGGAGTTGGACACCAAGCCTGTATGAAAATCATACTGGACACCTATCTGCATATTGCCATACTTGAAAATAGGCTTTGAGATGTGCCTCCAGTGGTTTGTAAGCAAACAAGTGACAAAGTGATATGCGAGAGGAGCAAGTATTCCAAATATATTTCTCTAATATTAATCGTCTGTGGTTGCTAAGTCTCTGAAATACCCTTGGAATGGAAAGCAAGGAGGAAGCTTCAGGAGTTGGACATAAATAAGGTTGCTAATATACACTTAAAATTTCAAAGTTACATGTAATTTAGCATGACAAAAAACATGATCAGTGATATGTGTCAGCATAAAATATGTGATAAGTAACCTTGCTCTTCGTGTGGTTCCGAAATCCAGTCACCACACTGCTACTGCAGCACTGCAAGACAAAGGATTGTGTATTATTTTATCCCCTTGTTTACTCTTTTTGACAAATAAATGATTAACTGATCAGACAGGATAAGGAGGGGCAGATCAGATGAGATGAGATGAACTTCCTAGAAGTCCTGCCAAGATGTCCCATCACTGGGACACAGTGGTCATGACAGAGTTGACAATGTGCAGGAGTGATGCTTCTCATGTGTGACAGTGAGAAGTCAAAGTTTCCATTTTCTGCTGCCAAAATCTTCAACCAGCCCCCACCCCTCAGCCCCAAATATGGCTATGGATGATCATGGAAACTTTCCCTGTTGGTGGAAATTCTGGGATGCTGGGAAGACAGTTATGCTTGGCTGAAAGATAGGGAGAAAATTTGGGATTGGTTTTGTTTCAAGTTTGGATTTTTTTTCAAGGCAGGTAAAATTTAAAACCCAGATTTCATTGTGAAGTGTGTAAAATCTCTACTTTCAGTAGTAGATTTAGCCAGATATAGCATTTTATTACAGAAGGTCAAATCTTTCACTCTGAAGTCTTTCAGACTCTGAACCCAGTTTGCATATTGAGCTCTCAGAACTATTTTCAACTACCAAGGGCATCTGAGCATGAAGAACACATTTCTTGATGTCTTTAGTTACAAATTGGCACACAGATGGGCTGCAGTAGTATGATGGGGGGGGCTCACATCTTAAATCCGCTCTGTTTATTACCCAGGAAGTTTTGATCAAGTTTATGGTGTTAAAGACTCCAACATATCAACTCCATTGAAGAACAGGACAAGCTATTGTAAATATGAACCATCAAAGCATTAGCCATTTCAATGAAATGAAGCAAATCAATTGTTTTCTATAAAGGTGCCTTTCAGATCTCCTTTTTCAGGTTCTGAGATCCCTTATCAAGTTCAGCATTATTAAATGTTGGACTATGGACTGCAAGAGTAATTTTTTAGGACTTCTAAAGGGTCACTTTGCTGCTAACATGCTTGTCTTTGCATTTATTTTACCTGACCTAAACAGAGTGGCTCACCCACACACAAATATACATAAACTAGAATTAATTCTGTTGCATACAATAACTGTTTGAGCCTTAACCCAGAAAAGAATTTGAGGACTTAAAGAAAATCAGAGATATGTTCAAATGCTATTGTAAGATGGGATTAATATTTCCAGTGAAATGTATCCATTATAATGATCTGGTTAGTATCCTTATCTTTTTATCTTCAAGAAAAAATTACAGCTTGCACTGGGGAAATAGAAAATGTTTTCTTTGTGGTGCATCATGCACTCACCTTTGTAGACAGCTACATCTCTGGATCAGTGGGATGGTTTCCTTTTCTGGGGCATCCATCAGCTTCTTGAGAGGTGCTGCAGAAATGTTGAGCCTATGTTGTCCATACTGGGGCAATACCAATGGTGTGTGTACAAGTATTCAAAGGGTGGAGGATGCTCCCTTTTTTTCTGTCATTCCTCTGCTGGAGAGAGTAATGGAATTAAAAATGGAGCCTTGTTTATGTTGAATGTGTAGCCTTTATCCTTTATGTAACTTTAAGTGATTTCTGTAAAGGACTTTTCCGCTGAGATGGAATTCCTTAACTTCAAGCATGAGATGTCCATCTCAAAGAGCACCTTTAAGTATAACCAGAAGTTTAAAAAAAATGCCTTCATAGGCTGGGGTCAGTGCTTGTAATCAAAGGTGCCTGACATTGCTTTAACATATGCTTTCCTTAACATGCCAAAGCCCTGAGCTGCCATGTTTCAAAGAAACAAGAGGCTAGAATGAATTATCTTCTTTCAGTAAAAAGTAGAATTTCCTCTCTAAAATTACACTGGCTTGAGCTCCATTATTTCCAATATACTTTCCAACACCAGTGACAGGTTTAAGGTCTGGTATTTGTGATACTTGAGAATGAAAAACATGTGATTTATACCTCTGGAAAGACTGTATTTCTGGCTTTCTAATGGGACAAACAGAAGTTGCACCTCACTGAGGAATGTCCAGAGCCATTGCAGGTTAAAGTTCTGATGTATGTTTAAACACAAAAGTTATTTTGTGTCACTTTAAAACATGATTTTAAATAAGAGTTATATCTTTACCAATTTAAAACTGAACCTGGTAGCAATTTAGTAAAATGAATTTTTTTGGACAGAATATCTATTATATCATACAAGCCTACTTTCCAAAGCATGCAGTAAAACAGAGCTTACTGTAAATTGCTTGATTGCTCAACTTTCTTCCCAGACTCAGCTCAGTGGAGTAATAATGCTATAAAACTGGGGAGAGAGGAGACATTTCTTGTGCCTCAGTGACTGAATAATTCCAGTATTCCCATTTTCATGTGAACCTAATCTGCTTTCCAAAGTGGCCATCCTGTCAACCTGGAGGAGCTGGTCAGGAAGGACAGTAAGCAGGGTCTTTTTTCCTCTGGTTTATTTTTTTGTTTTTTTAGAAAAAGCTGTCTTTGAAAGAGGAAATTCTCTTTGACAGAGTTTTAAACTGTATACTTGAATACAGTGAACATTTCCCTAACAGAGGTAATGGTAATGCTATTCTGACAGTAACGTAAATCTACCTTTTCCTGCAAATTAAAGCTTCAAAAATTATAAATGTATTCTTGCTGCATACTGATATCCTCTTATTCTTCCTCCACATTTTTCCTTTCTCTTTACAACTCCCTAAATTACAAGGGAATTAAAAGTCCATTAGATAGTATACATTAACATATGCTATTATGGTTTTAGCTAGTGAGCGTGGGCAGAAGCTGCTGTGTGGTGTGATGTGATTTTCCATTACTGTCCTTTGAAGGCAAAACATAAAATTGTTTAATATGTTTTTTTATTAAAAAAAAAAAAAACAAAAAAACAAAAAACTACACAAATTCTAAACTATGACAAGTGGCCTAAATTAAGTAAGGAAAATATTTATTTCTAAAATATGCTCCACATAAATTCCTATGTTTAAAAAGGCTGGCTTATCTCATGAAATGCCATGACTGAAGTTTCAGGGTTTTTCAAACCATATTGAAGAAGCCTTTTATAGGTGTCTATAGAATACCTTCTACCAAGGGAGTCTGACTCAAATTTTTTTTAAGTAGACATAGTTGCCAAACCCCAAAATAACGATTTTTAAACCAGAAATAACAATTTTTCAATTGTGTTTCTTTTACTTTCTGTCTGCCTTAAGTTGCTAAGTAGCCCCTAGGAACAAGTGGCTATAGCCTATGTATTTTTATGTCCTTGACCAAGCTGGTTACCCTTGCTGTATCCTTATTTCACAACATACACAATGGCATAATGGCTCTCTAGCTCATGCAATGGAAACTGGACTTTATATTTACAAATTGTAAAGTGCAGAGAGAGGCTTGGTAAAATTTTTAACATGTTTAATTGTAAACTACTACAGCTCTGCAAAATATTGCATGTCCTAGTGCTATGTTTTCTACCAGCTTGAAAGATTTTCTCATCTTACTACCGCAGATTTAGTGGGAAGTACCAGGAATAAATCTTAACAGTCAAAGAAATTTACTTACAGTTGCCTTTTCTACTCCTATTGATAGCAGATTTATATCTGTGACCAGGGAAGTAGTCATCTGAATGCAGCCATGGATGATTTTAAATTAAACATAAAGTTTAAGAAAATTCTGGCTAAATGTCATCAAGATCCATCATACCAAGCTGTCTGAGAGGGTAAAGGCCACTCTGTGAGCTAGATGAAGGGCAAAAGCACATCCAGAGCCACGAGAGTCCTGCAGTATGGCACAGGTGTTTGGGAGCCAAAGGAGGCAGCTGGGAGCAGTGGGGTTTGTCACCACTCTGTAGCCCAGGAGTGGGTGCTCTCCTTGTGTGCCCACCACCTCCTCTGCCTCCCCTTGTCCTCTACTCCAGGCTGCTGCTGCTTTTTCCTGAGCCCTTGCTCCCCAGTCTCTGCCTACCAGCAGCTCTGTGTTCACCTTTCCTCCATCCCATCCAACCATCCAGCAATGTGAGGTCCTGAGCAGAGGGCAATTTTTCTTTTCTCCTGAGAATCCAGCTCTAATTTACAGGATTTGTCTCTGTATTACCCATAAAAGGAAAAGAATATTTTTGAAATCAATGTTTAAATGTGAACCAAAATTCAGCATGTGGAGGACAGGGAATATTTATAGCCATATTGTTTGTATTTTGGGATAAAAATAGCCTTTTCATGAAAAATGCAGTAGTGACCAGAATTCCATTGTTTCCCCTACAACACATACATTAAACAGTCCTAAGTGGATAATGGGAAAGAACAATAATAAGGATAACGATAGGTTACAGAAACAATTAGGTAAGGAATAACACATGACAGGTAATCCAGTCATAAATTTATAGGCATGCTGCTCTCTCCTCAGGAGCCCTGTGAGACACAGGGCCAAAGGCCAAATACATTCCCAAGGAATGTGTACTGAATCACACGCCTGCAGACTGCATGTTATTATTAGAATTGTAAAATGTTATTGCTGATTTTTATATATCACACTGTGTGGTTAATTTAAAAATGTGGCTAGACAATTTATTGTGTGTTTGGGATGGCTATTTCCAATACAATTTTCTTTGATTATTTTAAAATGTGTTGTTAGATTTAATTCTTTTTAAATGCATTTTCAAACCTCAGGAGGACTCTCAATGAGGCTTAAAAAGCTCTTGGTACCTCAGCTTTGTTCTGGCATTTTGGCTTCACACTTACCCACTGAACAGTAAATGCTTGTTTTCAAGCTTATTTTCCCCAACCCAGCAGCCCTTTTGTTAAATGCAACCAGTGCAGCGCCAGTTAAGGAAATGGAGTAAAAACAATTTAAAAGTAGCAATGGGGGCAATGAGCTGGCACATGGAGCTGTGCTGTGCCTGCACTTTACAGACACATTGTTCACCCCTTAACCTGTCTTATCTGCACCAGCTGAAAGGAGCCCTGGGTTTTAAACTTCATCCTGGGATGCTTAGATTTCCTGTTGAGCATTGTTGCCAAATGAGAAGTAGGCAAATACATTTCATTCTACCCAGAGCCAGTAATGAAGCTTTCAATG